>NC_044990.1:25576452-25943280 GCF_008728515.1 Papio anubis | reverse complement strand
AGTCTGATGGGCTTCCCTTTGTGGGTAACCCGACCTTTCTCTCTGGCTGCCCTTAAGATTTTTTCCTTCATTTCAACTTTGGTGAATCTGGCAATTATGTGTCTTGGAGTTGCTCTTCTCGAGGAGTATCTTTGTGGCGTTCTCTGTATTTCCTGGATTTGAATGTTGGCCTGCCCTACTAGGTTGGGGACGTTCTCCTGGATGATATCCTGAAGAGTGTTTTCCAACTTGGTTCCATTTTCCCCCTCACTTTCAGGCACCCCAATCAGACGTAGATTTGGTCTTTTTACATAATCCCATACTTCTTGCAGGCTTTGTTCATTTCTTTTTCTTCTTTTTTCTTTTGGTTTCTCTTCTCGCTTCATTTCATTCATTTGATCCTCAATCGCTGATACTCTTTCTTCCAGTTGATCGAGTCGGTTACTGAAGCTTGTGCATTTGTCACGTATTTCTCGTGTCATGCTTTTCATCTCTTTCATTTCGTTTATGACCTTCTCTGCATTAATTAGTCTAGCCGTCAATTCTTCCACTTTTTTTTCAAGATTTTTAGTTTCTTTGCGCTGGGTACGTAATTCCTCCTTTAGCTCTGAGAAATTTGATGGACTGAAGCCTTCTTCTCTCATCTCGTCAAAGTCATTCTCCGTCCAGCTTTGATCCGTTGCTGGCGATGAGCTGCGCTCCTTTGCCGGGGGAGATGTGCTCTTATTTTTTGAATTTCCAGCTTTTCTGCCCTGCTTTTTCCCCATCTTTGTGGTTTTATCTGCCTCTGGTCTTTGATGATGGTGATGTACTGATGGGGTTTTGGTGTAGGTGTCCTTCCTGTTTGATAGTTTTCCTTCTAACAGTCAGGACCCTCAGCTGTAGGTCTGTTGGAGATTGCTTGAGGTCCACTCCAGACCCTGTTTGCCTGGGTATCAGCAGCAGAGGCTGCAGAAGATAGAATATTTCTGAACAGCGAGTGTACCTGTCTGATTCTTGCTTTGGAAGCTTCCTCTCAGGGTTGTACTCCACCCTGTGAGGTGTGGGGTGTCAGACTGCCCCTAGTGGGGGATGTCTCCCAGTTAGGCTACTCAGGGGTCAGGGACCCGCTTGAGCAGGGAGTCTGTCCCTTCTCAGATCTCAACCTCCGTGTTGGGAGATCCACTGCTCTCTTCAAAGCTGTCAGACAGAGTCGTTTGGGTCTGCAGAGGTATCTGCTGCTTTGTTATTGTTTACTGTGCCCTGCCCCCAGAGGTGGAGTCTACAGAGACAGGCAGGTTTCCTTGAGCTGCTGTGAGCTCCACCCAGTTCGAGCTTCCCAGCAGCTTTGTTTACCTACTTAAGTGTCAGCAATGGCGGGCGCCCCTCCCCCAGCCTAGCTGCTGCCTTGCCGGTAGATCACAGACTGCTGTGCTAGCAATGAGGGAGGCTCCGTGGGTGTGGGACCCTCCAGGCCAGGTGTGGGATATGATTGCCTGGTGTGCCTGTTTGCTTAAAGCGCAGTATTGGGGTGGGAGTTACCTGATTCTCCAGGTGTTGTGTGTCTCAGTTCCCCTGGCTAGGAAAAGGGATTCCCTTCCCCCTTGCGCTTCCCAGGTGAGGCAATGTCTCGCCCTGCTTCAGCTCTCGCTGGTCGGGCTGCAGCAGCTGACCAGTACCGATCGTCTGGCACTCCCCAGTGAGATGAACCCAGTACCTCAGTTGAAAATGCAGAAATCACCGGTCTTCTGTGTCGCTCGCGCTGGGAGTTGAAGACTGGAGCTGCTCCTATTCGGCCATCTTGCTCCAATAAGCTTACTTTCAATACATTTTTCCTTCTGTACCTAGAGAATCTGAACTCAAGCAGCATCCACATTCCTGTAGTCAGCTATTTATTCTATAACATTTCTTCTTTTATGTTGGATTTGAATTTCACTTCCAGAATTACTATGTTTCATTTCTTTGCTGTGTTTTTTGTTTTTGTTTTTTGTCCATTTTCCTCATTTTTGTAAAATGTCATGTGAGTTTTTCACTGAGAGATAAGGAAGCAACACAACTACACATTTGCTACCTGTACCTGAACTGAATAGCAGATGCACAGTGAGCAATCACTGCAAGCATTTGAAAGAAGTGATGTGATTGATCACGGATTTTGATGCACCTTTGATATTTACCTAGTGACGTACAGGCTGAGAGCTAGCTGCAAAATGTGTACCTTATGCACTTAAACATGTGGTTAATATATGTGATCATTGAAATTTAAGTCATGTTTTTAGGGGACTGATGTTATTTAACTGTACTGAGGAGTGAGAAATTTGTGCTTAGCAGAACAGTGCAAAGCAAGGGCTGCCTGGGTTTGAGCCTGTGATGCTCTCATGACCACTAACTAAAGGGGCTCTGAGTGGGGGGGAATTTACATTCAAGAAGGGGAAATTTTGTTAAATAGGAGGAGAATTATAGCAGGCAGAGGGAGATTAGAGAGTAATGCCCTGGGTGGATCAGTGGTATGACACAAGGTTACAGAAAGAAAAGCAAAGTGGAAGGTTTCTTCTAAAGGCTGATTTCTCTCCAGTTTTGCCTTATGCAAAATGTTAGTTACAAACAAACCTAATTTTCTGACTGGAAGAAATACTTCCAAACTGTGTCTGTAAACATAAATTCGTTAATAACATACACATCATTTATATATCTTTTTGTTTCTGCAAATCACAAAAATAATACGTTTGTTGTAAGATATTTAATTACGTAGAATGAAATTTTCTTTTTTACTCTAGTCTCTCTTTTCGGGGTACTAAATGCCAATAATAAAAATATAGTTTATATTTTATTATTTGTATTAGTTTAATATCAACTATCATGTGATGCTTATTTTAATCAGACAGATGTGGAAATAAGGAAGAATTCTAGTGGAAACTTAAAAGAGATTTTAAAAAATACTTGTACTATGAAGAGAAAAGGTGAATTTTAATCTATTGCACTTAGAAAAATCAAAGCTGTCAAAACAAAGAAACCAAGGTAAGAGGTTATATTACAGAAAACTGGGTGAGGGTATATGAGAACTCTCTTGTACTATCTCTGCAACTTTTCTGTAAATCTGAAAGTATTCCAAAATGTAAACGTTGATTAAAAATATTTATCTCATTGAAAAAAAAAAAAAAAAGAAAAATCAAAGCTATGCCCATTGCTGTTTGAGTATCAGTGGTGAATCTGTTAGACAGTATAAGAAATAACAAAAGACCTTTTCCAAGAAGTAAGTTTTCTGGTTTACTTGTGAAAGGACATGTTTCAGAATACCTGCTTTCATTTGGGACAGGATATCAGAATTGAAAGGGTCTCTACCACTCACATTGACCTTGACATATTCAAAAACAGAAAAATCTTTTAATCTAAAAATAGTTTAAACCTCACCTTTGCCAGAAAAAAATAGTTCTACCATCTTATAGATAAATGTTTTTCCTGCTTTTTAAAATGACCAACTATTGAAACATACAAAAGAATAGCAACGATATGGTTATTTTGATAGTACTTACATATGAGTATCATCTATGTTACTCACATGTAAAATAAACACATATGTATCCAACACTGATCTTAACACATAAACCAGTAACTTTAAGGCCCCAGTGCCTCATCTTGATGTTACCCCCACTCTCTGAAAGTCACTTTATCTTGAAATTAAACTTTTATCTTGAATTTTGGGTTTCATGCCTTTCCTTTTCTTTAGAATTTTACCACAACTGCTTGCATTTCTAAACAATATATTGTCTACTTTTGCACAATTATG
This sequence comes from Papio anubis, assembly GCF_008728515.1. Classification (NCBI taxonomy): domain Eukaryota; kingdom Metazoa; phylum Chordata; class Mammalia; order Primates; family Cercopithecidae; genus Papio; species Papio anubis. The sequence goes on along the minus strand of NC_044990.1, from coordinate 25,939,538 downwards.
TGTATCATTGTTATGCTGAATACAATTTTATGACCAATCTTTTTCTGATTAACATTATGCTCGTTTGACCATGAGATTTAACCTCATGAATATGTTTGGCTATATTATATTTGTCTTCTTCATTTGCAATATCGTATGGCATGTCATTGAGGAATGATACTATTATCTATTTATCATTTCTTTTGGCAATGGACATTTGAATTGTTTTTAGTTTTTACACTGCTTTGAAGGATTGTGCATGTGTTTCCTGGTGTATATTGGCCAGAATGTCCCTAAGAATTACTCCAAGAAGAAAAATTATTGGTCAAAGGCTCTGCACATTTTTTTTTTTTTTTTTGAGATGGAGTTTCACTCTTGTTGCACAGGCTACAGTGCAGTAGTGTGATCTCAGCTCACTGCAACCTCCACCTCCTGGATTCAAGCAATTCTTGTGCCTCTGCCTCCCGAGTAGCTGGGATTACAAGTGCATGCCACCACACCCGGCTAATTTTTGTATTTTTAGTAGAGATGGGGTTTCACCATGTTGGCCAGGCAGGTCTCAAACTCCTGACCTCAAGTGATCCCCCCACCTCAGCCTCCCAAAGTGTGCACATCTTCAACTTACTTAATTAGTCCTCCTTTTGTTATCTCAAAGTGATTATGTAAATTTACCCTCCAAACAACTGTGCAGTGGAGCTGCTCCTATTTATCCACCCCTTGCCAAGGCATTTAACATAGTGCCAATCTGGTGGGTATGAAATTATATTTTATTGTAGAATTTACATTTGACAATTGGCATGGTTGACCTTGACCTTCCTTAAAAGGTCTGAGGGATTCACTCTATTTTTTGGTTATAAAGTTATTGGTGACATTGGCAAGAGCAGTTTCAGAAAAGTGGTTGCAACAGATGATAGCAGTTGTTTGAGAGAGATGAGGGAGTGGGAGGAATCAGAATAGGCACCTTTCTGAAAAACTAAGATGAAAAGGGATGGAAAGAGAAAATCAGCAATGCCTTGGAGGGTTTATTAATATTTTCAGATGGGAGTTACTGGAGCATGTTCATGTGTCAAGTAGAAGAGCCAAGTTTGTTGGGAAACAGAAGTGGATGCTTTGGGACAATGACTAGAGTTCATGTGAGGAGAAAAAGTGCTATGAACATAAACAAGTTTATAGAATAGTGGTGATCTATGAGAGGAGATGCACATTAAGATCCCAACTTTCTAAATATCATGAGATGAGATGAGGAGGCCTTAGGAGGCTGGCAAAAGTTTTGAGTAACTGACAGACTCTGCAAGACCAAAGACCTAATCAAACTGTGTCTCCTCAGGCTTCCTTTATTCATTACGCATTGATTTTTTTAATTGAAAGCACATAAAATTGGACATGGAAAATGCACATATAAATAAGACTCAGTCCTGGTTCCAAAGAAGCCTAGAAAGGAAATCAAATGTATAAATATATAATTATGCAATAAGATGCTTGTTATGCTTTAGGCTGTATTCATATGAGCACAGAAAGAGTAGGGAAGTAACTGGACAAGTGAATGGACAAGGAGGGCCTTTTGAATGACAGAGAAGTGGGAGCATTAACAAAGGGCACTGTGGCATGAGAAGCATGGTGCTTAGAGTGGTCTGCACCTCAGGGTTTCTGAGGGGCAAGACACCTAGAGATAGTGGTGGAAGAAAAGGCTAAAGAAGTAGGTTTCTACATTATGGAGCTGAGAGTTTACCTTGTGAGCGATGCAGTGGCATCAGAAGTTTTTGTTTTGTTTGTTTTTAAGTTGATTTTTAAAAATAGACTTTACTTTTTTTTTTTTTTAATTTATTTATTATTATTATACTTTAAGTTGTAGGGTACATGTGCATAACATGCAGGTTTGTTACATATGTATACTTGTGCCATGTTAGTCTGCTGCACCCATCAACTCGTCATTTACATCAGGTATAACTCCCAATAGCAGTTTTAGGTTTACAGTAAAATTGAATACAAAATACAGAGTTCCCCCATACTCTTTGTGCCCCCTCCCCCATCACATCAGAAGTTTTTCAGTAGAGCAGTGATCCCCAACCTTTTTGGCACCAGGGACTGCTTTCGTGGAAGACAATTTTTCCATGGAAGGAGTAGGGGAATGGTTTCAGGATGATTCAAGTGCATTTCTGGAGCACTTTATTCCTCTTATTATTACATTGTAATATTCAATGAAATAATTATACAAGTAATCATAATGTAGAATCAATGGAAGCCTTGAGCTTGTTTTCCTGCAACTAGACAGTCTCAGCTGGGGTTGATGGGAGACAGTGACAGATCACCAGGCATTAGATTCTCATAAGGAACACGCAACCTAGATCCCTCATATGTGCAGTTCACAGTAGGGTTCACCCTCCTATGAGAACCTGATGCCGCCATTGATCTGACAGGAGGTGGAGCTCAGGCCACGTACCTGCTCACTCACCCTCACCTCCTGCTGTGTGTGCCAGTTCCTACAGGCCTTGAACAGGTACCGATCCATGGCCCAGAGGTTGGGGACCCCTGCAGTAGAGATTATTATGATGGAAGTGTTTGTAGAAAGTTATTTATTAGAACAATGCTATAGTAAACTGCAGCAGAAAGAGACCAGTAGGAAAATAACTTAGGGGACTCAATCTAGGAGGTAGCATTAATAATATTTGGTGAGCAAATGAAGGGGGTAAGGGGTAAAGGAGAATAAAGAACAGCTCCAGGATTTTCACTTCCAAGGAAATATAATTTACCTAGGTTGGGGGTACAAGAGGAAGGAAAGATAAGAGGGAGGCAGGCTGTGATTCTATACAGAGAACAATTAGATACTAAGTTTGGGATAGAGTTTCTTTCATTTTCTCAAATGTTCAAGGAATTTCAAAACAGCTGAAATATATGATAATATGAAATATCAACCTTACCATCCCATGCCATGGAGAACCAATCTTTTATTTAGATAATTATAAATGTTATTTTATCTGCTATATAGTAGTAAAATCAAAATACTGTTGCTTTAAAAATCATAAATATATATATTAATTATTCATCATTGCTCTGGGAAATGACTATTTGACAGAAGTAAATAATACATTGAAAATACTCTGATCCCAATCATAATTACCTTGCGGGGGTCACGATATTTCACAGGTGCACACACTTACATCCTAAGTTTTCATTTTGAATCAAATTTGTCTTATCTAAGGTTCTAAAAAGTTATAAAAGAATTGGATTGCAATTTTCTCAGGTAAAATATTATGTTGTATTAAGATAAGGTGACATAATTGATACATTATTTGTTAAATATAAAAGTTAGAGTTTTTGACAATATAATTCTTAATAATAGAACTTAGAAGTAACCATTTTGAGATAAAAGCCACAAAGCACAATTCTATGCCCAACTTGAAATAAGAATAAAGATAATTTGAAAGGCAGTGTTCTATGAAGTTGGTAGTTCTTTCTTTCTTTTTTTTTTTTTTTTTTGAGACGGAGTCTCGCTCTGTCGCCCAGGCTGGAGTGCAGTGGCCGGATCTCAGCTCACTGCAAGCTCCGCCTCCCGGGTTCACGCCATTCTCCTGCCTCGGCCTCCCGAGTAAGCTAGGAGTACAGGTGCCCACCACCTCGCCCGGCTAGTTTTTTTTTGTTTTGTATTTTTAGTAGAGACGGGGTTTCACCGTGTTAACCAGGATGGTCTCGATCTCCTGACCTCGTGATCCGCCCGTCTCGGCCTCCCAAAGTGCTGGGATTACAGGCTTGAGCCACCGCGCCCGGCCGGTATTTCTTTATTAACAAGCTCCTTCACACTTTTATGGCTGATCTCTATATTGGCAATATCCAAGCAAGATCTTGAAACACCCTTTAATTCCTCAAATGAAGATTGAATTGTGTTCAGCATGCCTTTATTTTCATGTGAACATTTCTGTCGTAGCCTAGATGTTAGCTGAGGTTATTCTGCCATTTGAAATCTACATAAAATTAACTTGGTTCCATGATTTCTGTAGGTTATGGTGCCTTATATTCTCTTACTTCTGTCTCCAAAATCCTGTCTACTCCTCTGATGGTTCACTCTTCTGCATCACGCCAACACAGAAATAGGGCACAGTTCAATTTCTCCTGGGATTACTTCTTTCCAGAAAATTCCTCTCATGCAAAGCATTTGTGTATGTAGAAGACTTTATTGAAGTTCTGTGGTTTATATGAGAATGATATGTAACAACTTTAAATTGAAAATAATACATTGCTTTTTTTTAGAAATTGTTTTGGCTCTGCTGCTATTAGGGATTTCTCCCTGGCTCCCCTTTTCTGAGGGCTCCAACTTCCTCATGTGTTGCTTGGTTCTCACTCCCTCAAGGCTTTGTCCTGCTCGGTATGCTTCCATACTTTCTGTGTTCTCTTTTCTAGTAGGGGTGGTGGTTCAGGATTTCTCCCAGGGATTTCAATTTCCCTCAGTTAGACAGAATAATTTTACCTTCATCCTCGTCTCAACTCCAAGAAAATTTGGCATATCCGAAGATCCATTTGTGTGCTAGGTAAACAGAGGATCCTCCTACACTGTCTTTATTAATGTAGGTTTAAAGTAGGTTTTAAAATCAGGAAGTGTGAGTATTCCAACTTTGTTCTCCTTCCTCAAGATTGTTTTCGCTATTTTGGGTCCCTAAATTTTCATATATATTTTAGGACCAGCTTGTCAATGTTGGCAATGAAGCCAGCTAGAATTTTTAGAAGGATTGCACTGAGTCTGTAGATCAATTTGAATAATATTGTCATATTAACAATATTAAGTTCTCCAATCCAGGAATATGAAGTGTCCTTCCATTTGTTTATGTCTTCTTCAATTGTTTCAACAATGATTTACATTTTTCAGAGTGTAGGTATTGAACTTTTTAGTTAAACTTATTTGTATGTATTTTATTATTTTGAAGCTATTGTAGGAATTGTTTTCTTAATTTCATTTTCAGATTGTTAATTGTGCTCATATAGAAATACCACTGATTTTTATATACTGATCTCATAATTTGCAATTTTGCTGAACTCATTGATTAATTTTAATAACTTTTTAATAGATTTTGGAGGATTTTCTATAGCTCATGTCTTATGAGAATGTAGTTTTACTTTTTTTCTTTCCCATCTCACTGCCTTCTATTTCTTTTTTTGCCTGATTGCCATAGTTAGACCCTCCCGTGTAATGTGGAATAGAAATGGTGAGAGTGAACATCCTTTTCTTGTTACTGACTTTAGGGAAAAAGCATTAAATGTTTCACTTAGTGGTGTTAGGTGTAGGTTTTTCATAGATGTCCTGTATCAGGTTGAAGATGTTTCCTTCTATTGCTAGTTTACTGAGTGTTTATTATTGAAGAGTATTGAATTTCATTAAATGCTTTTTCTGTACCTATCAACATAATCATGTGATTTGCCCTTTATTCTATTCATATGTTATTTACATTAATTTTTGAATGCTAAACTAACTTTGCATTTTGGGGATAACTCTTACTTGATCATGTTGTATACTCTTTTTTTAAGTGATGTTGAATTCATTTTGCAAGTAATTTGTTAAGTATTCTATATTTTTTCCATAAGAGATTGTGGTCTATAGTTTTCTTGTCTGAGGGTGTTTTGGTTTTTTATTTTTTGGTTCAAGTTGTGTTAATATTTTCTTTTAAACAATATTCAGAGGGCAATAAAAACTCATGGCATCTGCTGAGATGCTAAATCCTAGCTCTGGTGCCCAGTTGACTCACACATTCAATAGCAATTTATCATGAATCCAGACCTCTGTTCTAGGTTTGGGAATGTATCAGTGAATAATGCAAGGTTTCTGTTCTCAAGGATCTTCATGAACAACTGTAAAACAAATAATAAGCTAATATATGTTATGTCAAGGCCAATAAGTGATTCAAAACAAAGCACATGGTAAGAGAAAAGAAGTAAAGGAGCCGGAGGGAGATTTTAGATAGGATCAGCAGATGAATCTTAATGAAGTGACATGTGAATAGAGACCTCTGTGAAGTAAAGGCATGAGTCACGTGGACATCTGGGAAAAGAGTTCTCCAGACAGAGGAAATGGTAACTGCAAAATATGAGGCAGAAGCATACTTGATGTATTTAAAGATTACAAAGGAGGCCAGGAGGGATGGAACAGCATAATTAAATAGTCATCAATTAGAATTTTGTCTAGCTGCACACAACAGAAAACACATTTATAGTGTTTTCTATAAACACTATAGCTTAACACAACAGAAAACACATTATAGCTTAATCAGATAAGGGTTTTAATTGTCACCATATAAAAGGGGTTGGTGTGAAGCTCCATAACACCATCAGGAACACAGATTCTTTCTATTTTTTCTCTCTACCATTTGGAGCATAAGGCTTCATGCATGTATTGCGTTGTGTTCGGGATAGCTGGTCCACTCCCATTCTCCCTTCTATCTTTCAGGCAAGAAGAAGGCAAAGGATGAAAATCCAAAGTCCACATGTCAGGAAAATAATTCCTTTGATGGTATTGTTTTTCCCTTCTGGCAAGTTACCCAGAAACATGTGCTTAATGACTGCACCTGTATCACAAAAATGCCCCTAGCTGCAAACAAGGCTGTGTGTGGCAATGTGACCAGTGGAGTTTTACAGCTGGGCAAATGACCTCTCCCTCTAACTCTGAGATTCTTTCAGCAGGGGAAAAAAAAGAGGGAATAGACACACTTGTATGTGGAACCTGAAAAAAGAAGCAGAGAGTATAGTGGTGGCTTCCAAGGGCTGGGGAAGTGATAACTGGAGTGATGTTGGTCAAAAGGGTACACAATTTCAGTTAGACAGGATGAATGAGTTCAAGATATCTATTGTACAACATGGTGACTCTTGTTAATAATATATTGTGTGCCTGAAAATTGCTAAAAGAATAGATTTTAAGTGCTCTCACCACAAATAAATGATAATTATGTGAGGTAATGTGTGTGGTAAATAGCTTGATCTAGCCATTTCACAATGTGTGTGTGTGTGTGTGTGTGTGTGTATATATATATATATATATAAACATCATGTGTTACATAAATATATACAATTTGTATTTTTCAACTAAAAATAAATTTTAAAAGAAATAAAAAATAGTCCAGGAATATGAAATAATTAATACAATAAAAAACGCAATTTAAAAAATAGCATAAGTGCTAGATAATGTAGGGGCTTTTAACTGAGGACTAGATCTTTGGACTTTACTGAGTGAGATGAAAAGCTTTGGAGATTCTATGCAGAGTTGTCACATAATATGACTCTTTTTTTTTTTTTAAGCTTGGGTTGACCTAGAAGCTGAGCCTTATACAAAGATTTATATGAAATAAGTTTATTTGGGAAGTAAGCACAGCATGGAGATGAGAGGGTAAAACAGAAAAGGAAGGAAATCCTCATATCTATGACCGAAATCAAAGTTGATACCATGAGGGTGTGCAGCAGTGTATAAGAAGTGCTCAGCATAGTCCATCCTTGGCCCATTTAGATCATGCCCCCTATTAAGGACAATCCTTCACAGAGCTTTCAAGGTGGTGCCAGTCAATGTCTACAACAGACATAATGTAAAATAGCTAATGGAGCCAACTACAGTTTCTTTAGTTACAACTGCTTCAAGGTTTAAAGTGATATTCATCATCTCCCTGCTTAACCGTCTATTCTGGATTTTCCTTACTGATATATAGCACTTCAACTGGTCTAGGCTGTTTATCAGGGGGGTTAAGCCAGATCTTCATCTTAAGGGAAGATGAATCTTTAATTGCCTTTCTCTATTTGAACTTTGAATACTACAGTTGCTTTTTTGTCTCTATTTCTGATCATAAAAGCAGCAAGAGACATCCAATTGAATACTCTGAGTCTGAGATGTGATCTTTCCAGCCCTAATTGTGTAGCAGCAACACTATCTTCTCATGCTAATTACAGTGTATTAACTTTGCCATTATAGTAACTCCTTTCCTATCCTTCTCTCTGCTTGCTGATCAACCGGCATGAGGCACCCAGAGTGACAGGGTGCCATAGCTTTATATTTAATGGAATCATTAATCTGTCCCCATGCTGAAAGCATTTCCCGCTGGGAACCCAGCCCTTTAATGCAGCAGAGCCTGTTTGTGGAGGCAGGAAGCACATATTCTTCAAGAATGTCACTTACGTGATGATGTTAATAGGGGGTAAATCTTATGCCTCTTCATTCCTAGACCTACATATTCTATCTAAATGCTGGGGACACATGCCCCAAACTGGTTCAATGAACACACTGCATTCTGAAAGACATCATCTCAAACCCACAGGGTATTGTCTCTGGGCTGGCATTTTAGCCAATAACTTTTTAAAAATTATTTCTACTTTTTATGGATACCTAATAGTTGTGCATATTTCCAGGTACCTGTGATATTTTGAGACAAGCATATAATGTGTAGTGATCAAATCAAGGTAATTGAGATATCTGTCACCTCAAGTATTTATCATTTCTTTGCGTTAAGAACATTGCAGTTCTACTCTTTTAGTTATTTTGAAATATAGAATAAATTATTGTTAACTATAGTCACCCAACCCTTTAAAACCCCTCCCCACTACCCATCCCAGCCTCTGGCACTCATCATTATACCCTCTATCTCCGTGAGTTCAGTTGTTGTTCATTCCCACATCTGAGTGAGACCATGGGAAGTTTATCTTTCTATTGGACCAGCTGCTTTTGGGTGGATACCTTGAACAGACACTCCTTGTTGTTCTTCTTTTGCTGTAAAACCAGCCCCTTAGTCTGATGCAATGTTGTGCAAGTTTCCATGCAAGTAGGCTCTAAAATGGTGGTACTGACAGAGGCAATGCAGGCAGTGAATTCAGATCAGTATAAGTGTCGACTTTGGCGAGGCTGAATTACTATTTCTCTAGGGTAGAAGTAATCTCATTTAATCAACTGGAAACTAAGTACAGTTGGCTTTCCATATCTATGAATTCCGCATCTGTGGATTTCATCTGTTCTGAACAGACATTTTTCTTGTCATTATTCCCTAAACAAGACAGTATATGTAAATGCTGTAATTATTTATATAGCATTTACATTGTATTAGGTATTGTAATAATCTAGAGATGATTTAAAGTATATGGGAGGATGTGCATATAACCTATGCATATATCAGGACTTGAGATTTTAGTATCCGCAGGAGGTCTTGAAACCAATTCCCCATGGAAACCAAGAGACAACTGTATCTGACTAGACTCCTTAAGGGATATTGTCATTGGAATGGTGTCAGCATAGATGCTGAAAAGTTAGGTGGTAATGGAAGTAACAAGGTAACAAGGGTTGAAGGGGAGCCCATACTGTGGATCAATGTATAACTTCAATTCCTGCCAACATAGTGCTCCATTCTTAGGTCCATTGAACAAGCCCTGGGGTGGCTAGGACAGATTGATATACATCCATCCACAGGCTTGGTCATCCTGCCTTAATGGTTATTGAGACTGTTGCCTGCCATGGATGCTGTCTGGGAAGCATCAACTTGAAATACAAAGATCTACATCTTTTTTACCCACTTCCATGGGCCAACCTATGGATAATGTTTCCTCAGACTAATGTTTCCATGAAAGTCTTATAACCTCCCAACTCAGCCATTCATCAGTGCCTAAGAGTTCATGAGTATTCATGAGTATCTGTGTCTCAGTCCACTACTTCCTCTACATAAAGCACAAAAATCAATATATTGCTCTCACATCTACCCACTGGGAGGAGGATTTCGGTCATGACATTCCTTTCAGGCAACCCCTGAGTTGGGTTGTAGTGTGGCGGCCGTATGTTTTTCAAATATGTACTAACCTATTGAGCTAAGTCATCTGTGAAACTGGGTCAAGAATTTCTTTCTTTAATTGATCACCGAGAATGCCGCAGGAGGGATTGGTGTGAGTGGAATTTTCCTTGTGTTCCCCAATCTTATGACTTGTGGGATTTGATAACATCTGGTTCATAATGGGCTTCTCCAGTAGGAGTCACATGGTATTTCATGTTCAGATGCTCAATCTTTTCTACAGCTCAGCAGCACATCAGGAATTGCTTCTCAAAATAGACATAGTTTTGTTCCAGAAACCCAGTAGACTGCACTGTGACCTCTACTGGGTCTTGCCAGAGAACACACACGGCATCATCACAGATAATTTTGGTACCACTTAACTCCTGCATCATATGACCTACATGCCAGGGTCATTTGCAGCACAGTGCTGAAGATCAAGAATCCACTCAAAACAGCTTTTTGAGTAACCTATTAAATGAGTCAGAAAATTATGGCTAATCTCTAAAGTCTAAAAATACCCATAACATAGGTCGAGTTTCTTACTGATAGAAAAGGCAACAACTTGTGTTTAACCTTAAGTGGAATATATCAGCATATCTCACAAAATTGAACTTCTACAGACGTCACTGATGTAAGAAGCCCTGAATCTTTGTGGTGTTTATTTTCTCCTCTCTTGCCTGCAAGTGTTTTACTAGGACATCTGTAGTTGTTAATGCTTACTTCTTAGTGAACTAATGTGATCTGTGGAATTTAAACATTCTACACATTTTTAAAAATCTATGGATTTCTATAGAGTCCATTTAGAGTGCAGGCGAATTAACACAGCCCCATGGCAGGACAGTGAATATGTACTGCTGTTTGTCCCCTCCTTTCCATCATATAACAGTCAACTCTTTTTGATCTTTCTTATTGATGAGAATTGAGAAGAACACATTTGCTGGATCATTAGCCTCATCCTATGTCCAAAAGGCCATGTGAATCTGGTTCTGAAACAGCTACATTTGAAGCTTCCACTCGTTTAAGATTATAGTAGTCCATTGTCATCTGCCAACATTTGGTGTTTATGAGAACTCTTTTTAAATAAAGTGGAAAATAATAGGGAGAGAATTGTTAAGGGATAAATAATTATAGCTAGATAGGAGGAACAAGTTCTAGTGTTTTATAGCACCATAGGGTGACTGTAGTTAACACAAATACAGGATATATTTCCAAAAAGCTAGAAAAAGGGATATTGAATGCTACACCCCCACCAAAGAAAAGATAAACATTTGAAATGATGGATATGCTAATTACCCTAATCTGATCACTACATGTTGTATGTATCCAAATATCACTATGTAGCCCCTAAATATGTACAATTGTTTTGTGTCAATTTTAAAAAGTAGAATATGATGGGACCCGTTACTTCTAAGTCTTTAATGATGACACCAATTTCCATAATTCCTCAGAGCACATGGTATTGCTTCTGATAAACTATCTATCTTGGCCAGAGTTAGGAGGACAGTTTTGGGACTTCTACTTGGTTTTCCTAAAATACTGGCTCTGATTTTATGGACCAGGAAACCAATGTGAGAATAATGCCAGCTGCAAAGTACATACATCTCCAATATACACTCAGGCACGTACATGATCCCATTGAACCCACTATGAAATGAACTTGGGCTAGAACTTCATTTGTCATGTGTTATGCTCAAGCCATAAGCATTCTAACTACAGATTCATAGTAGCGTGTGGTTTTCCTAGTATAAATGGCAGCTCAGATCCTATATCATCTTGTCCATTATAGGTCTTGGGATTTTCCTTTCCACGGTCCAGTTATGCTAGTAAATCACATCAACACCCCTTTTAGGAAGGAATGGGGAAGCCCACTGAATTTCCTCAATGGGGCTCAGCCTACATTTGATTAATGGACTTTTAATCTGTGAACTGGTTCACATCTGGACGAAGAACATGCAAGATTTTAGACTTTTTAGACTTCTGATTGTCAGCTCCTGATTTTTTCTGATTCTAAAAATGAGAGATACAAACCCTATTTCACTGTTCATCTGTCTTACCCCTAGGAACATCATAATATATAATTAATGACCAGCAATTTCTGTGGGTCTAGGCCCTGGTTGCCATCCTGGGTTGTTGCCCCTTACAGTCATTAAATCTACCTTGCCTTTGATGATCAAATACTACTACATGGCCTCTACCATCCCAGATTTCTGTCATTCTTATTGAAAATGGGCAGCCAAGTTTCAGTGTAGAATCCTAGCCAGGTTCCAATATAGAATCTTCTACTGTTAATCTCAGCCTCCAAGGACTGCTACTTCTCATCTTATCAGAGATGCTAGTGCCTCTCTTAACATTCAGTTCCTTATATTACTGTAGTAAAGTGAGTATCCTCTGGGTGCTCCCAGGATGAATTTTTAAGTTTCACATAATAAATCCCCTCTAGCATTTTCACCTCCAATGACTTTCATGACTTTTACTTCAATACTACTCCATGGTAGTTTCAGAATTTTAACTTCACTACTGCAGCCATCCATACTTCTGGTATTCTTCTTAGAATATTAAATCCGTAGTCACTGGAAAGCCCTCTCTCATTCAGGGCTTTCCTGAATGAAAAGGTGAATCCCCCTCTCATTCAGTCTTCAAGATGTTCAAGATCTACTCTACAATATGCTGATTTATCCATTGACAACTTTCAATTCTGAAAACAGATATTTAATATCTGTCATCTTCAGTTCCTAGTCTTGGTGAAATTTCAGGATAACGGAAATGTCCTTAATAACCTTATACATTTTTTTGTTTCCTTGCCAACCAGAAGTCCGTATTTGCAGTTTTTCCAAAATGCAGCCAACCAGAGACAGATTCCTGGTCACTGGCCAACTAGGAATATCTGTCTCCAGCAAAATATTCCCAATGAGATGTCTATGTATGAGAACAATACCACTGTTTATGTGAAACACAGAAGTAAAATGGTGCAGCAATGATGGCTGCTCCATTACTCTTCCAATAAGTGGCACGATGAAGAGAGTGCTTGATTTGCTACTAGCTGATGTCTAAGTAGAAGGTGAGGGAAACAGGAACTCACAGTCTTGAATCCATCAGAAATGAGGTCAAGAAAACCAAAGGATTTTTTGATTAGCAGAGAAAGCAACCATGATCTCTTACAGGCAGGACTACATATGAGAAAAGCAAAGGATCATTCAGTGGTCAATGTACTGAGAGTCAAGGTTCCTGGTAGGGCAAGGGGAGCAGGTTCTCAGATGAGTAATAGGCTCTAATGATATCTTATAAATGAGCTTCCATCTCCTTTTGGTAATCGTTTATTGTGGGGTACTTTAGTATTACCCACCAGGTGAAATGGCAAGTATGATACATTATGGCAAGAAGGTGAAGCTGAAATCCCAGTTTTTCTTATCACAAAGGTTTATATTTTTATAATTCTGTTAATGCTACTATCTGATTCTCAGATCCTGGTTGTGGTAAGCAGTATAATGCCCTCTGCAAAGATGTACAAATCTTAATGCCTGAAATCTGTGGAAATGTGATCTTATATGGCAAAAGGGACTTTGCAGATATAATTATGTTGAGGATCTTGAAGTGGAGAGATTATCCTCAATTATCTGAGTTGGCCCAGTATAGTCACAAGGGTTCTTGTAAGAGAGAACAGAAGGTGAGAGTCAGAAAAGGAGATGTGATCATGGAGGCAGAGGTCAAAATGAGGGAGAGATTTGGAGATGTTCGGCTGCTGACTTGTAAAACAGAGGAAGAGGCCGTGAGCCAAGGAATGAATGTAGGTGGCCTCTAGATGCTGGAAAGGGCAATGAAAAAGGGTTCCTCTGTAAAATCAGAAGGAATGTAGCTATGCTGACACCTTAATATTAGCCCAGTGAGACTGATTCAGAATATTTGACTTCCAGGACTATAAGATAATAAATATGTATTGTTTTAAGCCATCAAATTTGTGGTACTTGTTATCACAGCAATAGAAAATTACTTCAACAGTCAGTGCCAACAGTCAATATTTGACCTCCAGGACTATGAGATAATAAATGCGTATTGTTTTAAGACATCAAATTTGTGGTACTTATTATCACAGCAGTAGAAAACTATTACAACGGTCAGTGCCTGCTAACTGTTACTGCACTTCCCCATTTCCCTTCCCAGGCTCCCACAAAATATAGAACCAGGCATACTTCAACTAAATATTTATTCCCAGATATCATTTCTTACTAGAAACACTCCTTCTCCACCCTGACTGAACAATTAGATACCTGGAGATTTCCTTCACCATTTTTGCCTGTGCTGAAACTACGTCTTTGGAGTTAGCTCTTGGCTTTCTCTTATTTGAGCCTGATCAAATCCTATCTTCTCAGTTTTCTAGAGTCAAAGATACTATCAGTGCAGAAGACAACCCCTGTAAAAATAAGAAAGAGAGGAATAAAAATTCTCTAGTGCCAAAGGTCTCCAGAAGCCCCCAGTCCTATGGTCAGGATCCTGTAAGGGTCAGGGCAGGGTTCAGAAGGTCATTTAATCTTCCTGCTGAAAAAAATCTACAGCCAAGAGGTCTCCTGGAAGGAAATATTTTCTCCATTCTATTCCATTCCATTCTTTTATTCTATTCTTAGGAATATAATCTTTTCATTCCTTCTACCAAAAGTTGACCTCTTAGTCCTGTGCTCTCCTATTGCTATCCTCTGAGAAACAGGAAAGCAGTATCAGGATACCACCCCCTTTATCCTACTTTCACTGCGGACAGGTACCATGTTATTCATTGTTGTGCTGGTGCTGGCAAAAATGAGACAGTCATTAAAAATGTGTTGACAGTGTCCACAATTCTACTGTTGAAAATGTATTTCTTGGTGCCCTGAAGTCTTATAAATCCTCAAAGCGTCCGGTTAGAATGCAAATACTTTTTTGAGAGATGAGTCTGTAGCTCTTATTCACTAACTCCTTAAAGAAAACTAATTGCTCACTAAACTCAAGGTCTAGTTTGGAAATAGAACATTAGAATTATTAAGCATCTTCTGTATTTCACATGCATGACTTATATTATCTCACTTAAATCTCACAACCACGCCACACAGAATCATTCTCTCCATTTCACAGATAAAGAAAGAGAAGCTCACAGTCACACAGCAAACAGAGAAGGCTGTGTTTTTTCTGTCCCACCACACTGAGGAGGAGGAGTGTATTTTGAAGAGTGGGGTGTGACACATATATTCACCCTTCCTCTTGCCAGATAAAAGTAGGTCAACTAAGAATATCTTGGGAAAGCAATTCCATATGAAAGTTTCCTTGGGATTTGGCATTATCACAAAAATGACATTTTACTAGAAGTAAGAGTAAGATCTGAACCAATACTGAAGACAATAATACTTTTGGGTCACAAAGCCAGCTCTGAGCATTTTACTCCAGCTCCTTCCTGGGTAACTCACTGAATATAGCTATTTCAAATGATGTGTCTTGCTCTCATTGATCTCTTAGAGAAGAAAAGCTTTAGTGTGTTCTTACCTCATGATATTCTGTTTATCAGAGACTAAGGATTTGTGGGTCCATGGATAGTGCAGTACATTTGGTGGACCTCATTTTTCTTCTTTCTTTCTTGTTTTTTTCTGCTTTTTATTTTATTTCAATAAAATTTAGTATTCCAGGGAGTTCCCTAAACTCTTCCAGCAAGTCATCTGGAATATTTCTAGTATTCTTCTGTAACCTGTTTCAGTTTTGCATTTTATGTCTGTGATTTTTAAATCTAGAAGGGTTTGAACAATGCTCTTTGATTTAGGAAGAAGAGCGATTAATATTTGTCAGTTAAGTTGGGCTTGAGAGACAATAGATATTAGTGTTAAAATTGCTTTTTTGTCAAAGGTTCAAATACTGATAAAGCACTTGATGAATTACGAAGGTTCTAGGAAAAGATAGAGACATTATAGAAATTCCTTTGAAGGAAAGAAAGCTGCCTTTTCAACAATCTCTAACAACAGAAAAAATTATGGTCCATTTAAATTGCCTGCACAGAAGACTAGATTTTAATTGACATCACTGCTTCAGATTCAAAATTTGTTGCTATTAATCAAGTATTTTGATTTTTCACACACAAAAAATTGTTTCAGTAAAAAATAGCACTGTAACAGAGCATCGTAGAAGAAGTATGTTTTATTCCTTTTTTCTGGCAAAGTATTTTAATGGTAAAAGTGAGAACCAGTTATCTGACATTCAAAACATTAAAAATTATTCAGCAGTTTTACTCATCTAGTTCTTGCTTTGTCAGAGGACTTACAATGTCAATATATGTTTAATATAAAATACTAATGTATATTTAAATACGAGACTGAACAAAATCATAGCAGATATAATCAATGGGTTATTGCTTTTTAATCCATATGACGATTAAATTGCTGTCATTACTAGGTTACTAGCAAATTTAAGAGTTGACAATTAACATTTACTCTCCTAACTTGTTTTTAAAAAGTCTAAAAAAAGTCTCTACTTAGAGTCATAGAAAAATTAATTACCTGACATTTTTAATATTGAAATTTTGTGGTCTTTGCTGTTCATGCCATGTTTTAGAATAGAGAGGTACTACAAGAACCGCAGGAGAATAGACCTGGCAATTGTGTATAAAATGGATTCAGAGGCCATTTAGAAAGCTTTAGAGTTTTCCGGGACAGAAATTACCAGGACTATGGTTGTAGCCAGCAGTGAAATGCACAAGAAATAGATAGGCGCAATGCTCTAGAGTTAGAACCATAGATGGTTCGGTTGGAAATGATTGAACAGGAAGTGTTAAAGATAAATTCCACTCTTTTCAGGAAGCCAGAACCATACAGTATCTAAGAACCTAGCCTTCAAAGTAAGACTAGTGTATGCTGGATAACCTCTTGAAGTTTCAGCTCTGCAACTGTGAAATGAGGATAATAATATTCCTTAAAGGAGGGAAGGAAATTATGGCTGTTGAATGCCCAGCACAGTGTCTGGCAGCTCCTTACTATTTATTGTCTCCAAAGGATATTGTCAATATTGGCACCACATAATAAAAGAAACATGATCCTTATTTATCAAATTTATTTCATGAGCGCACTGATAAGTAATTCTTTTCAATAAAATACAACAAGCCATCTGCCCTCTAAACTATTAGGGTCACACTTCAATATTTTAATTTCCGGTATTGTTTATAATACTAGATTAATTGAAATCCCTTCATAAGACTCTTCTCTATGAAGCAGAATTATGGGTGAAGGTAGTGTGTAAGAGTCTTATTGTAAGGGCTTTAGATTCCTTTTTAGGTGATTTAACATAATAAGTAGTTCAAAGGAGAAACTATGAAGACTCAGCACTGCCAAGTTCCAGAGGTCTTAACGGCCATTTCTCTCAGAGCTGCTGCTTTCAAAACAAAGTCAGCGGGGATTTAATGGATTCCATTCTAAGAGTAAACTCATAATCTGTCTCCAAGGGCTGCCTTTACATCTTTAGTGTACCAACTTATTTCACCCAACAAGCACTCTATGAAAGTCAGAATCCTTTAAAATCATGTTGGTTTGGGTTCAACTGCAGTAACGTAGGTACGTTGACGGGTGGTAAACGATTTTTTTTTTTTTTGCCAAATTGAAAGGGATAGTATTTATAAATGTCACATCAAACTCCTCTTCAAATTCAAAACAAGCAGACACAAATAATTACCTTAAGTGCCAGAGATAAAACAAAACTTTAGGGGAGCTATGGTTCCTTTTATGGATCAAGAAAACAAAGCTGAGTGATCACACAGATAATTAGTACTGCGATCCTCAACTCATGATCCTAGATACGTGAACTATGCTACAGAGCGTCATGGGCAAGCCTTTAGAAACATATGAAGAAAGACAAAAACTCACATCAATATTGTCATTATATACATTTGGATGAGGTCATAAATGGAAAAGGTGTTTTTAAAATATATCATCCTAAGCAGATGTTTGTGATTGCATTATTATCTGACACTCACTTCTTCCCTGGGACTCTAACCTGTGAGTGTGAGTCTCTGGAATAACCTGTATACACAGTAGTTTACTCTCTGTTCTCATGTCTTATAATATTGTATAAGAAATAAGCACCTCAAAGTTGTTGAATGTGTGTGCGGGTGTGTACAATTGCAAACAAATGATGCTTTATTTCCCTTTGAACTTTTGTAGCTAGAAAAGAAATGCCTAGACAGCAAAATGCTTTCAGCAAAATTTTCATGACTTAAATGTGTTATTACTCATTCTGTGGCAGGATAAATCAAGACAGAGAGATTATTTGGCTAGACAAATTTACCTTATGTCTCAAGTTATTTTGCTTGAAGGCAGGAAACAGAAGGGTCTATGTTATAAAGGAAGCTATTGATAAGCCAAAGATGGAGATGGTAGAAAAGAAAATAAGGCTTTTGCTCTATTCCAGAAAGAGTGAGTGAGACTGACATTTTCATTTTTGGAAACATTGCTACAAAGATTATTAGAGAGATTGTCATATATGGATGTCTTCCAAAGCAATATAAAGGAGGAGAGTTCCATCAAACAGCTCATCTTTAGGTTAAGGGTTATTATTTAAGTTGTGTGTTATTTAATTTGCTATTTCACAAAACAAATTCCTTTTTGGTGAGAAGTTATGCTTTAAAATATAACATCCAAATTACTTATTTTTGTAATTGTATCTATTTCCCATCTCAGAATTAGTCCTGTGAATTGGGAACACCACTGTACTAGGAGTCAGCAATAGAGGGATCTAATGGCAGTTCCTGCACTTACTGGCTATAAACCCCTGGGAAAATCCCTGCAACTCTCAGAGGCTCGCTAGCTTCACATGTGAAACGAGGATGACAGTCTCACTAATTTTACCCATGACAGAAGACTCCAGGTCTTTTAACTTTTGTTATTGAATGTCTACCTAGTACCAAGACCTATGATAGCATACTAATAAAGTTTACATGCATGAAACCATTTAGAGAGTTTGAAGATTCCAGGTATGAGGAATCATTATGCCAATTTGTTGAGAAAAAAGATGAACATAAATATTACTCGAGTATTTGAAGATATAATGTCAGAAGAATTTGAAACATTTATTTAATAAAAATGTATACACACACACTTTAAAACAAGGCCTTTGGAGGTGAATTAATCCTTAGTTAATACATCAAATCTTTTTCCATTGACCCATTCAGATACCAGCTCTAGAATTTTTCCCTTCCCTGTGAGTCTCTTTCTCCCAGACATTAAATATCCTGTTCTGGCATACAAGCAGCAGTGCCTTAGGAAAAAAATAAAACAAATGAAGCTTCTTTCTAAAATGAAACAGTCACACCCCAGTGGGAACTTAGAAGCAAAGAATTAAGTCTGGATTGAGAACTTTTTTTGTCTGGTCTTTAGTAGCACCATAAGTGACCTCCACACTATGACTGCAACACGTTTGCAGGGAGCTTATGATGTTACAGTCAGTCAATCAGTTATTCTCTAATAGATGCTTCCAACTTGACTATACAATCAATTATTTATTGAATTACTATTAAAGACACAGGGTAACATATACTTACATTAGATAAAAGATTATTTAGGGAAGGAAGCAACAGGCAGTAGCAGACAAATGAGTAATAGGCTATGGGGACAAGCCATGAGTAAAAGAGATGAAAAACATACAATGGGAATCTGAGATGTGGAAGGTGAGGAAACATGAGAGAGAAAGGGCAGGGCTGGCAGGTGGTGAGCAATCAAGTGCTAAGGAGGTCAGTTTGGACAATGACTCAGGCAAGAAAGAAGGCAGAGGGCTAGGAGTGGGAAGGTGTTGAGTCAAAGTGGAGAAAAGTGCCTCAGCCAAGGCACCTGGTAAGGATGTCTCTGAATGGAAGCTTCACCTAGGCTAAGAATGCAGATGTGTCTATGAGGGTGGCTGGTTGGAGGTAGCGGGGAAAGGCAGGTTGGAGACCGAGTCTTTAACAGCACCTCCCACCAGAAAACTCTAATTCATTGGTTGCACACCAGGACTGGTGTGACAAGAGCAGCCTCTGGCTAGGAGGCCTGCCAGGCAAAGTCTAATAATTGTCTATGGCCAGGCCTTTAAGATCACAGGCAGGATTTTAGGCTAGAGCGAGACCCCTCTGTGTTGAGGATGGTAGCATGAGGAAAATTATGGCTAGGACTTTCTCCAACCAGAGTGGAAATAAGTTGGGAGAGCTGGGACAAGGTGAGATTGCAGTCTTTCAGATTCACAGGAGACTTTTAGACGGACGAGGGAGGCAGGGCGCTGAATTCCACTGCAGGTTGGGTAGACGTGGGCACAGCACTTCCATCTGTCTCAGAAGTCTGATTCTTCATCTTCAAAACAGTATGTTACTTGCCTATGGATTTGAGTTAAGTGAGGAGATATTGAGAAAATGCTCTTAGTTCATATTGAGGCTATGTCCACTGGTTGGGTTCAAGACATCAGCACAAAACTCATCCTGAAGGATGAGCCAGCACCTTAAGCCAGACCCAATGAGAGAGCTGTGTTAGGTTGAATAATGGCTCCCAAAGGCCCATGTCTTAATCCCTGGAAACTGCGAGTGTGATTTTATATGGTAAAAGGGGCTTTGTGGACATGATTAAGTATCTTAAAATGGGAGATTATCCTGGTTTTTCAGGATATAATCACAAGGGTCCTTACAAGAGGTAGGTAGAGGGAGGCGATACCAGATGAGAGAAAGGTGCAGTGATGACAGAGACAGATGTTGGCATGGCACAGTCACATGCTAGGGGATATTGACAGTCTTTGAAGCTGGAATGGACATGCCATGGATTCTCCCTCCCCTAGAGCCCCCAGAAGGAGCCAGCCCTGCAGACACATTGATTTTAGCCCAGTGAATCCCAGTTCGGGCTCCTGATGTCTAGAACAATCATGATACATTTGTGTTGTCTTAAGCTGCTACATTAGTGGTAGTTTTTGAGAGTGGCAACAGGAAACTAATACAAGAACCTTAGTTATCAGTTGAATGTACACACCCGTGGAGAGCTTGGCTTTAGACAATCAACTTTGTCTCTTAGCCCTGTTCTCCCTGAACCTGCATCTGATTAATGCACTTTTCAACTGAGTGATGGAGGGACATAAAGGGGTATTTTTTTGCTGGAGAGGCCAAGAAGGTGCAGAGCAATAGAAACAGGAGGTGCAGAGCCAGTGAGCTAGAAATAATCTAGTTTGCAGGTACATGGGAAACATACCTTAGAATCCTGCCTTGGTATGAGATAGTGGCCCAGCAACATTTGAATTCATTCTATTAAAGTGGCTTTGTGATACTCCCTCAGTGATGTGGCCTAAGGAATTTGTTATGTATTCTCATAGATTTTTAAATAAAATTGGTGACCTGAAACTTAGATTTTTCATCTCCTCTCCTAACTTTCCTTTTTGATGGCCGTTACCTTTGACAAACACTTTGGAGCCAACACTGTTTTATGTCTATGTAAGTATCTCAGGCCCTGAGATCTCTGCATACAGAAAACAGCTTTTAGTGCAGTGTTTAGCTTTGCATTAGCTAAAGGTCACCAGTTTGACCCTACGTCCACATTGTTTCACTAAAGCATTGAGAAGGGCAAGCATACGGAGAACCTCACAGACCTTGGCAAATGTTGAGAAGAGCTGGGGACCATGCGGATACCAAAAGTGACCACATTCACAGTTCCAACAAGCCACAACCTTGATTTTTGTTTGTTTGACCTCTTTCCCTTCCCTTCCTTTTTCTCTTGCCTTCTGGATGTCTTCCTTCTGTCCATTTTCCCAGTCCATTAGCACCTCCACTGGAGGAAGAATTGCAGAGAGGAGAGAAAAAATGTAACTCCCATAAACCAATTTTGCTACTTGCCAGAGGCTATTGCACAAGGCTTATGAGAGATGAAGGTGAAAATTGTTGATAGAAAAAGGTTTGAAATAGTTGTAGGGTTTATTTGTCCAGAGAAACTGCATTAATTGAGAACAGAAGGTCAGAGTCTTTTGTTCATTTGCAACTAGCATTTTTATTCTGAGTGGAGAATTTTGTGATTACTAAACCTACTCTATAAATGAATAGAAGGGAGAGGGAGATGAGAAAAGTTGTTCTCTGACTTCTCTGAATTCCTAGTAGAATGTGTATTTTAATTATGTCTCTTGGTACTTTTCATAGAAGTGATAGTAGATCCTTTTAGTTTGTTTTGAAATAATTTTCCATTATTTGCTTGGCACATGGTTATACCACCACACATTAATCTTTATTTTATTTTTCTCTGAGGAGACACTTTTAAATATGATTGTTTTCTTCATAATGGCTTTAAGGTAAGCTCTACATTCTTCTCCCTGATACGTAATTTCCCAGTTACAGAGTTGATAGCAGAGGCAGAACTAGATATTTGTACAACAGCATCTGAAGGGCTTATTGGCACTTCTGCAAAGACGTATTTCTGGAGAATCAAATAAGAACTAATGAGAAGAAATTATAGAGGTAGGATATAGACTTGATGCAAGAATCTTCTAATATCTAGAGCTCCTCGGCAACGTGATGGGAGGAGTGAGGTCGAAAGTGTCAAAGCGAAGGTTGGTTGGCTATTTACTGTAGAGGAGATTAGTGAGCATAGTAAAGGTTAAAGCAGAAGAAAAGTCATGTTTCTTCTACCTTTGAGAGTAGGTTAGTCTAAATTCATGACCCAATATAATTAAAGTGTCACTGTATTTTGTTTTCCTCAAATAGCCAACCTTTGATAAGCTCATATTCAACTTAAGCTGTAAATGCTTTTACAATCTGTAATACTCTCTTTCACCCATCTGTTCAAATCACATTCAGCCTCAAAGGGTCAGTTAGAGCATAACTTTTTTAGCCTTTGCTCCACTCAGTGAACTTTCTTTCCTTGATTATTGAAACATTCAATAACTGCATCTCTCACTCTAGCATTTCATTATATACCAACGCTTGTATTGTTATCTAACTTTTTCACATGTTCATATCTTATCTCTGCAAAATTGACAAGTTCTGAAAGGCATGAACAGTACAAGGCTGACTACATATTAGGATTTTCTTTTTTCTTTTTCCAGTGATTAAAGTGAACTTTCCTTATGTTGTGTAGAAATGAATAACTTGAGGGTTTCAGTGAATTTTTTTCTTCTGTCATTGATGAGACCTCTAAGATGCACCATCTTGCCAACTGTAAACAATCTTTATAGGGAGATTGTTTCTTTTACGGAATGTATTAGGTAGATATATTTCTGGAGTCAGGCTGGAGAAATGCTTAACTTCCTTTAGCATCATAAGCCTTGAATATCTGTATTTCTGATCTTTTTAAAATGTCACTGTATGGCAAAATGGAATAACGACATAAGCAGCTTCATAAAAGATAGCTCATAAGGTTGCAGGACTACAAAAGTTTAAAAGTAGAACTACAGGAATGAATTTCTTAAGACTATAATAATGAAACAGTATTATTTGA
This sequence comes from Papio anubis, assembly GCF_008728515.1. Taxonomy (NCBI): domain Eukaryota; kingdom Metazoa; phylum Chordata; class Mammalia; order Primates; family Cercopithecidae; genus Papio; species Papio anubis. The sequence goes on along the minus strand of NC_044990.1, from coordinate 25,916,365 downwards.
CTACCAAATATTATAGCTTTGACATAGTTCAAAAATGAAAAAATCTTCAACTCCTTTCTATAAAGGTATTTTGAGTTTGTTCACCTTTCTCAGATTGGTTTTTGCATAAAATTAGTTGAAGACAAACTGCAGCTGCTGTTCATGAAAATATATATGGGAATAGACAGTCATTCCTAGGGTAACCGTGAAGTAGGTAAATTTTGCCATAGGACTACCTAAATCCTTTGCCTCAAAAGTGCACTGTAAATTAAAACATCATGAATTAATGTCATTATGAATTCGTTTAGTGAACCCACATCAGACAACTTATGGCATAAGTTGTGGCACCAAGAGGTAATTTTTCTTTCATTGACATTATTTTAAAACTTACTATGACAACATCTGCTTTATTTAGCTCAGTGTTGTGTGCAGAATAAAAGAAAACCATAGACTTGAGAAAACTGAAGACTCTCTTAGGTGGCAAGACCCCCTCTTCTGGGGCACAGCAGGACACACTTAACTCAGAATTAGTCCCCCTTTGGAGTGAGTCTCAACAAGCTATTTGGAGTCACCTAAGCTTCCCCATCCCTGTTCCCCAGGCAAGAGAAAGTCCACCTCTTTTTCAGAGGCTGTGAAGCAGAGTTGTTGGATGCATGTTTAGAACTTAGACCTGATTTTTTAAGCTGAGTGGTAGTATTTTTATTATTTTTCTTAAAGCTACAAATCACACACACACACACACACACACACACACACACACACCCCAGAATGAACAGTTTTAAAGAATGACTAAAGGAAATAGAATGAGATGAGTGAAGTAGAGGACATTCTTTCCACCTGACCATGAAGCACCCAAAAGGGAAGGAAGAAATATCATTCCGTGTTTCCAGTTTTCTGGGTTTTGTAGGTACAAGTTTTTTTTGATCCCATGTTGAAAGCTAAAGGACCTTGGGGATGGATATTTATCTTCCTCCATGTCAACCAGCCATGATAAAATAGTTTCCTTTGAGGGTGAGCCTTTAGGTAAGGGAGCAGCATGCTATAGGAGTATTTCAAGATGATTTTTCCTCTCCCCCAACCAGAGGCAGGAGATGATTTTTCTCTGATTATCACAGTAAGAACACAGTGGAACTCCTGGAGGCAAAACTCATGAAAGTTGGCACACCTCTGGAGTTTTGAACTCTCAAGCTAGTCCACATCGAGCCTTTACAATTCATCAATTGCAGTTTAAGTTTTCATATGGTTACTGGCTGCAGGTAAGGGCTTCTCCTCGTCTTCTGCTTCCAGGAAGCTGTGATTCTCTGTATTCACCTGTCTCTTCAGATTTCTGGAGAGCAGTTTTCCCTGTGACCTCAATTCTCTAAGACAAGTTGTTGATTTTCAGTTTGTTCGGCTTTTTCCTTGTTGTGAGGATGGAGTGTGACTTCCAAGCTCTCTGCATGGCAGACCAGAAGCTAGAAATCCTTCGCTGTCTCTTCTATGCATTATTGCTCCCAAGGCCTTGACGCCACCAGAAGGCCAAGCAGGTAACATTTAGTGCACAAGCCAAGATGTGTTTAATGCATGATATCACAACACGACTTGTTCATTTTCATATCATGGTTTAGATTATTTAAAATGTTGTACAGGCCTGGAAAGCCTCTAAGCGATACTGGAAACACCTGTGCCTTATGGAATTTGGACTGGCATGTTGAGGTTCTGTTGTGTGGGAACCCTTTTGAAAATCTCCGAAGGCAGATGTCTCCTACAACAATCCTCATATACATGTCCCCATCTGCAGTGTGGTTCCTCTGCTCCTTCCTTTGGGTCTGACCTTGAAGATAAGTCTCTCTGAGAGATGGAATTCCCACAGCTCCTCTGAGCAAGTTTTTGGAGCCACTAACGCTGTGATGTTCCAGAAATCCTTTTCCAAATCAAGTTAACAGAGGAAGGAAGCAAATAAATTAATAGTTTGAGGAAAAAAATGTTAGTATGGGAAGAAAATTAATTCAATTTTATAACTGACACTGGGACCTTTTGTAGGTGCCTTGGGGTGTTTTAAGACTTTATACTTTGGTGATTTAGCTTTCCAGATCCTGTTATTTGTGATGATTGTCGAGGGTATTTCTTGATTTCTGTATTTAGAGTAGAATCGGGAACACTTGACTTCTCTCTGGTGCTTATAGAATAGCCTCCTTTTAGAGATTCTAGTATTTCCAAGTGCCTACTTCTTGCCTTGCAATTTAGTTAACTGGCTCTTCCATACAGTAACGTTACTACATCCTTGATATCCAAAGTCTCTGTGGTTTGAGACTGACCTAGCAAAACCGGCCCCCTGGACTTGGACATATCCCCACCAGGCAAAGAAATCACAGTAACTGCAAACACTTCTGGAGATTATTTCAAATTTGTTTGGGTATTCATTGTGATTTAAAGTTCCAGAGGGATCAGAATTTGTCCAGTTGATATTTTGCAATATTCTCAGCATCTGTAATGCTTATAAGAACTATGAGTATATCTAACAAGAAAGAAAGAATTTCAGGCCAAGGTAAGTGGCTCACGCCTGTAATACCAACACTTTGGGAGGCTGAGGTGGTTGGATCACCTGTGGTCAGGAGTTCAAGACCAGCCTGGCCAACATGGCGAAACCCTGACTCTACTAAAAATACAAAAATTAGCCAGGTGTGGTGGCACACACTGGTAATCCCAGCTACTTAGGAGGTTGAGGCAGGAGAATTGCTTGAATCTGGGAGGTGGATGTTGCAGTGAGCCAAGATCATGCCACTGCACTCGAGCCTGGGTGACAGAGCGAGACTCCATCCCCCAAAAATTTTTTAACCAACTTACTACCCAGTAATTCAGAGAAGAACTATGAACAAGTGATTCATAAAAACAGGGCAGGGTAGGCCGGGTGTGATGGTTCAGGCCTGTAATCCCAGCACTTTGGGAGACTGAGACGGGCGGATCACGAGGTCAGGAGATCGAGACCATCCTGGCTAACACAGTGAAACCCCGTCTCTACTAAAAATACAAAAACTTAGCCAGGCACGGTGGTGGGCGCCTGTAGTCCCAGCTACTCTGGAGGCTGAGGCAGGAGAATGGTGTGAACCCAGGAGGCGGAGCTTGCAGTGAGCCGAGACTGCGCCACTGCACTCCAGCCTGGGTGACAGAGCGAGACTCCGTCTCAAACAAAACAAAGCAAAACAAAACAAAAACCAAAAAAAAAAAAAACCAGGGCAGGCTCAAGTGCAAAATTCAATCACCTTGGTATGTTCCTGGATTTATTTTTGTTTCCCAAAGCCCTTTATGTGAAGTGGTGGACTTGAGGCAGAAAGAGCTGGTCAACTAGTTTAAAACATAAGAAGAAGAATAACAATTTGTGGTGACTGGCTCTTTCTACATGCCAGGTACTGTGCTAAATATTTAACGTAAATTATTTCATTTCATTCTCTTGACAATCTTATGAAAACAGTGCTATTATATTTTCATTTTACAGATGAAGAAATTGAGGTCAGAGAAATAGAGTCCAAGTTCTTACAGCTACAAAGAGGCAGAGTTCAGCTTTGAACCCAAGGACCTTAACTCTAGGAATAATTTAACCACTGTACTATATCAAGAGGTATTGCAGTCTCTTATCTTCAGGTTGTTCCCTATTTGGTCTAATATGAGCAGCATCAAAAAGTCCATTCACCTACATCTATCTTGTCAAATGCAAGATGACACTCATGTGGTATGTACTGGCTGATGCTTGCCTTCCTGCATGTAAAGGTGAACTCTCCTGGGGCCTGGGAGTAAAGGTGGAGATAACTTACTAAACACCTTTGTTCTGAACACCTTAGTATTTGTTATAGATTGATTGCTTTTATTGATGAGGGAATCTTAAGTCTAAAGTCAAATGTTTAGAACTGAATGTTTTTGTTCATGCACTCACCATAGCCTTGCCACTATCTGGCTGTGTAGAACTCAGGCAAGTTCGTAAAGCTCTTTGTGCTTGCATTTTCTCATGTATAAAATGGAGGTAATGATAGAACCGACTACATAAGATTGTTGTCAAGATTAAATGAGATAATATATAAAAGGCACCTACCCAGTGCCTAGTATGCAATAAGCCTTCAATACTTGTTATTATTATCACTCTTAGACCAATGAGATAAAGAGGAGGTCAAATCTCATTCCCATTTGATACATTCTTGCTCAGATTTATCTTCAGAATGGAAACCACAAGTTCACTTAATTGCCCTCCTTTGGGACTTGCCAATTGTCTGATAATTCTCCTCAAGTCAACTATCAGGATTCATTGGTACATGATCCAAAGCCATTGTATTTATTTTTTTTTCATAATGTGTGTTTGGGGATAGAAGAGGAATATGATTGGTATTTTCAACCGTTAGAATGGCATGAAACTCTCCAAAAATAAGAAGCCCAGCAGTTGGCAACATGGTGGTGTTCTTAGATTCCCAAGTTCACATCCTGTGAGGTTTACCATTGTCACAGCTCTGGGTCTTTGCCTAGGCTGTTCCTTCTGCTTTAAAGTCTCTTGTTCCATGACAGTTCTACATTGGTCTTGCTTGTCTACCTGTTAAACCCCTACCGCTTTATAGCAAACATTTGTCTTTACTTCTCTTCTTTTTCATTTGATCCAGAAGCTAATCTGTCTTCCTGCAATGGGAAATATGCCATTGCGTGACTTTTGGTAGGCTAAAGGAGTCGTCTCTTTACAGAGGCAAACCCCTGGCAATGTGAGTGCTGGCATGTTGTCTAAGATGCTTTTTCCGGAGAATCTGAACCTGGAAAGAAATTATAAAAATAATCAAAAGACATTCTGTGACACCTACATGGTATACAGGGTCCCGTAGTGGGTATACTATGACTTCATCAGTGGTGTGCTGGAACCAGCTGGTACAGGCTTCCCAGAACCAATTCTTAAAATTTCCAGATTTGCATCAGTTGTTAAACATATTTATTATGAATTACTAAATTACACAAACTAATAACTACATAAATTATACTATAAAAAAGGTAAGAGATTTTCAAAGTCATCAGTTCCTAATTCTTATGCCTTTGTGGTTATTTATGCTTGTCATAATATGATTAACATGTATATATGTGATATCATATATACACATATATATATCATATATACACATATATATCATATATATCACATATATATCATATATATCACATATATATGATAAATTCTATATAGTGGTGTGGTGTGTTACTGTTCATTTTTTCCCAGCTCTAATTCAGTGATACCATATTGGCAGCTTGAAATCACCCACAGTGAAAATATTTACACCATGAGAATTGGCAAATGTTACAAATCAGGTTTTTTTTTTTTTTCTTGGAAAGCTAGTCTCTAACATTTACCAGCACACCACATCCAGTGTTTACTGGTGGTGATGCCAGGCTCACCATCTACAGTCCAGATAGCAGCAGGGTGTCCTCACCGGCCTGTATGTCCATGGCTGTGACCATCAGACTCACATTGTTTCTACCTCCATCCTGCGCCTGACCCTCTAGTTTTCCTAAAAGTCTGTGAACTCATCTCTATTCCTCCAATATAGACCGTCCCCAACTTACGATGATTTGACTTAAAATTTTTCAACTTTACAATCATGTGCAACTGTCATAATTTTGACATAATGTACAGTATTTGACAAGTTACATGAGCTATACAACACTTTATTATAAAATAGGCATTGGGCTAGATAATTTTGCCTAACTGCAGGCTAACATGTTATAAGCATGTTTAAGGTAGACTAGGACAAGCTGTGATGTTCAGTAGATTATTTAGATGCATTTTTGACTTACGACATTTTCAACTTAAGATGGGTTTATCAGGATGTAACTCCATTGTAAGTCAAATAGCATCTGTATATTCTGTTTTTGCTCAAGTTAACCCATTTCTATTTCCAAATAAGAATCACAGCAGTTTTATCATATTTTCAAAATCTATCACAGACAACCAACTCTGACACCCCTCACCATATGTACATACTTTCCTTTTGCTACATGTAGCTGTTATTCAGGCTTCTATAATTGCACTGAGCACAGCAATGTAATATATTTGTTTATACCTCTGTGTCCTTGAAGCTAGGAACATTGTCTTATTTACCTTTATTTCTCAAGGTGCTATCACCAGGCCCACAACAGAGAAGGTCATAAATAAATTATTTATTTACTTATAAATAGTAAGATTTACTTATAAATAAATAATTGTAATGATTAAACAGTTCATAATTATTAAACAGTAATAATTGCTTGTAGTTGTTCATTTTCTTCATAAGGAAGCTGGGGGTTGTGTGGTGGCAGTTGTGGATGCATTCCATTGCTCATGGGACCAACACTTCTGAAATGACCTCCAACATCACTGTGATTCAGGAAAGGTGAATAGGGACATGCAATTTGAATCCTCCTTTGTTTACTGTAGCTGAAGCTGCATGACTCAGAAACTCTGTGGAGAAGGGACAGGAGGGGATATGGTGATGTTATCATTCAGAAACTGAAAGATAATGTCCAGTAAATCTTCCACTCAAAATAAAAATCTATGCTTAGGAAGAATAAAAGAAAAGGTCAGATTCAAAAATTAAAGAGCATGAACCAAAAAGCAACAGCACAAAAAACGGTTGAATGGCTAACCAAAAGAAAACTATCAATGATAGGAAAAATTGAAGAAGAATATACAGAAAGAAAACCGGAGAATATATATATATATAAGAACACAGCCAAAATATAAAGTATCTTTAATTTTGAAAGGAGTTTTGATTGTCTCCTTATGTATGAAGGATTTTATGGGCTGTACTTAAATTTAATCCAGTGCTTTCAGAATAAGGCAAGGGAATGTAGTTCTATCAGTAATATTTGTAATCCAAGTTAGAGACTTTGTTACTAGCACCCTTCAAATTAATGTGGTCAGATATAGTTTTAATTGACACAATAATTTTCACAGTGGGTGTAATGATTTATATAAATGTAAATCCAAAATTGTACTCTGATCTAATCAGTCTGCAATTACTGTTGAAGTAAACATGTGAACTGTATTGTCAAGGGAATAAATCTAATGAAAAAGCTGCAGGGAAAATTGCTTATTATGCTCATAAAAGATAAAGGAATCAATATGAGGTCTGTTTGTTACATGGTTTTGCATAACTTTTATTAACTGAACAGACATTTAAAGGATTTTCTAAGTTTTCTCTGAATTGTCAGATAAGAATGTTAGAAGCAGAACAGATAAAATAATGAATGTAAAAGTTCTAAATATTAATACATTAAAACAATAAAGTATAAAGAGTATCTAGAACAGCGAGAATCTCTAAAATGGTAAAGTGGGGATACACATAAATCCATTCCTTCATAAAAGCAGTGAGAACATTGGCAAAAAAAAAAATTGTCAACATCAACTTGTTCAGAACTTTGAAAATTAAGCAGTCTTGCAACAATTCAAGGAGTAAAATTTATTTAAGAAACACTGGTTACATCTTGGTACAAAAAGGGATACTTAAAAAACAAACTTTACTGAAGTATAATTTACCTACCATAAATTTAACTCATTTTTAGCTGTGCAACCAGTGATTTCTACTAAATTTATTATGTTGGAAAACTATCACCATAATCCAATTGTAGAACATTTCTATCCCCTCAGTAAGATCCCTCATGGCCTGGCATGGTGGCTCATGCCTGTAATCCCAGGGCTTTGGGAGGCTGAGGTGGGAGGATTGCTTTAGTTTAGGAATTCAAGGCCAGCCTGAGCAACATGGTGAAACACTGTCTACAAAAACCACACATATTGGCCGGGTGTGGTAGCCTGTGCCTGTAGTTCCAGTTACTCTGGAGGCTGAGGTGGGAGGATCACTTGAGCCTTGGAAATCAAGGCTACAGTGAGCCATGATCGTACCATACCACTGTACTTCACCCTGGGTGACAGAGTGAGAGCCTGTTTCAAAAAAAAAAAAATCCCTAATGCCTGCCATGAATTTGAGAGTTATTATAAAGGATGCCTTAAATGCCAAGAACTCACACATAGACATAGACCTTCCTTTTGTTCTTTTCCTTTTTCAGTCTATCCCAGTCATTCTCAAATTCATGGTATATTCTAGTTATTAAACGACATGTGGATTTTTTTGTGGATATTTTAAAGTATTTTAGGGGTAATTTTTACTGTATTTTATTTTTGCTTCATGTAGGACATTAGATTCTTTAGATAATCATAATTAAACTTTGCTATCTTCTTTAACCCAATGGTTACTAAGAAAACATTTATTAAATATCCAAGTGGCTGAGATTTTTTGTTCAATTGTTTAAACATTGCCAGTAGTTTGTAATCTTGTTGTATTTTATTAAAAAATGGAATGTTGAAGTTTTGCTTTGGATTTAGTGAAAAGAACTTGAAGCTAGTTATGGTCATTATTTTAAATGCTTAATGAACATCTAAAAGACTATGTTAGCTTCAAAATATAATACATTTCATTGTATTATTAAAATTATCTAAATCCTTATTTATATTTTCTTATTTGATGTGTCAGTGACTAAGATAGGCGTACCATTATAATTATGTTTTAGTCTATTTCTCTCCTTAAAAGTCTTAGAATTTTTTCTTCATTTGTTTTGGTGCTTTGCCATCAGGTACATAAACTCTCATGCTTTCACGACTCCCTTGTACTAGCTTATTATGACTGGATTTTGTATTATAGTTTTAATAAATATAAAATTACATATCTAAGGATTTTTTCCTGTCAAAACTATCACCTCAACTACATCTTTTTTGCCTTTGAATGGTACTTATCTTTGAGGTTTTTTTTTTTTTTTTTTTTTTTTTGAGACGGAGTCTAGCTCTGTCGCCCAGGCTGGAGTGCAGTGGCCAGATCTCAGCTCACTGCAAGCTCCGCCTCCCGGGTTTACACCATTCTCCTGGCTCAGCCTCCCGAGTAGCTGGGACTACAGGCGCCTGCCACCTCGCCCGGCTAGTTTTTTGTATTTTTTTAGTAGAGACAGGGTTTCACCGTGTTAACCAGGATGGTCTCGATCTCCTGACCTTGTGATCCGCCCGTCTCGGCCTCCCAAAGTGCTGGGATTACAGGCTTGAGCCACCGCGCCCGGCCATCTTTGAGTTTTAAACTTTCTTTATCCTTTTGCTTTTTGTCATATTTTTTATAAACAACATATAGTTAGTTTTAATTTAGAAAGTGGACTAGATATATTTTACTATGAGCACATACAAACTAACCTCACACTTTTTTGTTTTGTTTTGTTTTTGAGACAGAGCCTTGCTTTGTCGCCCAGGCTGGAGTGCAGTGGCGAGATCTCGGGTCACTGCAACCTCTGCCTCTTGAATTCAAGCCAACCTCCTACCTCAGCCTCCTGAGTAGCTAGGACTACAGGCATGTGCCACCACACCCAATTAATTTTAGTATTTTTAGTGGAGATGGGGTTTCACCATGTTGGCCAGGCTGATCTTGAACTCCCGACCTCAGGTGATCCGCCTGCCTCAGCCTCCCAAAGTGCTGGGATTACAGGCGTGAGCCACCACACCCAACCAACCTTACACTTTTTAGCTAATGCACTGTATTCCATTACCTGTATACCATTACTCAGTAACTTCCTATGAGTAAGCATTTGGGTTATTTCCAGTTTGAATCTTTGGTTATTATAAATGTGGTGATGAACAAAATCATATGTATAGCTTTCTGTATGTGAAATTATGTAAATAAAATGAATTACATGCAATGGTGTTTGTGGATTAAAAGGTAAGTGTATTTTAGTTCCTTGATATTGCCAATGTATCCATCAAAAAATTTACATTGGATATGGAAAGTACAACAGGCTATAATTGTATGCAGATTTATTTCTCTTCCCATTCAGCTATTAAAGATAAGGAGACACTATCTGCTGGAAGAGAGAAAACAATCCAATTTATTTTTCTTCCAAATGAATAACTGATATTTCCAACATTATTAAATAATCCTTATTGCTTTTTGAAATGTCATTTTCATTATATTTTGACTTCCCATATAAAATGAATAGACTTCTAATCGGTATATTTTTCCAGTATCATGGTGATGTACCAGATTGTTATGATTTCTTTTTTTTTTGAGAGGGAGTCTTGCTCTGTCACCCAGGCTGCAGTGCAGTGGTGCAATCTCCACTGCACTGCAGCCTCCACCCTCTGGGCTCAAGCAATCCTCCCACCTCAGCCTCCCAAGTAACTGGGACTGCAGAGGCATGCCACCATGCCCAGCTAAGTTTTTGATTTTTTGGTAGAGACAGGGTTTTATCATGTTGCCCAGGCTGGTCTCAAACTCCTGAGCTCAAGAGATCCACCTGCCTTGGTCTCTCAAAGTGCTGGGATTACAGGTGTGACCCACCGTGCCTGGCCATATTGTTATGATTTCTATTATTATGGTTTCTTTCTAATTTGGTCTTGAGGTATTTCTCTTGGGTGTGGCCAAAAGCCAAGATAGACCTCTCTACAAGAGCCCTGATGGGGGAGTTAGGTTTGGTTGTGTGTGTCGGGTGAGACACAATGAGGAAGTTAAACTAAAATGCACAAAACAGAAGAAATTCATTGCTTATAGGTCCCAAAAGGGTTAGGAGTACCAAGAGGACATCTGGGAATGGCAAGGAGCTTCACCAGTGGGTGGAGAGAGAGAGAGTGGGGACCCGTGGGTGTTATGCCTTAGGCTTTCTTGTGGGGTTGTGGATTGGGTAGTTTAAAGAAAACATACACAAATTGGGGAGTGTATTTACATGTCTCTGGTTTTGACCATTAGGTTTTATCATGATAAGCAGTTATGGCGTGTGCTGGGTTTGGGGTCAGTGAAGGAGGAACAAGCATGCCACGTTACAACAAACACTCGGGGAGGGAAAGTTTTAGCTAGTCTGAAGGTGACAGGGTAGGACTGAGTTTCAGACACCTTATGTCAGACCTAAAATTGGATATCAAGGCAGCAACTATACTAAACAAATTTATGATACAAACTTTTTAAAAAACATTATTTTAGCTTTGTATGTTAATATATATCATATCATAGTTTGCACTTCAATTATACCTCATTTACATACACATGGCAATGACAGAAAAATATAAAAATAGAAATCAAAAACATTGTTATATAAAAAATGTGATATACATTTTTTGGTTAACCCTTATTGGAACAAAAAAGTGAAATGATGAATGATGTGTGTGGCTAAAGCTATTGAGCTGTTGTTCTCTGAACTATGAAGTGGATTGTGTTGGTCAGGGCCTTGACTGTGTAGTAGAGGGGACAAAACTATTTCATACAACTGAGGGGCTTGAGACAGGCTTACTACTTCTTGAAGTGAGGAGCTGGAGTATACCACTCTCAAACCCAGTTTTGAAAGCAGACAAACAGGTAAACTGAGGCCAATTTATGCATGGAGCATGAAACCAGCATTAACTTCCTACCCAAGCCAGGTACAGATATAAGGAAATTAGAGACAAATACCTTGTGAATACAGATGTAAAAATCCCCAAGAAAATACTAGAAAATGCAATACAGCAGCATATTAAATGGATTGAACACCATGGCTAAATGGAATTATTCTAGAAATGCAGCATATGAAAACCAACCAATGTAATATATCATCTTAGCACAATGGAAGGAAAAACTCACATAATCATCTCAACTGATGCAGGAAAAGCATCTGACAACATCCAACACCCTATCATGATAAAAAGAAAAACAAAAAACACACTCAAAACACTAAGACAAAGGGAACTTTCTCAACATGATGAAGGGTATTTATGAAAGCCTACAGCTAATATCATACTCAATGGCAAAAGATTAACAGCTTTCTCCCTAAGATCAAGGACCAGACAAGGAAGCCTGCAATCACTACTCCTGTTCCACCTGGTCCTGGAAGTTCTAGCCAAAGTAATTAGACAAGAAAAAGGAATCAAAGGCATCTAATTTTAAGAGAAAGAAGTAAAACCATCTCTATTTACACATAGCATGAACTTACACATATTAAGTCCTAAAGAGCTCACAATAAAACTACTAGAACTGATAAACACATTCAGCAAAATTGTGGAATGTAAGATTAACATGTAAGAATCGATTGCATTTCTAACACTATCAATGGCCAATTCAAAAAGGAAATTTAAAAAGCAATTCTATTTGTACTAAGTGAAAGAGGCCAAACACAATCACAAAACACAAAAAGCCACATATCATAGGATTCCATTTATATGACATATGTACAATAGACAAATCCACAGAGACAGCAGATTAGTGGTTGCCAGAAGCTAGGAATAGGATGTAATGGGGAATGACTGCTTGAAAAGCAAGGGGTTTCCTTTTGATGTGATGAAATGTTACGGAACTAGATAGTGTTGATAGTTGCACAACACTCTGAACGTATTAAAAGTCACTGGGTCAGGCGCGGTGGCTCATACCTGTAATCCCCGCACTTTGGGAGGCCGAGGTGGGCGGATTACCTGAGGTCAGGAGTTCGAGACCAGCTTGGTCAACACGGTGAAACCCCGTCTCTACTAAAAATACAAAAATTAGCAGGGCATGGTGGCACATGCCTGTAATCCCAGTTACTTGGGAGGCTGAGGCAGGAGAATTGCTTGAACCTGGGAGATGGAGGTTGCAGTGAGCCAAGATTGTGCCACTGTTCTCCAGCCTGGCAGACAGAATGAGACTCTGTCTCAAAAAAAAAAAAAAAAAAAAAAAAGTCACTATACTAAACAAACGTATGATGCAAACTTTAAAAAAAAATTATTTTAGCTTTATATGTTAATATATATCATATAATAGTTTGCATTTCAATTATACCTCGTTTACAGACACATAGCAATGACAGATAAATATAAAAATAGAAATCAAAAACATTGTTATATAAAAAATATGATATACATTTTTGGTTAACCATTATTGGAACAAAAGTGAAATGATGAATGATGTGTGTATGTTTAAAGTGGTTGAAATTGAAATTGTGAATTTTATGTAATGTGAATTTTACCTCAATAAAGGAAGATAAGAAAACATTAGGAAAAATATAAAAAGTTGGACAAATTTAATTATAAATAATAAGGGTAGAAAATGTTCAAATATTTTGTGAATTATAGAACTCGTGAATTGACCAAACTTGTCCATTTGGACTGGACTGAAAAACTAATACAGATACATGCTGTTTAAAGGAGACGTATGTAAATCAAGTTTCTAGGAAAATAAAATGATGGAAAAAGATGAAGCAAAAAAATAAACTCGAAGTGTAGTTTGTCTATATAATTATCAGACAAATATATTTTAAGACGTAAATCAATCTTGTTATAGGGTGGGTCATTTATAATGACAAAAGGTACAACTCACCAAGAAGAATAAAACAATTTGGTGTGTACCTAATAAATATCCTCAAAATATATAAAGCAAAAAATGATAATATAAGGAAAAACTGACAAATCCATTTTAGTGGGACATTTTAACATTCCTTTCTCAATTAAATCTGAGCAACAGGTTTGAAGTAAAGGAAATATAAAAAGTCAACCATTCAGCAATGAATTCACTATCCCAGAGCACATTTTTCACAAACATACATAGAAAGTTACAAAAAAGATCTTATCTAATTGATCACAGATTAGTGAGCCTAACACATTTCAAAAATAGGTATAGACAAGGTTCTCTCTCTGATGCTACCTCCCTTGCAGTTACTTCCCAGTGTCTCTTCTAAACTCTGTCATTCAGTTATCACAAAACCATGCCTTTAAATCAGAATCTCCTTACTGTCAATTTAGTTCGGAGATATGATGGGTTTAATCACAGGATATTTAGCAAAATTAAAAACTCCTCAGCCATCATTCAACATATTTATCTTAAATACTCTAATACTGTAATAGGATTGTCTCACTAGAACTCAAAAGGCCACAGTATTGTTAATCACTTAAACTCCTGTTTGATGCGTGACCTTAGTTCCTCTAAGGACTTAGGGAGTCAAAGTAAATGGAATTTCTACAGTATGTTCAAAATTACCATAGAGTATCTTATCTTAAAACCAAGCCAGGTATAATTATAATAATATTGTTAATAACAGCAGCTACTAATTATTAGACACGCTAAGTTGCTAGGTCCCTGATTTTTTTCAAATGATAATAGTAGTATTTGTCTAGCACGTATTAAATCCCTGACTCTATTCTAAGTGCTTTACAGGTATTATCTTATTTAACCCTGCAAAACTTTATAAAGTAGGTGTTATGGTTTTTCCCATTTTTACAGAAGAGAAATTGCAAGCTTAGAAAATTTAAGAAACTTGCCCAAGCTTACACAACTAGTAAGTGGTATTACAGAAATTCAAACTAAGATCTCCTACTCCAAAACCCAAGCCATTAACCCCTACCCTACCCTTCCTCTCCACGTATCTCATTTTATTTATTGATCATTGTCTTCTTAGTAGCATTATAGTACAGATAAGGCAAGTGAGGCCCCAGGAGGGCAAATAAGCTTCCCAAGACCAGAGCTAATCAGTAGCAGAACAGGCCTTGAAAATTCAGTTTGCCTGATTTCCACACCTGTGCTCTTAACGTCTCTGCACATGTGTTTAGACTAGAGCCTTGGCAAAAAATGAGCTTACTCTCTCTAGAAAGCAAAGCATGATTTCTGACAAAATCCTTGGCCACCAACTCATGCTTTACTCAACCACTAAAACACAAGCCTTTTTTCAGCCATAATTTCAACTGACAGTTCATTAATTCAAAGAGCCTTTTAAAAAGAGAATCGTAAATAATGAGACAGAGTTCCTTAAATGTTTTATTTTAACTTAAGGTATATAACATTACATTTATGTGCCAATCTTTTGATATAGGGCCAAGGCCTTTTCTCTGAATATGGATGTGCTAATTGGAACTCTTTTTGTTGCCATCTTTCTTGCATCAACCACACCCCTAATGCATCTGCTAGGATTTTCAGATTAAAGCAAAACTGGAATCTAAAGACATTTATGAAGCAATCTAAGTGCAAATTCCCACTCAGTTTTGACACATATTTCTAAAACATTTATAGTTTTCTTGCATATGTATGTTGCATACACTATATATGTAACACAAATACATAATATATAAATGTATGCACATAAATATGTATACGTAGACATATATCACTATACAATATTTATATATGATACATAATAAAATGTTTGTTAGTGATTTTTTCACATTTTCCCAAGCATTTTACTTAACTTTCACTGAAAAAACACTGATTAAATGTCTTTATCACATTTTCCCAAGCATTTTACTTAACTTTCACTGAAAAAACACTGATTAAATGTCTTTATCACATTTTCCCAAGCATTTTACTTAACTTTCACTGAAAAAAACAACTATATTTCCTGTAGCACACACATATATTGTTAATTAGGGTAACAGGTACAACTTGCATTAACATAAAATAATGTTAATTAGGGTAACAGGTACAACCGGCATTAATAGGAAAGGACAAATAATGGTGACCTTAGCAGGCACACACCTCAGCTGCTGGCCATTGGGTGCCCCGCCCCATAGAAGAGCCTGCTAGCTGCAGGCAGGCTGCATTCTCTGGGCATCAGTTATACTGTTCTACAAAGAGAATGGATCAGTCCTGGGTAGAAATTAAGTAGCAGCTGATTTTAAAGTTGTGTGCTATAGTTTTAATAAAGGAACTATGACATATTCGGATATGAATCTTGCTACAATTTCCTTGGGTTAAACCCCTCACAATTTTTGAAGGCATCCTTAAACACATTCCAAAGTTTCAAAGTTTAAAAACGATATTGTAAGAAACAACTGTGGGTGCCAGTAGCCCCAGACCAACTTCCCCCACTCAGAGTTGTGGTGCTTACGCAGCCTTTATCAGTGGAAACTAGTCTGCTTAACTGAGGTTCTGAGCCTTAGCAGCACATAGAATCACCTGAGGGGCTTTAAAACATATGGAAGCCTGGACCCCACCCCCAGAGTGGTTGATCTCATTGATGAGAAGTACAGTCCGGGCATTTTTTTAAAGCCCCCTGGGTAACTTTAATGTGCAGCCAAAGTTCAGAACCAAGAATATAGAAACTCTTAAGACTCTGAGGGGCCGCTAAGCCCAAATCCAAGATCATAGAACAACTCTCCTTCACCCCATTGAACCCAGGACTTTTCCATTTTAAAGAACCTTTGCAAGTCTCAATGGGTTTTACTGTCCATTCAGGAATTATCTGTTTTGACTTGGATGTGAGGATGTAGTTAATCTATGATGGGGTTAGCTCACTCTTATTAGACATTGGTAGAAGCTTGGAATCATCTTACTCATTTGTAGAAGACTCATCCCAGGACTAACCTACCTTTAAAATGAAGTCCCTGAAGTTAGCTCTGTAACCAATTTGCATCCAAATTTTTACCTCACGACTGGCTCATGTAGTCCACATAAAACGATCAAAATACTCCTGTAACATGGGCAAAGCCCTTCATACTATCTACCTGCAAAGGCGATTCGCCTGCTGTCTCTTGGAGGGCCAGCTCAGCCTGCTTTCTGGTGCAGTGTGCATTGCCGTGGAAACACGGCTGTTTCCAGAGTCTTCTCTGAGTCTTTGTCATTGAGGAACAATTGACTTTGGGGAAATTTCTGCACCTTTCTGAGGTTGGATTAGATATGAATAATATTTGTCTGACCCTGAATTCTATACTGCCTTGTGTTTTAGTTGCTTTTTCATCTTTTCAGTGAGGAGAGGACCATGCTGCCTATTTATTTTGGAGGTGCCTCTGCTCTGCTGTCAGAGTGTGTCTGGTCCAGTTTGTGTGAACAGCAAACATTGCGGGCACCATGAGAAAGGGTGTACCAATGCATGATTCTTCTAGGGTGAGCTGAAGACCCCCTGATTCTTTCTTCCAACTATTTTTCCTTCTGCTCTCTCAAGGAAGAGGAATGCTGCAGGCCTCTAATGGGGTCATCTTTCTATAGCTAGAGACTCGTGGGTATAAAGAAGCTGTTGCCAGAATTCAGTTAGCCATCTTATTCCCATCCTTCTGGCACTAGTGAAGTACTTTTCAGTAGGTTGGCATGGTGTGATCTGAGACTCAGTTTTAACCTTTGGGGCAAAAATAGGTGAATTAGGTCTCCTTCACTTCAGAGGTTCTTGTCCTTTGACCCTGTACCCCAAACCATCAACAAGAGACAAGAATTCACTGTGTGGTCCAGCCAACATCGCCATGGCTCTGTGTTGAGGCTAGCGCATAATTCTGTCTTATCAAGACTGAGGACTGCTTTACTTGACTGGCCAATGCCAATCCAAATTCTCTTATCCAGTACTTTGCAAAGATGATTGATTCATAGATGGTTTCTGAGTTCCTTAGCTAAAACAACCTCTTAATACACTCCTACTCACACCATCATGAAGAAAATGTGTTAGTAAGCTAATGAAGACAAGATGAGCATTGATTCTTTGAGGGGGTAATATTTATGTTTTTCCCACTACTGTATCTTCACTGCCTTATACATAGTAATTGCTCAATATTTGTTTACTGAAATAATGAATGTACAACTGACCAGTAAAGTCTCTAATTATTCTGTTCCCGTGTTGGTGATGATAATGTGAGGCTGTGACAGATGCTTTGCAGTGCCTGATAAGTCCCCTACGCATTTCCCCACACAGCCACAGCTACCAGCACTGACCCACTTCTGGCTGGTAGATAAGCTGGTAGGAATTTGAGGAATTGGATTCTATAGCCCAAAGAATTAACAGGACAGGTGTTTATATTTAAGCCTGAATATTTTTTAAGTATTTCAAGAAGTCTTACTCAGTTGTTACTTGGACATCTGGAACAGGCAGCATTTTAAATCACTTCTTTATATGCATTATGCATATTGTACATACGAAGTTAGAAATAACTGTTTGTATTCTATATACAAATGGTTATTTTTATAAACCAAAGACATCTCAGCTATATCTCAGTTGCATATTGAAATAATTGAGTGGGAGCATCTTAAATTAATGTACTTGGGTGTGTGTGTATGTGTGTGTGTGTGTGTTTGTGACATGCACATTTAGAATTGTGTGCAGTGTGCTGAGGAGTTCAAAACCAGCCTGGCCAAGATGGTGAAACCCCGTTTCTACTAAAAATACAAAAAAATTAGCTGAGCTTGGTGGCAGGCACCTGTAATCCCAGCTACTCGGGAGACTGAGGCAGGAGAATCACTTAAACTCAGGCTGCAGAGGTTGCAGTGAGCCGAGATCGTGCCACTGCACTCCAGCCTGGGCAACAGAATGAGAATCTGTCTCAAAGGAAAAAAAAAAGAAAAGAATAATGTGCAGTGGCATATGGCCACTGCTCTAGCCTTCTCCTGACACTGGATTCTTGTCTCCCCATTTCTGAATCCTTCTCCCAAGTAATTTTTCCTTCCACTCACTGACCAGTGGCCTCATATCCTCTCCATCTTCTGCCTCTATTAATCCTTAACCAGGAAATTATTTAATAAAAGTTTTCATACTGAGATACAAATAATTTTTTTAAAAAATGTAACATGATACTAACTCATGGTGGAATTTTCATTTGAGCAGGCAACAAGAAACCTTTGACCAAATAAATAAAATTTTAATTGTGGTGTGTTCTGGGTCAGTGGACTAGAGGAGGAGGTATGTGGGAAGCAGTGTTGGGAGGAAAGTTAGGTGAATTTGAGACAACTTTCATATGTCTCTGAAATCAAACCTTTAGCTAGGTCAGGGCCACAGTGTCTGGTCTTCAGCTAGCCCAGCCTGGAGAGTGCACTCTGCACCTTAGCTGGGGGCTTCTTTTGTGAGCAATTTCATAGAAGAATTAACAGCATATTCTTCAGAAATAACACCATCGGATTTGAAGATGAGCTCATATGTTCTAGCTCTTTAGGCTAGTTATACAGGCTTTCTCAGGGCTTATTTCCTTGTTTGTAAAATGTAAATAGGTTCATGTGAGGATTAGATCAGCTTTCTACACTGGAAACTAGTAAAATGTTCAATAAATATTAGTATATGTGTACTCACGGGGATATGCACATGTGCATGCACACAAACACACAACAAAAATAAATTACACTCATTTCCCAGTATTCGGTTTGAATGTTTCACTCTTCTTACAGGAGGCTGAGGAACAACAGAAGTGTTATACATGACTACACTCAGAAAGACTGCCATAGGGTAATCTCAATTTACAATTACCCAGTTTTCTTTTTGCCATGGTTATTTCCAGTGGATGTTAACACTGGAATCACTTTCAACTCTTCAGGAGGCCTAAAGAATAAACCCCAGGAGGCCCCTGGGCTGTTGCAGGCAGAGATAGGAAGATATGGGAAATAGGAAGCCCTGAGAGGAGAATGGTGCTATCATGGGATGAATAAATGGGACAAACACTGGAGGGATAAAAGCAAGATGGGCTCAGGCAGAAAGTGATCAGGGCAGACAGAAGGAAAAGACAAATGGTACCCATGCTGCATCCTGCCTCAATTCCAACCTCTGACTCACTAGTTTGTCCTTGTAGGTGTTTGGATTGTAAAAGCAGCACAAACACTGTCATCAGAAACAGGATGTTACATTGTAAATTCAATGTCTCTACTGAGTAGGTAACATTTCTAAGCTATTTGTACTTGGCAAACACGAAAAGACATCCCTGAGTGGATTCTGTTTTTCTCCTGTGACTTTAATTGGACAGCAAGAGCAAACACATCATCTTAAATTTTATTTACCAGTCCTAAATCAGGAAAGAAAGTTTCCGGAAGCACAGACACACGTTGAACAAGCAAGCCTGCCACAGAATTGCACTATATTGATTTGATGCTAAAACAGAATGGAAGAGTTTTACTGAAATATTTCTGTTTAATCAACACTGAAGAGGACTGAACAAAGAGATACAAGGTCTGGACAGTTGTGCTCCTTAAAGATCTCCATTTGCGGTTTGGAGAAATCTGGGTGCACAGTAAAATCTTGATCTGTTGGAACTACTTGTGCATGTCTCTTGCAGAGCACTCTCATGGGAGAGATTTAGTACAAATAGAAATTCCCCCAAAATCCAAGGAATAATACAGATTACATACAGCCTTTTCCACATCTCTACGGTTTAGCACAGAGAATTTTAACAACTGGAGTTTGGAACAACCCCTGGGGACCAGCAAGAACTCCTGTAACCAAAAAACATTCAGCTTATTTTTTTTTTATACTCTATACATGGACAGGACTGTAGAACAATAAATTGAAGGATTTTTTTTTTCCGGCAATTTAACTTCTGAAATTCAAAACAAAACCAAACAAAATGTACTTGGTTTAATTTATATCTACCTTAATGTTTAATTGACTAATACACCCCCTCTGCAGTGTTCTGTTTGAATGTTTCACTCTTCTTTTAAGAGACTGAGGAGGAACAGAAGCATTATACATGGCTACACCTGGAAAGACCGCCACAGGATAACCTCGATTTACAATTACCCAGTTTTCTTTTTTGCCCATGTTATTTCCAGTGGATGTTATCATTGACTGAGTAATTCCCAGTCTTCGTGACATATGCAAGATCACCCTCCTTACTCTAACCCTTGGGGAACTCGATTTGCAATAGGGCATAGCTGCATAACATGCACAGGATAGAAACAGAGGGAAGAAGGAAGCAGGGCACTTCCTCTCGGGAGGAGGTCTGGTGGGTTATGGTGTTCTTGGTGGTGGGAGGATGGAGGGAGTTGTGTGCAAAATCGTCTTTCCTTGCCTGTAGCTGGTGTAGGAAGATGGAGCGGGGGATGCTTCAGCTTTGGAAGTCATCCCTGCCATGAATGATTGATTAAGGTCAGGATAGAAGGTGGTGTCTGGAAGTGTGGGTGACTCTGGTTTGGCCTAACCGATGGGGATAGAGGGGATCTTGAGGTGGGCACGGGAAGCAGCTCAGTTCACGACATACTAGAATATGTCGTGATTTAAATACAGGACCACTAATCTCAAATCCAGAAGTTATATTTACCTGCAGTGTCCCTGGTTTCCCTACTGTTGTGGCAACCAAGTTTGATTTCTATGCCATATATCTTTAGTCTTCTCTCCACTCTTACTTATGTTCACAAGTGCCAAACTCTCCTATAAATACCTTGTGGCTTAAAACAAATTATGGTCATCCAGGAAAACCAATTTCATGTATAACATTAATTTCTGAGTTCCAAACACCTTGTTATTGGAACAAACCATTTGTAAATTGAGGTTGCAATGGATTAACTATTTTACATGCATAAATTGTAATTTTTTTCTTTTATACTAAACCTTTTTTGATTCTTCCCTTTAATACTGAAGCATATCATCTCTTGGCAAAAGGTTTATAGAAGATTAGGACTGCCTGATTTCATTCGGCTTCACCGGATTACTGCTTGCCTGACTCAGACTTATCTTTGGATAATACATGACAGCATCTGCCCATCATCAGTACAAAGGGTTGTGTCTGTATATTTTATTAGCCTGGTGCAAAAGTTATTGTGATTTTTGCATTAAAAGTAATGGCAAAAACCACAATTACTTTTGCACCAACCTAATAGTATTAGGTCATTGTTTTTGCTCAGTGAATTCTTCCTTTTTAACCCAGTTTTATGTAATTCATCTCTGGAGGCAGGTGCTAATGCATCTCATTGTATTAGGCACATGGTGAATAAAGAACTAAGATCCAGACGGGTTAATTAGACTGACCAAGGTTATCTAGCGAGCTAGCATCTTTATTTCGGCATTACTATTAATTTGAACAACAGCCCTTTTGACATGAAAAGGACTGAGAGACCATTTTCTAAAATTCCTTCTGTTTGGAGATAAGTAAGCCAAGATTGCAAAGGTTAAGTGACCTGCCCAAGGTCACACAGCTAATTGGTGTCAGGGTTACAGCTCGATGTGGTGTCTCCAGTCATTTAGTCTGTAGTTCTGCTCATACTACCACATACACATTCAACTCACACATTTCAGAATCTCCAAATAGCTGTTTTACTTATTGAGCAGGGAATGATCAACTTTAATGGGTATGAAGAAGGGATCTAGCTGTTAATGCTGATATCCAGTGATAGAGCACATGACCAGAGAATATATAAGAACTTCCTTGAAAAACTGTAGAAAATTATCAACAATCCTAATAGCTTATAAAACCAGCAAATTCTGGCCGGGCGCGGTGGCTCAAGCCTGTAATCCCAGCACTTTGGGAGGCCGAGGCGGGTGGATCACGAGGTCAGGAGATCGAGACCATCCTGGCTAACATGGTGAAACCCCGTCTCTACTAAAAATACAAAAAACTAGCCAGGCGTGGTGGCGGGCGCCTGTAGTCCCAGCTACTCGGAGGCTGAGGCGGGAGAATGGCGTGAGCCCGGGAGGCGGAGCTTGCAGTGAGCGGAGATCGCGCCACTGCACTCCAGCCTGGGCGACAGAGCGAGACTCCGTCTCAAAAAAAAAAAAAAAAAAAAAAAAAAAACCAGCAAATTCTGACAGAAAGGAGAAACTGTTCAGTCTTATCCTATGGCAAGAGGTGAATAGGGTAGCTGACTGAGAGAAATCAGAGACTGGCAGGAGAAACTGTCCTTTCTGCCTTGGGAAGCAGCTGTGCAAGAACACGCTGTCTGGGCAGAGGCTGCCATCATGAAGAGTCATGCCCGAGGTTAATAGCCAATATGCTGGGGATGGCAGAAGAGAAAAGCAGAAAGACTTGGGTCCCTGATAATACTGTTCACTCACTGGGTTGACTCCCCATCTGTTGATTTCTTGTCATGTGATGTGCTGGAGTTAGCTCTCATGGTTAGAAATGATCGTGTGCATTTCTCTCCACTTCTGCTTTCAGTAACTGTGTTAGTCCCATAAAATCATCCATGATACATGTATTTACAACATGGAACTTGCAAATGCTACAAACCAAGGAATTTTTTTTTTTTTTTTTTTTTTTTTTTTTTTTTTTTGAGACGGAGTCTCACTCTGTCGCCAGACTGGAGTGCAATGGTGCAACCTCGGCTCACTGCAACCTTTGCCTGCTGGGTTCAAGTGATTCTCCTGCCTCAGCCTCCCGAGTAGCTGGGACTGCAGGTGCCCACCACCACGCCCGGCTATTTTTTTCTATTTTTTGTAGAGACAGGGTTTCACCATGTTGGCCAGGATGGTCTCTATCTCTTGACCTCGTGATCCACCCGCCTCAGCCTCCAAAAGTGCTGGGATTACAGGCGTGAGCCACCGCACCCAGCCACAAATCAAGGATTTTAATTCGCTGGATAGTTAATTGTTAAATATTTACCAGTGGACCACTGGATATAATACACTCCTAATATTTAATTCACTTTTAGTTGTATGCTCTGGTACTTGTAATTGCAAGTATGCTAATTGATGCACAAGCCTTGTCTTGAAAAGCTTATCTGTACTATACTTAACTATACGTCAAATAGTCAAATAGAGTTACCCTAGATGCTTGCTGCTATGGAATACATTCCAATAGGGACACATGTCTCACACTACCAACAGAGAAAGTGTATTCACAATTGTCTCATTCAGTTGGAACTTCCCATTCCAGATTGGCCTAATAGCCAAAGGCTTTGGGAATGGATCTTTTGGTAACTGTCCCATTGAGGGCTCTGGGGGATACGTAATAAAGTAATATAAGGGAGATCTATGTGGGAGAAAGAACTCTCCAAGGTTGGTAGCAACCAGTTTGCAGGGTTTACAGAAGGGAATTAGCAGGAATTTTAAGAGCCCTGGATTGCTCAAGCAGCATCAGAAGCACCCTAAAAGTCCTTCAAGGCTGGGATGATACACAAGAGACACTGACTTCCAAGTTGCACATGAGGTCCCAGAAAGCATAGACTACATTATGCTTCTTATTTCCTTTCACGGGTTGAAAACAGTGATACCCAACAGAGGACAAGGAGGGGACTCAAGGACATTAATACAATGTAGAATAAAAGCAAGTAACTGAATTTCAGTAAACCAGAATTCTAATCTTAATTGTTTTGTCTTATTTGAATCAATTTTTAATTTTTAATGTTTTGGGGTACACAGTAGATATATATATGTATATATAGTAGATATATATATATTTATGGGGTATATGAGCTATTTTAATACAGGCATACAAGGTGTAATAATCACATCAGGTAAATGGGATAACCATCACCTTAAGTATTTACCCTTTTATCTCATGGCTTGTTTCCTGTATTTTAAAATAAAGGTACTGGACTAAATATTTTCAAATAATTCTTTCACTTGTGAAGCTATTTCCAAGAGGTGATGCTTACATGATTTTTAAGGGTCATTCATTCATTTGTTTATTCAACAACCCTTTAGTGAGTGTGAATACATTATTTGCATAATATACCAGTCTTGGGTCAATCATACCAAAGCCATGTGACCATGGCTTAACCTATCTGAACATCATAGGAACTTAACCTATCTGAACATCATAGGAACTTAACCGATCTGAACATCATCTGTTACGTCATTGGTGAAATGGGCATAATGATATGGTTTTTAGAGGTAACTAATAAGATTGTTTTAAAGTATTTTATAAAGTGAAAATCCTATAAAAAGGGATCACTGTTAGTATCACTATCACTACTTATAGCGAATATTTGCCATTTTGGGGGTGTCCAGCATTTATCTTCGTTCCTCCCCTTCTTTAATTATAGCCTGCCAACTTCCCTCTGAAGAGAACACTCAATTGTGTGTAGGTCTTAGATGGAGGGTAGTTACCACCGCCAGCCTCTTATCACTTCCCACTGCTGCCTCTCTCATAGAACCTGATGAAGTTTCACTGGCCAGTTAGACATTCCCTCCAGGGACTTTAATTCTTTGAATACTTATCAATTCACTCACAGTAGCAGTAGATGTTTGGAGGCTAGTTTCATTGGGGCACCTGCAGCCCAAGGATCATGTAGTCTCTGCCTTGTGCCCAAGGCTGTGGTTTAGCCTCTAGAACTTCCTCGGTGTTTCAGTTTCCCCAATTAGGTTTTGGTGTTTTTTTGTGAGAAAACGTCTTGTCCAAGACACTGGGAAGTGTATCCTCATCAGCATAGATGGGGTATTTTGTTTTTAATTTGTTGTTTCTACCTAACTTAGAAAACAAAATCAGCACTCCACCCCACCCCCGCAAAAAAAAAAAAAAAAAAAGACATAAAACTTTTGAGAACAAATGGTGTGACTATGTATATTTAAGACAGTCTGATGAAGAAAATTATAAACTCAACGTTAAAAGGAAGATCACTGTTGTTAGTTCCCATCAGTGAACATAGTTGTATCTGGGAGTCATACTGTTAAATTAGCTGCAGGCTCAAGTGAGAGACAGGCATCCTAAGATGACATGAGAGTGATTCTTCATGCCACAAGCCCATGATTCTTCTGCTTGAAAGAGAAGTCAGCAGGTGTAGATGCAAGACAATATATCTTTGCCACGCTACTTTGTATGTATTACCAGTAAGCCCCAAAGTGAGGCTTTGTAAGAGACTTAGTAAACGTAAGTTCCGAGTTGGAATTATCTATTTGTCATTTATTGATAGAAGGAAACTTTCGTCTCTAACACAAGCTGTCCTGTCCTTTAGTTGTCAGGATGAATCAGCTGTCTTCCTAAGCATGTTTGATTGATCAATTGCTTAACATCATTTAAAAGAAACAGACAAGATGCTAGAATGACACTCTGGATTGAATTCTCAGTGTAAAAGACATAATGCTGTTAATTCAGGGGCAATATGGCCAAACTACATTTAATTTCACATTATTTTTTTTTGAATGTCTTCTCAGGATCTCTTTCAAATTGGACAGGGATTGCCTGCTCTATAGGATAACGGGATATAGTAGTTGACATCCTTATGTTGATATCAAGCTATTCTTTTCAGGATCTACTTGTTCTGAATAATGCTAACAAGAACAACAAGAACAAGATTTGTCAAGTGTAGGAGTCATTCTGATGTTTGCATATATTATCTGATCAAATCCTAACAATAGCTCTAGGAGTTTGGTACCTTTTAAATCTATAATTTATAGATAAATGAGTGAAAGCTCAGAAATGTTAAGAAATGCTTTCTTATTCAGAGCCTCTAAGTAACAGACTAGGTTACATCTGTTTAGAAACTTTGCTCTAACATGCTGCTGCCTCAGGAGATGAGGATCTTACATTCCACAACTGTTACATCTCCCTGTTATTTCACTCATTTGATAGAATGAATAATGGTTTTCCTTTGGTTTTAGGAAAGCTACATTCTAAGCTTGACTACTAGGTTATAGGGAGAAGACTTTATAGTCATTTACCTTGGTCATCTGTGATCACGGGGAATAAAGAGAGAAGGGATAATTTCAAATCTCTTTCCCCACCATGGAGCATCTTTGCTCAGTGATCAATTTAGAGACAAGCATCATATGTAGTCACCACTGGAAAGTCACGAGGCATATTATCATGACAAGGGGTCTGAAAGGTACTGCAGAAAAACCTTGACTCTTCTCTTTTTTCTCCTTTGAGACAGAATTTTGCTCTTGTTGCCCAGGCTGGAGTGCAATGGCGAGATCTCGGCTCACTGCAACCTCCGCCTGCCAAGTTCAAGCGATTCCTCTGCTTCAGCCTTCCAAGTAGCTGGGATTACAGATATGTGCCACCATGCCCAGCTAATTTTGTACTTTTTTAGTAGAGACGAGGTTTCACTGTATTGGTCAGGCTAGTCTCAAACTCCTAACCTCAGGTGATCCGCCTGCCTTGGCCTCCCAACAAGCTGGGATTATAGGAATAAGCCACCGTGTCTGGCCAACCCTGACTCTTCTTCACCTAGCTTTCCCCAAACTTTTGACTGTGATCTTTAATCTATTGTATATCTTAAATAATACTAATATCCAATAGTACTACCACTGCACAGACACAAGATGGGAAACAAAGAACACACAGAAATGACTTGAATTTAATGTCTCCAGAACTGCCTTTATTCTATACTCAACTGAGAAGCAGTGTAATTCATACATAAATAGCCACATTAAAAATATAGAACAGGTACACATGTGCCATTATAGCATTTTTTATAATGGCCACATTGTGATATAATCATATACCTTAAAATTCACCTATTCAAGTGTAAAAGTAAGTGGTTTGTAATATATTTACAGCTGTGAAACTATCACCAATATCTCATTTTAGAACATTTCATCACCCTACAAGGAAAGCCCATACCAACTATAACAGCAGTCACTCTCTATCCCCCTTTTGCCCAAGCTCCCGATAAATACGAATCTACTTCCATTCTTTATGAATTGGCCTATTCTAGACATTTCATATAAATGGAATCATACAAGATATAGTCTTTTGTAACTGTCTTCTTTTACTTAGCATAAGGGCATAAGGTTTTCAAGGTTCATCCACATTGCAGCACATATCAGTACTTCGTTCTTTTATATTGCCAAATAATACTCCATTATGTAGATAGGCCACATTTATTTATCCATTCATCTGTTGATAATTCCACTTGTTGACTAGTAAGAATAATACTGCTATGAGCATTCATGCACACATTTTTGTGTGGGCATCTGTTTTTCTGTTCCTTTGGGTACACATTTAGGGGTGAAATTGCTGGGTCACAGGGTCAAACTATGTTTAACTTTCTGAAGAACTGCCAGATTGTTTTCCAAAGTGGCTGTGCATTTTATATTCCTACCAGCAGTGTATGAGTGTTCTGATTTCTCCACATCCATACCAACACTTGTTATTTTCATCATTATTATTATTGTGAAGTAGTGTCTCATTATAGCCTGGACTTGCATGTCTAATGACTAATGATATTGAGCATCTTTCATATACTTGTTGGCTATTTGCATAACTTCCTTGGAGAAATGTCTATTCAAATTATTGCCGAGTCTTACAATTGGTTTGTCTTTTTTTTTTAAAAAAATTATTTATTATTATTATACTTTAAGTTGTAGGGTACATGTGCATAACGTGCAGGTTTGTTACATATGTATACTTGTGCCATGTTGGTGTGCTGCACCCATCAACTCGTCATTTACATCAGGTATAACTCACAATGCAATCCCTCCCCCCTCCCCCCTCCCCCCTCCCCATGATAGGCCCCGGTATGTGATGTTCCCCTTCCTGAGTCCAAGTGATCTCATTGTTCAGTTCCCACCTATGAGTGAGAACATGCGGTGTTTGGTTTTCTGTTCTTGTGATAGTTTGCTAAGAATGATGGTTTCCAGCTGCATCCATGTCCCTACAAAGGACACAAACTCATCCTTTTTTATGGCTGCATAGTATTCCATGGTGTATATGTGCCACATTTTCTTAATCCAATCTGTTACTGATGGACATTTGGGTTGATTCCAAGTCTTTGCTATTGTGAATAGTGCTGCAATAAACATACGTATGCATGTGTCTTTATAGCAGCATAATTTATAATCCTTTGGGTAGATACCCAGTAATGGGATGGCTGGGTCATATGGTACATCTAGTTCTAGATCCTTGAGGAATCGCCATACTGTTTTCCATAATGGTTGAACTAGTTTACAATCCCACCAACAGTGTAAAAGTGTTCCTATTTCTCCACATCCTCTCCAGCACCTGTTGTTTCCTGACTTTTGAATGATCGCCATTCTAACTGGTGTGAGATGGTATCTCATTGTGGTTTTGATTTGCATTTCTCTGATGGCCAGTGATGATGAGCATTTTTTCATATGTCTGTTGGCTGTATGAATGTCCTCTTTTGAGAAATGTCTGTTCATATCCTTTGCCCACTTTTTGATGGGGTTGTTTGTTTTTTTCTTGTAAATTTGTTGGAGTTCTTTGTAGGTTCTGGATATTAGCCCTTTGTCAGATGAGTAGATTGCAAAAATTTTCTCCCATTCTGTAGGTTGCCTGTTCACTCTGATGGTAGTTTCTTTTGCTGTGCAGAAGCTCTTTAGTTTAATGAGATCCCATTTGTCAATTTTGGCTTTTGCTGCCTTTGCTTTTGGTGTTTTAGACATGAAGTCTTTGCCCATGCCTATGTCCTGAATGGTACTACCTAGGTTTTCCTCTAGGATTTTTATGGTATTAGGTCTAACATTTAAGTCTCTAATCCATCTTGAATTAATTTTCGTATAAGGAGTAAGGAAAGGATCCAGTTTCAGCTTTCTACTTATGGCTAGCCAATTTTCCCAGCACCATTTATTAAATAGGGAATCCTTTCCCCATTTCTTGTTTCTCTCAGGTTTGTCAAAGATCAGATGGCTGTAGATGTGTGGTATTATTTCTGAGGACTCTGTTCTGTTCCATTGGTCTATATCTCTGTTTTGGTACCAGTACCACCCTGTTTTGCCTTGTAGTATAGTTCGAAGTCAGGTAGCATGATGCCTCCAGCTTTGTTCTTTTGACTTAGGATTGTCTTGGCAATGCGGGCTCTTTTTTGGTTCCATATGAACTTTAAAGCAGTTTTTTCCAATTCTGTGAAGAAACTCATTGGTAGCTTGATGGAGATGGCATTGAATCTATAAATTACCTTGGGCAGTATGGCCATTTTCACGATATTGATTCTTCCTATCCATGAGCATGGTATGTTCTTCCATTTGTTCGTGTCTTCTTTTATTTCACTGAGCAGTGGTTTGTAGTTCTCGTTGAAGAGGTCCTTTACATCCCTTGTAAGTTGGATTCCTAGGTATTTTATTCTCTTTGAAGCAATTGTGAATGGAAGTTCATTCCTGATTTGGCTCTCTGTTTGTTACTAGTGTATAAGAATGCTTGTGATTTTTGCACATTAATTTTGTATCCTGAGACTTTGCTGAAGTTGCTTATCAGCTTAAGGAGATTTTGGGCTGAGACAATGGGGTTTTCTAAATATACAATCATGTCATCTGCAAACAGGGACAATTTGACTTCTTCTTTTCCTAACTGAATACCCCTGATTTCTTTCTCTTGCCTAATTGCCCTAGCCAGAACTTCCAACACTATGTTGAATAGGAGTGGTGAGAGAGGGCATCCCTGTCTTGTGCCAGTTTTCAAAGGGAATTTTTCCAGTTTTTGCCCATTCAGTATGATATTGGCTGTGGGTTTGTCATAAATAGCTCTTATTATTTTGAGGTACGTTCCATCAATACCGAATTTATTGAGCGTTTTTAGCATGAAGGGCTGTTGAATTTTGTCAAAAGCCTTTTCTGCATCTATTGAGATAATCATGTGGTTCTTGTCTTTGGTTCTGTTTATATGCTAGATTATGTTTATTGATTTGCGAATGTTGAACCAGCCTTGCATCCCAGGGATGAAGCCCACTTGATCATGGTGGATAAGCTTTTTGATGTGTTGTTGAATCCGGTTTGCCAGTATTTTATTGAGGATTTTTGCATCGATGTTCATCAGGGATATTGGTCTAAAATTCTCTTTTTTTGTTGTGTCTCTGCCAGGCTTTGGTATCAGGATGATGTTGGCCTCATAAAATGAATTAGGGAGGATTCCCTCTTTTTCTATTGATTGGAATAGTTTCAGAAGGAATGGTACCAGCTCCTCCTTGTACCTCTGGTAGAATTCAGCTGTGAATCCATCTGGTCCTGGACTTTTTTTGGTTGGTAGGCTATTAATTATTGCCTCAATTTCAGAGCCTGCTATTGGTCTATTCAGGGATTCAACTTCTTCCTGGTTTAGTCTTGGAAGAGTGTAAGTGTCCAGGAAATTATCCATTTCTGCTAGATTTTCCAGTTGATTTGCGTAGAGGTGTTTATAGTATTCTCTGATGGTAGTTTGTATTTCTGTGGGGTTGGTGGTGATATCCCCTTTATCATTTTTAATTGCATCAATTTGATTCTTCTCTCTTTTCTTCTTTATTAGTCTTGCTAGTGGTCTGTCAATTTTGTTGATCTTTTCAAAAAACCAACTCCTGGATTCATTGATTTTTTGGAGGGTTTTTTGTGTCTCTATCTCCTTCAGTTCTGCTCTGATCTTAGTTATTTCTTGCCTTCTGCTAGCTTTCGAATGTGTTTGCTCTTGCTTCTCTAGTTCTTTTAATTGTGATGTTAGAGTGTCAATTTTAGATCTTTCCTGCTTTCTCTTGTGGGCATTTAGTGCTATAAATTTCCCTCTACACACTGTTTTAAATGTGTCCCAGAGATTCTGGTATGTTGTATCTTTGTTCTCATTGGTTTCAAAGAACATCTTTATTTCTGCCTTCATTTCGTGATGTACCCAGTAGTCATTCAGGAGCAGGTTGTTCAGTTTCCATGTAGTTGAGTGGTTTTGATTGAGTTTCTTAGTCCTGAGTTCTAGTTTGATTGCACTGTGGTCTGAGAGACAGTTTGTTATAATTTCTGTTCTTGTACATTTGCTGAGGAGTGCTTTACTTCCAATTACGTGGTCAATTTTGGAGTAAGTACGATGTGGTGCTGAGAAGAATGTATATTCTGTTGATTTGGGGTGGAGAGTTCTATAGATGTCTATTAGGTCTGCTTGCTGCAGAGATGAGTTCAACTCCTGGATATCCTTGTTAACTTTCTGTCTCGTTGATCTGTCTAATGTTGACAGTGGAGTGTTGAAGTCTCCCATTATTATTGTATGGGAGTCTAAGTCTCTTTGTAAGTCTCTAAGGACTTGCTTTATGAATCTGGGTGCTCCTGTATTGGGTGCATATATATTTAGGATAGTTAGCTCTTCCTGTTGAATTGATCCCTTTACCATTATGTAATGGCCTTCTTTGTCTCTTTTGATCTTTGATGGTTTAAAGTCTGTTTTATCAGAGACTAGGATTGCAACCCCTGCTTTTTTTTGTTCTCCATTTGCTTGGTAAATCTTCCTCCATCCCTTTATTTTGAGCGTATGTATGTCTCTGCGTGTGAGATGGGTCTCCTGAATACAGCAGACTGATGGGTCTTGACTCTTTATCCAGTTTGCCAGTCTGTGTCTCTTAATTGGACCATTTAGTCCATTTACATTTAAGGTTAAGATTGTTATGTGTGAACTTGATCCTGCCATTATGATATTAACTGGTTATTTTGCTCATTAGTTGATGCAGTTTCTTCCTAGCCTCGATGGTCTTTACATTTTGGCATGTTTTTGCAATGGCTGGTACCGGTTGTTCCTTTCCATGTTTAGTGCTTCCTTCAGGGTCTCTTGTAAGGCAGGCCTAGTGGTGACAAAATCTCTAAGCATTTGCTTATCTGTAAAGGATTGTATTTCTCCTTCACTTATGAAACTTAGTTTGGCTGGATATGAAATTCTGGGTTAAAAATTCTTTTCTTTAAGAATGTTGAATATTGGCGCCCACTCTCTTCTGGCTTGGAGAGTTTCTGCCGAGAGATCTGCTGTGAGTCTGATGGGCTTCCCTTTGTGGGTAACCCGACCTTTCTCTCTGGCTGCCCTTAAGATTTTTTCCTTCATTTCAACTTTGGTGAATCTGGCAATTATGTGTCTTGGAGTTGCTCTTCTCGAGGAGTATCTTTGTGGCGTTCTCTGTATTTCCTGGATTTGAATGTTGGCCTGCCCTACTAGGTTGGGGAAGTTCTCCTGGATGATATCCTGAAGAGTGTTTTCCAACTTGGTTCCATTTTCCCCCTCACTTTCAGGCACCCCAATCAGACGTAGATTTGGTCTTTTTACATAATCCCATACTTCTTGCAGGCTTTGTTCATTTCTTTTTCTTCTTTTGTCTTTTGGTTTCTCTTCTCGCTTCATTTCATTCATTTGATCCTCAATCGCTGATACTCTTTCTTCCAGTTGATCGAGTCGGTTACTGAAGCTTGTGCATTTGTCACGTATTTCTCGTGTCATGGTTTTCATCTCTTTCATTTCGTTTATGACCTTCTCTGCATTAATTACTCTAGCCATCAATTCTTCCACTTTTTTTTCAAGATTTTTAGTTTCTTTGCACGGGGTACGTAATTCCTCCTTTAGCTCTGAGAAATTTGATGGACTGAAGCCTTCTTCTCTCATCTTGTCAAAGTCATTCTCCGTCCAGCTTTGATCCGTTGCTGGCGATGAGCTGCGCTCCTTTGCCGGGGGAGATGTGCTCTTATTTTTTGAATTTCCAGCTTTTCTGCCCTGCTTTTTCCCCATCTTTGTGGTTTTATCTGCCTCTGGTCTTTGATGATGGTGATGTACTGATGGGGTTTTGGTGTAGGTGTCCTTCCTGTTTGATAGTTTTCCTTCTAACAGTCAGGACCCTCAGCTGTAGGTCTGTTGGAGATTGCTTGAGGTCCACTCCAGACCCTGTTTGCCTGGGTATCAGCAGCAGAGGCTGCAGAAGATAGAATATTTCTGAACAGCAAGTGTACCTGTCTGATTCTTGCTTTGGAAGCTTCCTCTCAGGGGTGTACTCCACCCTGTGAGGTGTGGGGTGTCAGACTGCCCCTAGTGGGGGATGTCTCCCAGTTAGGCTACTCAGGGGTCAGGGACCCACTTGAGCAGGGAGTCTGTCCCTTCTCAGATCTCAACCTCCATGTTGAGAGATCCACTGCTGTCTTCAAAGCTGTCAGACAGAGTCGTTTGCGTCTGCATAGATTTCTGCTGCGTTTGTTATTGTTTACTGTGCCCTGTCCCCAGAGGTGGAGTCTACAGAGACAGGCAGGTTTCCTTGAGCTGCTGTGAGCTCCACCCAGTTTGAGCTTCCCAGCAGCTTTGTTTACCTACTTAAGCCTCAGCAATGGCGGGTGCCCCTCCCCCAGCCTCGCTGCTGCCTTGCCGGTAGATCACAGACTGCTGTGCTAGCAATGAGGGAGGCTCCGTGGGTGTTGGACCCTCCCGGCCAGGTGTGGGATATGATCTCCTGGTGGGCCTGTTTGCTTAAAGCGCAGTATTGGGGTGGGAGTTACCCGATTTTCCAGGTGTTGTGTGTCTCAGTTCCCCTGGCTAGGAAAAGGGATTCCCTTCCCCCTTGCGCTTCCCAGGTGAGGCAATGCCTCACCCTGCTTCAGCTCTTGCTGGTCGGGCTGCAGCAGCTGACCAGCACCGATCGTCTGGCACTCCCCAGTGAGATGAACCCAGTACCTCAGTTGAAAATGCAGAAATCACCGGTCTTCTGTGTCGCTCGCGCTGGGAGTTGGAGACTGGAGCTGTTCCTATCCAAATTACTTAATTGACCAAGAAATCATGCTCTCTTATTAAAACTTAAAGTCAGAGAACTAGGTTAGGCACAGTGGCTCATGCCTGTAATCCCAGCACTTTTTCTGGTTTGTCTTTTTATTGTCGAGTTGTAAGAGCTTTATGTATACACTAGATACAAGTTCCTGATCAGATACATGATTTATAAATATTCTCTCCCAATATGCAGGTTGCGTTTTCACATTCTTGAAGGTATTTTTGAAGAAATAAATATTTTAATTTGAAATTATGATGAAGTTCCATTTGTTGCTTGTGCTTTTCACGTCATATCTAAGAAATCATTGCCTAATCCAAGGTCATGAATATTTACACACGTGTTTTCTTCTAAGAGATTTATAGTATATAGCTCTTAAATTTAGGTCTGTGACTCATTTTGAATTTTCGTCTATGGAGTGGGCTAGGGTACAATTTCATTATTTTGCATATGAATATCCAGATTTCTCAAATTGTTGAAAAAAT
This sequence comes from Papio anubis, assembly GCF_008728515.1. NCBI lineage: Eukaryota > Metazoa > Chordata > Mammalia > Primates > Cercopithecidae > Papio > Papio anubis. The sequence continues at coordinate 25,881,948 of NC_044990.1, read as the reverse complement.
GTATTTTCCAAATTGAATTATGTATTTGTTTCTTTCTCTTTTTTTTTGAGACAGGGTCTCACCCTGTCACCCTGTCACTTGCTGGAGTATAGTGGCAAGATCATGGCTCACTGCAGCCTCAGCCTGCTGGGCTCAAATGATCCTCCTGTCTCAGCCTCCTGAGTAGCTAGGAATATGGGACTACAGGCACACACCACTGAGACCAACTAAAAAAAAATTTTTTTTTGTAGAGACGATGTTTCACTATGTTGCCCAGGCTGGTCTCAAACTCCTGAGCTCAGGCTATCTTTTTGCCTTGGCTTCCCAAAGTGTTGGGATTACAGGCATGAGCTACCACACTTGGCCACGTATTAGTTTCTTAAGGCTATCCTAACAAAAATACCACAAAGTTGGTGGCTTAAAACCATAGCAGTTTATCGTTTTGTTGTCCTGTACGCTACAAGTCTGAAACCAAGGTGTTGGCAGGGGCAAGCTTCCTCTGAAACCTGCAGGAGAAAATTTTTCCTGGGCTCTTCCAGCTTATGGTCCTTGCTGGCAATCCTTGGTGTTCCTTGTCATAGAGATGCATCACTCCAATCTCTGTCTTTACTGTCACAAAGCTGTCTTTTCCTGTGTTGTTTCTCTCCTTTTCCCATTGGGACACTGGATTAGAGCCCATCCTACTCCATTGTGACCTCATCTTAACTAATGACATTTACAATGACTCTATTTCCAAATAAAGTGAAGCTCTGTGGTACTTAGGGTTAGGATTTTAACATATCCTTTTGTGGAGACTTTAACACATCCTTTTGGGGGAACACAATACAACCCATGGCAGTCTGCATGCTGCCTGCCCCGGATTCACGTCTTTCACATGAGAAACATAGGCTCACTCAGACCCAACCTCCCCAAAAGTCTTAACTATTCCAACAACAACTCCAAGTCCAAAATCACATCTAAATAACATCAACTCACAGTTCCAACTCTCATGATATAAATCATTTAAATCAGTGGTGGATGAGATTTGTGATATGATCCATCCTGGAGCAAAACTGCTCTCCATCTGTGAACTTTGGAAGCAGATAAGTTATCTGCTTCCAAAATACAATGGTAGGACCAAAGGAGGATAGACATTCTCATTCCAAAAGGGAGAAATTGGAAGGGAGAAAAGAGTCACAGGCCCCAAACAAGTCTGGAATCCAGCAGGATAAGTTACATTAGGTTTCAAGGGCTGAGAATAATCCTTGATTATTAATCCTCCTTGATTAAATGCTCTGTCTTCTTGGCTTGAAGGGATGGCAGCTGTACCCTCTCAGCCCACTGGGGTGCAGCCCCACCCTCTCAGTCCAAGGAGGTGCTGTTGGACAGGGCTCTGCATCTGTGGCTCTTTCTTCAGGGTAATTCTTCCTTCATTTCATCCTCTCCCTGTCCTTTTCAGTCCAAGTCAGCAGTGTTTCTGCTGATATAAAACTCAAATATTTTATGGTTCTCTTGTGCAATTCACAAGACTCCAAATCATGAGGCAAGAGAGTCTTCCACATATCTCTCGTGGATAATGGATAATCACCTCTCTCTGGCCTCTGTTGAGATGGCTGGTTGGATTCATGGGTCACATATCTAATCTCTTCAGCAAATGATTGTTCAGCCACACTCTTGGCCCTGCTTTCAGAGTACACTATCCAGATAAGCTTAACATTTTCTAAATCATCAAGTGCTCTTTCCTTTTTCTTTTATCGATTCACTCCTCAATTTGTCTATTTTCCCCCTCACATTTTACTGTTAGCAGCAAAGAGGAACAACTCTGCCCCTTCCACACCTTGCTTGGTAATCTCAACCGGATGTCCAAATTCATTACTTACCAGTTTTATTTTCTATTCAACAGAATAACATAATTTTGCCAAATTCTCTGCCACTTTTTAACAAATATTGTGCTTTTTCCAGTGTCCAATAATATTTTGGTAATTTCTGAGACACCAGCAGAAACACTTTTAATGTTTATATTTCCAGTGCCATTGTATTTAAGACGATGCATGTATTCTCTAAGATATTAGATGCTTTCAAGATTTTCTTTTTGTGTATTTGGCTTTCAAAAGTTTCACTTTGATGTGTCTGGGTATGGATCTTTTTTTAGTGTGTCTTAGAGTTCACTGAACTATTGAACTTTGTAGGTACATATTACTGTTTTTTTTTTAATTGAATTTAAGAAGTTTTCATCCCTTATTTCTGTAAATATTTCTTCTGTCTCTTTCTCTTTCTCTCTCTCCTGAAATTCCCACTGTGTGCATGTTGGTATACTTGATGTTCCACAGGTTTCTAAGGCTCTGTTAAGTTTCTTGATTTATTTTTCTTTTAGTTCCTAAGATTGAGTATTCCCCATGGGCCTATCTTCAAGGTCACTGATTTTTTCTCTTTTGCCTTTTCAAATCTACTGTTGAACCAGTCTAGCAGGTTTTTAAAATTTCAGTTATTGTACTTTTACCTGAAAATTTCTAGTTTTTGAAATAATTTCTATTTCTCTATTGAGGTTCTTTATTTAGCAAGGCAGTGTTCTCACATCTTTGTTTAATTCTTTAGCCATTTTTTTCTTTTGTTGCATGAATTTCTAATGGCTGATTTAAAGTCTGTGTTTAGTAAGTTTAAATATGGGATTCTTTCGAGGCACTATTTCCTACTTTTTCCTGCGTATGGGCCATATTTTCCTGTTTCTTCACATGTCTTTATTTATTTATTTATTTTTTAATGTTGTTAAAAACTGGGCAGTTAGGCTGGGTGTGGTGGCTCATGCCTGTAATCCCAGCACTTTGGGAGGTCAAGGCAGGCAGATCGCTTGAGCTCAGGAGTTCAAGACCAGCCTGGGCAACACGGTAAAACGCTGTCTCTACAAATATAAGAAAAAATTATCCAGGAGCAGTAGTATGTACCTTTAGTCCCAGCTGCCTGGGAGGCTGGAGTGGGAAGATCACTTAAGCCTCAGAGGTAGAGGCTACAGTGAGCCATGACTACAGCACTGCACTCCAGCCTGGGCAGCAGATGGAGACCCTATCTCAAAAAGCAAAACAAAACTGGGGGGCAGTTAAATAATATCATGTGACAACTTCGGAAATCACATTCCCCTCTCCTTAGTGTTTGTTATAGTCACTGTTGTTCTTACTATTTCTGTTGTTTATTTTGTGACTTTCTTGAACTAATTCTGTAGTGTCTGTATCCCTGATGGATGGCAAATGACATCTCCACTCAGTTAGCTTGGTGGTCAGGTAATGACTGGACTGTGATCTCCTTAAACGCTATTGAACCAGTAAATCTCCTAGTCTGTGCTAAGAAGTTCTATGTGTGTTGGGCATGACTCAGTACTCCATCAGTTTCCAACTTTGCTTAGCCTTCACTTCCTGTTTGTGCAGGGCTTCAAGAAGAGCCAGCACTGAGAGATTTAGAGCCTACCTCAGAGGTTAAGTTTTTTTCTGGGTACCCACAGAGCACTGTGCATTTGTGTGGCATTCTTGATCCGTAGGAATATATCTGAACTTCTCAAAGGCTCCTATTTCATTTCCAGATTTTCCTTTTAATACTTGTCAATGCTGTGTCCTTTTTACAGATCATCCTGGTTTCACTTTACACATACTATTTTTTAAAAATTGAAAACAAATTTTCTTTTTTTGGGGGGGGGGTTTAAATTCTTTTTTTTTATTTTTTATTTTTTATTTTTTTATTTTATTTTTTATTTTTTTTAATTAATTTATTTTTATTATTATTATACTTTAAGTTCTAGGGTACATGTGCATAATGTGCAGGTTTGTTACATATGTATACTTGTGCCATGTGGCTGTGCTGCACCCATCAACTCGTCAGCACCCATCAACTCGTCATTTACATCAGGTATAACTCCCAATGCAATCCCTCCCCCCTCTCCCCTCCCCATGATAGGCCCCGGTGTGTGATGGTCCCCTTCCCGAGTCCAAGTGATCTCATTGTTCAGTTCCCACCTATGAGTGAGAACATGCGGTGTTTCATAGCACTGGACTAAACAATGACAATAACAACAAATATGGCACATAGTCCCACAAGCTTAAATTGATAGTTTTCTAATTTATGTAGTATATTTTTAAGAAAACTCACTCTACTGGCTTTGAAAAATCACATACACTCATTATGATGAATTCACATAATGCAGCAAAGTACAAAGATGAAAATTTTGTAAAAATGATAATTGTAAAAATCTTATGTTCTGTAAATCAGTTTAACCTTTAAATTTATCAGTGCTCATGACCAGTACTTTCAGCATCTCTCTTAATCCCTAATTTTTTAAATTTTGATTTAGCCCCTAAGTGGCTGTATTCCATTGTTAAGTTTTTTGTTTTTTTCAAGAAAAACTCAAGTTCTATCATGTTTGGGAATATTAGCTAGTTGCCTCTATATTTGATGGATATTTCACTGTATATAATAATCTCCTGTCGTGCTTTCATTTCTTCATAATACATATAGGTTATTGTCTTCTGGCATTGAATGAAGCTTTAGAGAAAACTAAGGTCAGTCTACTATTTTTCCTTTTGAATGTCTTCCTGCTCTGTCTGGATGGATACCAGAATTATTTCTTTTTCCTTAAGTTCAGTATCTTATCTAGATTATGTCTTGTGTGGAGCATTCTGTTTTCACATTTTTCCTGTAACACAATGTGCTCTTTTTTATATATAAGAATCAAGGTTTGTTTTTCATTCATTTGAGGACAATTTTCTGGTATAATTTAAATTTAATTTATATTACATTTATTATGACCACTTCAGGAACATCAAAATACCTTATGTTAGATCATCTTATATCTTTTTTCTATACCTATCGACTTCTCTTTAGTTGCATTGATCTTTGTCTTTGTAAAATTTTCATTCACTTAGTGTCTGATGATTGCAAGATTTTTCTCCATGCCGGTAATTACAGTTTTAGCAATATCAGTTCTCATCTTTTCTGTTTCTAATTTGTTTATGTTTTAGTTTATTTCATAAAGTTTATAAACTACATTTTAATTTTATTTTCTTGTATTATCCTCTCATCTTTGAGCTTTCATTTCATTGATGTTAATCTCATCATTAAACTTTTGCTGTACTGAATATTCTTACTAAGAAATTTTATTGTTGCTCCAATTGTGAAAAACGTGTTTTCCCATTTTGGGTAGTTATTTTTCCCAGGCTAAATGCTTTGTTTGACTTTTACATGATATGTTTATTTGCCCTCTTTTTGACTCTAGAATGTTTACGTAATTGCTGTGTTATTTCTGCCGTACAGAATTCTGCCCAGATATCCTATTTTCTCTGGTCATATGCAGATGGCTTCTTATTTCTGGGGTCAGTTTATTTCTATCTCTGAGCTAGAATCTGAGGCTTTAATATTTCTTGTCCTGCTCAATGCAGGTCAGTAGATACCTGTTTAACATATTTTCAGGGATGCTGCCATTTGTGATGCTACCATTTCATTATGCGGTTTCCAGCATTGCTGTGGTCAATAAGGTGAGATATAATGAATAATTTGTATCTGCTCTCAAGCACTTTGACATATAAATGACATATGTCATTTATGTTAGATATCATTGATCAGAAATGGCATGTGTCTCTTCCATAGTGCTCAACATATAGTCAACATAACCAGAGGAGAAACTGGGAAATGTAGGGGTATTCTTAGAAAACTTGATCATTACTGTCTCTTCCATAGTGTTCAATATATAGTCAACATGTTTTTCTATATTTGTTAGCTTTCCTTTTTTCTTTGTTGTTTTCAATGTCAGGTTTATCCCTCCCATGACAGGACTATTATAAATTCTATGATTATATTCCACCAGTTTAGCTATCACAGCACTGAGAGAGTTTCTTTTTCTCAATAGCTCTTGCAGATTCCCAGAGATAGATCTAACTGGTCTGACTTAGGTTCCATCTATATCCCTCAAATAATTAGTGTGGTCATGGGAAAACAGTGTTGTGACTGGCCAAGCCTGTGTGTCTGTTGTCTCTGAAAGTGGGGCAGTTCTGTGTGGAATACAGCTTCTGTAAGGTTAATATGTTTGTGGAGGATGATTTGTCAAAAATTATTCAGAGGATCTTGAAATTCAGAGGAGCCCTTAATGGTAATCTTGCTCTTGAATCCCGTTACTCAAGTGTGATGAAAAGAAAAAAAAAAAAAAAAATCAATAGGTCTATAAATAACTCTTATCCCAAGTTAGCTTACTAACCTATTAACACAACAAAATGCCTATGTACATTTATATACTCTAAAGATATAAAGGTCCAAAAAGGTTTCACAGACAAACCTTTAAGTAATCCCAACTATTATGGGTTGAATTGTGTCCTCACCAAAAAGAGATACTGGGCCAGGAACAGTGGCTCATGCCTGTAATACAAGCACTTTGGGAGGCCAAGGTGGGTGGATCACCTGAGGTCAGGAGTTCAAAACCAGCCTGGCCAACATGGTGAAACCCCATCTCTACTAAAAATACAAAAATTAGCTGGGTGTGGTGGCAGGTGCCTGTAATCCCAGCTAGGGAGGCTGAGGCAGGAGAATTGCTTGAACTCAGGAGGCAGAGGTTGCAGTGAGCCGAGATCATGCCATTGCACTCCAGCCTGCAGACAAGAGCAAGACTTTGTTTCAAAAAAAAAAAAAAAAAAAAAAAAAAGTTAAAGTCCTAATGCCCAGGACCAGGACCTCAGAATGTGATCTTATTTGGAAACAGGCTCACTGGAGATACAAAGAAGTCAAAATGATGCCATATGGGAATGGGTGGACCCCTACTTCAATATGATTGGTGTCCTCATAAAAAGACTGTGATGTGAAGACACAGATGTAGGGAGAATGTCATGGGACAGCAGACGCAGAGATTGGAGTTATACAGCTGCAAACCAAGGAATGTGAGATCACTGACCACCAGAACACAAGAGGCATGGATTCTCCTACAGATGTCAGAGGAAGCATGGGCCTGCCAACATTTTGATTTTAGATTTCTACCCTCCAGAATTGTGATGCAATAAATTATTTTAAGCAACCCAGTTTGTGGTGCTTGTTACGGCAACCCTAGGAAAGTAATATACCAACTTTTATTTATTTTTTATTCAAAGACATAACTACTGTGCCTTAGCAGCATCAGGAAATGAATGCCTAGTAGTTGCCTGCTTTAAAGTTCCTGTTAAATGCCCACTATGTTCGATAAGTTACTTCTATACAGTAGCACAGGTATACTGGTGATAAATTCTTCCCACTTTTTTATGTGAGAAAACATGTTTATTTCACCTTCATTATGGTAAGATATTTCCACTGGGTATAGATTCTAGATGAACTGTTTTTGTTTGCTTGTTTGTTATTTCTTTTAGTACTTTAAAAATGCTGCCTCACAGTTTTCTAGCTTACATAGTCTCCAGCAAGAAATCATCTGTCATTCTTATCGTTCTTCTGTACATGTATGTCTTTTCTCTTTGGCTACTTTCAAGATGTTTATCTTTGTTACTGGTTTTAATCAATTTGATTACAGTGTATCGTGGTGTCATTTTCTTCATGTTTCTTGTGCTTGGAGTATGTTGAGTTTCTAAAATCTGTTGGCTTATAGCTCTCATCAAATTTGGAAGAAAAATGTGGCCATTTTTTTTTTTCAATTTTTTTTCTCTTCTTCTTCACTCTTTCTTTGGGGATTATAATTACATGTATATTTGACTGTTGAAATTGCCCAACAACTCAGTAACACTCTACATATTTTATTGAGTCATTTTTCTCTCTAGTTCTTTTTTGGACAATTTCGATTGCTGTCTTCAAGTTCACTAATCTTTTTTTCCTCTAATGTCTTTATATACCATTAATCTTGTCAAGTGTATTTTTCATCTTTAGATCTTCAATTTAAATCTCTTTAATATTTTCCATATTGCTACTTAACATATTTGGTTTTTTCTTCAGCTTCTTGTACATGTTAAAGTAAGTTGCAATTGTTTTACTGGGGCTTTCCCCCTACCAGTTCTATCAGCCATGTCATTTCTGGCTTGGTGTCTACTTGACTTTTTTTCTTTTCATTATGGGTTGTCTTTTTCCACTTTTCTGCATGCCTAATAATTTTTAATTTAATGCCAGGCAGACAAAAGTACATTTTATCTTGTTTGGTGCTAGATATTTTTGTATTCCTATAAATATTTTTGACCTCTGTTTTAGGATGTATTAAGTTACTTGGAAAAGTTCAGTTCTTTTGGGTCTTACTCTCAGACTTTGTTAAGCAAGATCAGAGCAATGTTTCATGTAGGGTTAATTTTTCGCCACTCAGGCAATCCATTCCAACTGGTGAAAACAGGAAATATTCCTTCCCTTCTGTGACCTCTAATCATTTTGAGTATTTTTAAAATTCTGATCTCAGGTATTAGTCTCACATGTGCTTTTTAAATTATCAGATAAATACTCAAGGTGGACCTTATGCAGATCAGATCTCTGGGGTTCTATCTCTCTGCAGCTCTCTCCTCTCTGCTACTCTGCCCTGTGGATTCTAGCTGCCTTGGTTTCTGGACCCCTACTTCCATCTTTGCAAATCATGGAGACTCCAGGTTCTGCCTGGTTCCCCCAACCTGTACACACTGTGGAAACTCCTAGGCAATAAGCCGGGGCTATTGCAGTACTCACCTTGTTTGCTTCCTATCTCTCAGGGATCACCATCCTTCATTGCCTCATATCCAATGCCTTGAAATGTTTTGAAAGATATCTTCTCAGAACAGGAATCTCTGAGGAAAAAGAAAAAAAATGTTTTGTCCATTTTTTGTTTGTTTCACATGTGGAAGGGTAAATCTATTTTTGTTACTCCACTGTGTTTGGAAGTAAATTTAGAAAATATTTTTAATTTTGAAACATGAGTTAAATGTACTTTTCATAATTTTTCCTTTCATCCTTTTTGTCCTTTAGCTGCTACTCCTCATTTAAGAAGCTGTTAGCCATAAGTAATCACTATACCCTAAAGGGTCCTAGCAAATGTGAGTGAGGCCTTGCTTAACAGCAAAGAGTATGGATCAATTACTGAAGGCTGGTGAAGGATATTACAGGACTCTTAGGGAATGATGCAAGAACAGAACAGAAAGGACCTGGGGTCCACTCCTCATGACACCATAGCTTCATAAAACCCTTAGGACTTAGATGCACTGCAGCAAGAGAGGAAAATCCTTGAATTAAAGAGATTATATTTCTTCCATTGCAACAGAATACATTTAAATTATATAACTCTCTACATATAAAATATTGTACATCCTTGAGACAAATGGCATATTAGGAAAGAGGAGATGTTTGTTTTGGTGGGGGAAATGGGAGGATGATGATGTATAAATTTTTAGCCATCTTGGATTGAGGTGACAATGACTTATTAGAAATGGATATGGGTAAGAAGATATCAGGACAATTATGTAAATTTAGGATTCACATGGAAATTCCCATGGAAGTTAAAGAGGCCACCTGAGGAAATGAGTTTAGAGTGATAATTAAAAAAAAAAAAAAAAAAAGAAATGGTAGGAGGAAGTAAGGTGTGCCAGGAAGCGGAGAAAGAACATTCAAAGTAACAGGCATACAAAGCAAGTCAGGGTTTGGAGAACAGAGAGTTTCAAGAAGTGGGCTGTCGGTGGTATTTTGGGTATAGAGGGCATGTTATGTTAGGATGGAAAATTCCCAGCATGCATGCTGACACTCCTACCTACTGCATCCTTAGCAGCCAGGATTGCACTACAATGGTATTCCTTGTAATTGGGCCCAGGCATATCCTCACAAGTCTTCTCAAGAAGGTTTTCCAAGTTTGCAAGATGAGACTTGTTTAGTCTATTGGATCTAATGTTAGGGACTCTGACTTGTAACTTGACCTTGGCCCCGTGATTCTTTTCTTTCATACTTACACCTTGCCTGCTAGCCAAGCCAAATATACTTCTAGTCCCTTTGTGTCTATTATAGCAAGTTGAAATGTCTCAATTTACAATCATGTCTTATATTTGTATAATGCTTCACCATTTACAAAACATGGTCATATCTTATATAGATTTCAAAATGGAAATGATGGGATGAGCAAAAATTATAGTCATAACTTGTGGCTCATATAACTGAGAATAACGGGTTAAGTGATTTTCTCAACACTGTACAGCTACTAATTAGCAAAATCAAGGGAAAACAAATAAATATATCTCTGACTCCAAGTTGTACTCCATTTCAGTTTAACTGGTTTTCCTCATTGTGTGGATAAAAGTTCTATTTTTTCATTCTCTGCTGTCCACCTTGAGTTCTGTAACATAGGTAAGGCACAATTACTTTGCTTACCTGTGAAGGAATATCAAATTATTCAGAGGGCTACTTGTGAAAATCACTGGATTACTCATTGTACATTTGCTATTTTATGTAATTTACTTCTTATCACTGGATTACTCATTGTACATTTGCTATTTTATGTAATTTACTTCTTATAGCAATGCTTTAAGGTAAATATTATATTATTTTATGCATGGGAAAACAGAAGCTTGGAAAGTCCAAATAACTTACCCAAGATAAGACAGTTAGTTGGTGGGGCTGGAATTCTAACCATCATACCTTGATGAACTAATTCTATTAGGCCTTTCTGGGGCATCAGTCTCTCTAGAACTAAAACTCTACTGAGAGCTATTTGTTCCTTTAGTTATTTATGCCTCAGACATTTATTTGGACACTCAGACCCCATGCAAGGAACCATGAAAGGTCCAAGGGATAAAAGAATGAATGTTTGGGCCTTCTGTGAGTTCATGGTCCACACACTGTCCTCTGTCTGAGACCCACACACCTAGACCACTATGGTTCCTTGACATGCAAAGCAGTTCATTATTCCTGGAAAAGCCAAAGTGGCTTTTGTTGTTTCATAATTAATCTTGGGACCTTGATTCTTCACTATTTTATATTGCTCTCAATTTGGAGCCTCTGTGGATAAGGGCAGAATCTGGAGAGCACCAAACCTTTTAGCAGCCTCCTCTTTGCTGGCATAAAAATGTCCTTATTTCACTGGTGCAAATTTTGTCCCTTGAGGGTAATGTCTGGGCAAACTGACAATGCGTGGGTGGTTATCATCACCATCTGCATTTTGCCTTGTAGGGAATCTTAGAGTAGCACCAGCTGTTATATATGATTTTGGGAAGTTCTGAGTCCTCAAGGAAAAACACAACATAAGGACAAAATCCTCTTTGCTATAAAGAGAATACAAGTGTATAGAACTTGTATAGAACCTGGGGGTGGAGTGAAGGGCAAAGTGATTTCTGCATTTGTTATAGCTAGAGTTTGCTTTTGTGAATACCTAAGTACTGGCAAGACACGAGAAATGCATGTAAATTCAGATCATAAAGTCATGAAACTTGTATTTATGCTTGGCTAGTGGGAAAATGTCATCACAGTGGACATTCAAACTTTCCACCAAAGTTTCAGAAGAGAAGGGTAAACACAGAATTCCCAGGGTCTGGGGTGCAGTCCTAGAAAGGGGCATTTATTTTTAGATTCTTGGTTTATCATAAAAATTCATGATGTATCTGTGTCTGTTTAACTATGAAGATAATGCTTTGCCACCAAACTCCTGGAAAAATAGATGCCCTAGGAAGACATGATGTTTGTCCTGGGGCTTTGCTTACTTTCTTGTGCATCTTGTATATATGCCCTAGTTTGGTTAGAATTAAGGTACACTGAGAAGCAGATATTTGAGGGATAAAGGTATGGCTTACTTTTTCTTTTCTGATACAAGTTAAAGAAAGTTAAATGTGGTAACCATTTTTGCCTGACAGTTCATCACTATAGACCTTCAGGCCTCCCAAGGGTGAAGGGTCAAATTAGAGGAGACCTAATTGCTCAGGTTTGTTTCATTCCAAGTTCACCCTGGGATAAGGACTTAGCTTTGAGAAAGGTTTTGGAGGTCATTTATCTTACCTCTCCAGCTTGGTGATTGGCATTTAAAGGCTTCAAGATATTGTGAATGAAAACCATTTTTAGGAGCAGTACTCTGTTTGACAAGACAATCTCCAATGTCATCCCCATTTGGAATTGAGCCACTCTGTAGTCCTTGGGATCACCTCACTGTCACAGGGGCTCTTGCAGGCCTAATGGAGCTTATTTAAAATGGAACCAGTCCTTACAGATCTGAGGGTTTATAATTATATCTGTTAAAGAAAGTGCTTTGAACTCAACAGGGGTGTTGATAGAGGATTAGTTGGTTAATTCCATGAGAAACTTTGAAAACAAGAATTTATCACCATTTTTAAATTTGCATGTGGACATTTAAAGAAATGCTCTATAGCTGTGTGCATAATGCCAGAATATGATTTAATAAAAATAACTTACAGAGAACCTTGAAAGGTGAACAAACTTTTGACCCTTACATATTACTAAAGAACATTTAAGCTTATTAGTTATTTAGCAGATTATATTTCAATTTTCTATAATCTATTTTGTGAACATTAATCAAAAAATATCTAGTAATTGACCCGTACAAAACTACAGACTATCCGAAGTATGCAAAGGTTTAAGGCTGTCCCAAAACTCAAGAAATTAACAGTTTATGAAGTTGGGGAAAAATCATTATCTCAGTATTTCCAGAGGTCATATGTTCACAGCTAGTTCTATGTTCTGACATAATCCTTCAATGTCTCTTTAAATTATATCTTCCCAAATTTTCCCAGTTAGAAATAATCCCTCTCCCTCTTCCCACTCTTTCACTCTCTCTCTTTCTCCTCCAGATCCCCCATAGCATTTTGCTTGTATATTATAGCACTTACTATTCTCATCACAGTCTTTAGTATAACAAGAGCCAAACTCTGCCAAGGGCTCTATCTTAATTAAAAACAACAGCAACTTCCATTTATGAAGAAGATTTTATGTGTCAAATGCTAAGCCAAATAAAATCTTCAAAATAATTTTATAAAATAGGTATTATTACTGTTATTTCAGAGGTAAGGCGATTGAGGATTAATGATGCTATATAACCTGCTCAAGATCACAGATTTGGAAGGTAGGAGTGGCGAAGTACAAATGCAGGACTCCTAACTTTTGAGTCCTTGCACCAATTGGGACTTCATACCAGCTTTCAACATGCCACATTTACTGTTGTTTTTCTCCCACCCTCACCTCTCGCACTTGCCACAGTGCTCTGATGGATGCCCCATAACTCATTTAGTTGAATGAACATGAAAGATAATACATTGAATGTAGCCATTTACGTATAACGAGCTTCTTACAACGTAAACTGTATGCAGTTGGCTCATTTGCCAATACAAAAGACGGACCAGAAACAAAATCCTGATCTCTTGCTGCTTTAGCCCATTTTTCACAGCTATAACAGAATACAACACCCTGGGTAATTTATAATGAATAGAAACTGACTGGCTCACAGCTCTAGAGGCTGGAAAGTCCAAGATCAATGGGCTGACATCTTGTAAGAACCTTCTTGCTGTGTCATCTCATGATGGAACGGCAAAGAGATGGCATGAGAGAGGAGAGCAAGAGGAGATAAGTTTGTCTTTTAATAAAGGATACACTCCCATGATAATATAATTAATTCATTCATGAGTGCCATATCCCTATGATCCAAACATCTCCCTTTGGCACCCCCCTCCCAACACAACTGCATTAGAAATCAAGTTTCCAACACATAAACTTTGTGGGATGCATTTAAACCATAGAACTTGCTCTTTTCTCCTGGAGGAACCCTGTGTTCAACTTTGGCCATGATCTCTGGTTGTCTAACCCCTTTTAGCAGCCAGATTCCCTGTGATCTTTCATGTATACTTACCTTTCCTGATGTTGATCCTGGTATTATCTCCCGCCATGATATTCAAGCATGCAATCCAGACATGTTATTAGATTTAAAGCACTAACCTGAGTAAATTTACTGAAGGAGAAGTATCTTGCTTCTCTCCTCTCAGGAAAAATATAAATAAACTTCTCAAAACTATAGATAATCTTATCAGACTAATTAGTTCTATCCATGCATGCATTCATTCATTCACTTACTCATTCTCTCAAATGCTCCTTCAATTTTCCAACAAAAAAATTTTTTAGAGCTTGACGTAATGTCTACCTTCAAGGAGTTTACATTTAGTGAGGGCAACCAGCAGCTAACTAGATGATTATAATAGTGTAAACACTGATCCTTGAACACAGTAGTATGGTGACAAACTGCCCTGGTTTGCCCAGGACTCCTGGGTTTTCTGTGATGTGGGATTTCATTTTTTCAAAAATGGTATAGTTCCTGGCAACCTGGGACATTTGATCACCGTAACTGTGGGAGTGTAGAAGAGGCAACCCATGACTCTGCTTGAAAAGGCAAAAGAACATTTCCCCGAAGAGGTGGTTCTAATGCTGGAATTTCAGACCAGGCACATGGGAGGTTCAATTCCTTAACAGCCTAGCCCAGTGGTGCCCACCTCGTATTCTCATATTCTCCAGGGATCTCAGGAAGAAGGAGGCTCATGATGCTGGACTGGACTGGACATTTCTTCTTCCTCTTAAACACACACACACACACACACACACACACACACACACACACACAGAGAGAGAGAGAGAGAGAAACACAAGAACGTAGGCACAAGCAAGCAGGCTAGCAGCTTTGGCCTTTCTGAATGAAATTCAGCTTTTTTTTTTTTAAAAAAAAAACTTTTTAAATTCGCAATGAACCATCTTATACATTTTACTTCTTTCTATAAGCAAACCTTGAGCCATATTTCTGGATATCTAAAGTAGAATGCATTTTAGAATTTTAAATCTGCTGTATTTCACCCTGCAGATATCAAAGAATGAAGAATCTTCATAAGAGGAAAAGGGCAGCTAAGCAGCCTTCTCATTTGGTGGGTGACACCGAGTCATGGACTATGGTGCCTAGGGTATGGCAGAATCACTGCAAAGGCCCTCATGAGTGATCCAGGCAGGAGCACAGGCTGGAGCCACTGCTGAGGATAGATGCTGTCTGTTCCAGAGGCGGAATACATCTCTGGAGGCTTGCTATGTAAGGGTGGCACAGGGCTGCCAGAAAACACAATAATTTCTGTGATTATGATTATAAGTGCCTTTTAATTGCTGTTGCATCATGCCAAATATCTTGGGAAGGAAAAAATAGGGCCTTATGAATAAATGATCACTTAAAATATTTAAATAGATGATTATAATATACAACTTTAAAATACTTGGCTTTACCCTGAAGCTAAGTGTTTCCTGCAAAGTATGGCAAATTCATCGTCAGTAGTAAGCAGTTTAAGTGTCTGGTAACTTGGAATACATACAGTGCACCCTTGTTTAAGAAAACTTGTGTGCATCTGAGTAGCGGATAGATCAGAAAGTAATTATGTAACATGGAGACTTAGGATAATTATTTCAGGAATGTATTGGAAAATATGTCATATTGAAAAATGATCTGCTTTTAATTGTCCATTTCCAAAACAAAAAACAGTCTTGAAGTTTACGTAAAACTAAGCTTGGTTGAGAATGAAAGTTGTTTCCTCAATTCCCAAATCTCCCTTCTGTATAGTAAAATACAAGTCTAATATAATATAGTAGAAGAGTTTTACTATAAACCATAGTTTATCATAGGACATAATCCACCCCACATAAAGAAGTAGAAAGCCCTTTGCTGAGAGGAAAAGAAGAGGAATTTAGTGACGATGTCACTAGGATGGGAATGTGACTGCCATAGTCCCTGAAAGCAGACCTAGCACCTTGTATCTCCTGGGTCTCGAGCAATCAAAACCCAACAAAAAACCCAGCGAGGTTGAGAGGGAATGAAAGAACATGCTGGCTGTTGCTCTGTTTCTGGGATCAGAATGGTGCAAAAGCAATGAAGCTGTGGGAAGAGGGAGTTTTCTTGATAGATGGAACTGTAATAGTCTACAGTCTTCCACAGACTGCATACCAGGAACGTGGGTCCATGTAAGGGAATAGGAAGGGGACCCAAGGTCAGAAGACAAAGGCTGCAGGGCAGGGTTTGGCAAACTGTGGTCTGCAGGCCAACTCCTGTTACAGCCTACCTTTTTATGACCCTGAGATATAATTTTTAAAAAATTTTTAAAGGACTGTAGAAAAGAAGAAGATGAAGGTGAAGGAAGAGAGGAAAGAAAATGAGGGGAAAAGGGGGAAGGAGGAGGAAGAGAACAATAATAAACAACAAGAAAAGTTTGTGACAGAGACTGCATGTGATCTGCAAAGTCTAAGGTATTTACTTTCTATCCCTGTATAGAAAAAGTTTGCTAACCCCTGCTATAGAGCTCAGGGACCTCATACCCATGACAAATTACAGTCACCATAGACTTCAGCATCAGTAGCCAGGACAAGCCCAGAAGTTCAAGTGGGAGTAGGAACATCCGGGTGGAAACCAGCACGGAGTCCAGAGCAAACCAGGCACACCACTAAAGAGACCAGCAAGGCAGGAAGGAAAACTATGCCACAGAAGATTTTCCTCCTAAATCAATGAGGATAAATAAGATTCATCCTGAATCCAGATACATCTCAGAAAAGAGGAGAAGGAAGGAAAACTCTGATGGGAAAGAAGGAATGATTGGGAGTTAACACTTTGAACTGAGTATCACATGTGGCTGAGTTAACCTGAAAAAGAAAGACAGTGTAAGCTTAAGGTTCTTCTTCCTTTTTTTTTTTTGTATTTTTTTAAGAGACGGGGCCATTGTGAATAGTGCTGCAATAAACATACGTGTGCATGTGTCTTTATAGCAGCATAATTTATAATCCTTTGGGTATATACCCAGTAATGGGATGGCTGGGTCATATGGTACATCTAGTTCTAGATCCTTTCAACCCAAATGTCCATCAGTGACAGATTGGATTAAGAAAATGTGGCACATATACACCATGGAATACTATGCAGCCATAAAAAAGGATGAGTTTGTGTCCTTTGTAGGGACATGGATGCAGCTGGAATCCATCATTCTTAGCAAACTATCACAAGAACAGAAAACCAAACACCGCATGTTCTCACTCATAGGTGGGAACTGAACAATGAGATCACTTGGACTCAGGAAGGGGAACATCAAACACCGGGGCCTATCATGGGGAGGGGGGAGGGGGGAGGGATTGCATTGGGAGTTATACCTGATGTAAATGACGAGTTGATGGGTGCAGCAGACCAACATGGCACAAGTATACATATGTAACAAACCTGCACGTTATGCACATGTACCCTACAACTTAAAGTATAAAAATAAATAAATAAATAAATAAATAAATAAATAAATAAATAAATAAAAAGAGATGGGGCCTCACTCTGTTGCCCAGGCCTATCTTGAACCCATGACTTCAAGGCTGGTCTCGAGCCCCTCACCTCAGCCTCCCAAAGTGCTAGTATTGCAGGCCTGAACCACCATGCCCAGCCCCAGCATATTTATCTTTTTTTTAAATTTTTTTATTTTATTTTTATTTTTTGGGGACAAAGGGTCTCACTCTGTTGCCCAAGCCAGAGTGCAGTGGTGTGATCATAGCTCACTGCAGCCTTGAACTCCTGGGCTCAAATGATTCTGCCTGAGCCTCCCAAATAGCTAGGACTACAGGCATGTGACACCACACCTGGCTAATTTTCTTATTTTTTTGTAGAAACAGGGTCTTCCTATGTTGCCCAGGCTGGTCTTGAACTCCTTGGTTCAAACAATCCTCCTGCCTTCGCCTCCCAAACTGTTGGGATTCCAGGCATGAGCCACTGCACTTGGCCAGGCTTCTTTTTTTGTTGTTGTTGTTGCTGTTGTTGTTTTAAATTATTATACTTTAAGTTCTGGGATATGTGTGCAGAACGTGCATGTTTGTTGCAAAGGTAGACACATGCCATGGTAGTTTGTTGCACCCACCAACCCGTCACTTACTTTAGGTATTTCTCCTAATGCTATCCCTCCCATAACCCCTCACCCCCTGCAGCAGAACCTAGTGTGTGATGTTCCCCTCCCTGTGTCCATGTGTTCTCATTGTTCAACTCCCACTTATGAGTGAGAACATGTGGTGTTTGGTTTTCTGTTTCTGTGTTAGTTTGCTAAGAATGATGGTTTCAAGCTTCATCCATGTCCCTGCAAAGGACATGAACTCATCCTTTTTCATGGCTGCATAGTATTCCATGGTGTATATGTGCCACGTTTTCTTTATTCAATATGTCACTGATGGGCATTTGGGTTGGTTCCAAGTCTTTGCTATTGTGAACAGTGCTGCAATAAACACACGTGTGTAGGTATGTGTCTTAGTAGAATGATTTATAATCCTTTGGGCATATACCCAGTAATGGGATTGCTGGGTCAAACGGTATTTCTGGTTCTAGAACATTGAGGAATCACACTGTCTTCCACAATGGTTGAACAGGCTTCTTAATTTAGGCATCTTACCTTGTTTTCTGGGATATTAGAATGGAACTCTGGGGGAATGGTTTCAGTTAGGATGAGCCAGTCCTGGAGATCTGTTGTGCTATGTGGTGACAGTAATTAATGTATTGTGTGATTGGAAATTGCTAAGAGCTTAGAGCTGAAATGTTTTCATCACAAAAACTATGTCAGATGATGGGTGCATTAATTAGCTTGATTTATACATTTCATAAAGTATACATATATCAAAATATTTTTGGGCTGGGTGCAGTGGTCCACGTCTGTAAACCCAGCCCTTTGGGAGGCTGAGGCGGGTGGATCACCTGAGGTCAGGAGTTGGAGACCATCCTGGCCAACATGGTGAAACCCCGTCTCTACTAAAAACACAAAAAGTTAGCCAGGCATGATAGCAGGTACCTGTAATCCCAACTACTCAGGAGGCTGAGGCAGGAGAATCACTTGAACCTGGAAGGCGGAGGTTGCAGTGAGCCAAGATCGTGCCACTGCACTCCAGCCTGGGCATCAAGAGCGAAACTTCCATCTCAAAAAATAAAATAAAATAAATAAAATAAATATAGAGTTGTATACTGTGTATATATATGTATTCATAATTTTTGTCAGTTATATCTTAATAAAGCAAAAGAAAAATGGAAAATTTTCGAACTTAGAACTGAAGTTCCCAACCTTTGTGGCACTAGGGACCAGTTTCATGGAAGATAATTTTTCCACAGATGGAGGGGTGGTCGTTTTCAGGATGAAACTGTTCTACCTCAGATAATCAGCCATTAGATTCTCATACGGAGCACACAGCCTAGATCCCTCACATAAGCAGGGCATCCTGCTCCTGTGAGAATCTAATGCTGCTGCTTATCTGACAGGAGGCGGAGCTCAGGCAATAATACTGGCCCATCCACCACACC
Organism: Papio anubis; assembly: GCF_008728515.1. Taxonomy (NCBI): domain Eukaryota; kingdom Metazoa; phylum Chordata; class Mammalia; order Primates; family Cercopithecidae; genus Papio; species Papio anubis. Next base: position 25,862,738 of record NC_044990.1, on the reverse strand, counting down.
ACTCACCTCCCGCTGGCCAGCCCTGTTCCTAACAGGCCACGGACAGGTACCAGTCAGTCCGTGGCCTGGGGGTTGCGGACCCCTGCCTTAGAAAGTGTGATCTTTAGGTATTTCCATTGTTTATACCTTGACAGAGATGCTCAGAATTTTTAAACAAAGTTGCAAGTTTTGAAGTCAAGGCTAAATGATAAATGTTAAGCAATAAAAAAGTTAAAACAAATCAAAATAATGAAAAATTTGAAAAAACTAAACTTATGAAAAAATGAAAAAACAGTTTAATTTCCCAAGATTGATTTTAACTATTATAAACAGTTGCTAAAATTGTTCTGAGTTTGGGAGGTAGAACATCTATGCTAGGAAGAAGACATTTAACTCTGTGATATTCATAAATAATTTGTTTTCTCAACACCATCTCAGAAGTTTAAGGTATCACATGAATGGTCCTATCATGCATTACTAGGGTAAACCTGGCCAAATCTAATTAATATTTTTGTTTTTCATGAACATGTTTTAAATGTTCAGTATTAATGTCCCTATGATTGAAATATGTGTTACGGATCCTGGGTATTTGTAATATTCTCTTGCAGCACATACAGTGGTTTTGGTTGCATCCACTTGAGTCTCTAACTCAATGTCCTGCAGCTGAGTTCATCCTGTGAAACAAGCTGCATGGCTTAATGTCCCAAGACTCATATATCCCAAAACATACTGAGGTCCCCACTCAGTCTAATTCAAGTTCTTACCTAAAGCCATGTGTAATTTATTTCTTGGACACATTGATATCTTTGAGATTAATAACTTGGTACGTCTTACCTAGTAAGGATTAAAGCTCTAATACTTAGAAAATCACAGAAAGGAACACACTGAAAATGGCTTGTCTATTGCATATTGGTCTTTTTTATTAATTAATAGGTGTTATTTTCTAAGAAGAGTTTTAGATTTACATGAAAATTGAGCAGATAGAGTTCCCATGTACCTCCCCACAATTCCCCACATTATTAACATCTTACATTATTGCAGTAGATTTGTTATAATGAATAAATCAAATCAACACATTATTAAACTCCATAGCTTATTTTTATTTCCGTAGAGTTTCCCTAATGTCTTTTTTTCTGCTCTTGAATACCACATTATATTTAATCATCATGTCTCCTTAAGCTCCTCTTGGCTATGAAAGTTTTTCAGATTTTCTTATTTTTGACAACTTTGATGAGTTTAAGGAGTACTGATCAGGTATAGTGTGAGGTAAGCGTGATGACCACTGCACCACGGAAACCCCTAAGGTCAGGTGTATTGTAGAATGAGCCTCTAGGAGTTTGTTTTGCTCACAATTAGACTGAAGTTATAGTTTTAGGGGAGAAGCTTACAGAGATAAAATGCCTCTTTTTATTTTGGTGTGGAGAGACTACTTTTTTTTTTTTTTTTTTTTTTTTAGCAGTTCTAGGGTCACAGAAAAACTTAAGAGATTTCTTATGTCCTCCCTGCCCCACACATGCATAGCTTCTCCATTATCAATGTACCCTAACAGAGTGGCACATTTGTTATAATTCAACCCACATTGACACGTGATTATCACTCAAAGTCCCTAGTTTACATTAGGGTTTACTCTTGGCATTATACATTTTGTGGGTTTTGACAAATGTGTAATGATATGTATCTGCCATTATAGTATCATACAGAGTGCTTGCACTTCACTAAAAATTCACTCTTCTCCAGCTAGTCATCCTTTCCTCTTCCTAACCCCTGGCAACCACAGATCTTTTTTCTGTCTTCATAGTTTTGTCTTTTCCAAAATATCATATAGTCAGAAGTATACAGTATGTATCCTTTTCAGATAGTCTTCTTTCACCCAGTAAGATGAATGTAAATTTTTTCCATGTTTTTTTCATGGCTTGATAACTTATTTCCTTTCAGTGCTGAATAATAATCCATTTCATATTCTAATGTACTACAGTTTACTTATCCTTTCACCTACTGAAGGACATTGTGATGGTATTCCAAGCTTTGCCATTTAAGAATAAAGTTGTTATAAACATTTGTGTGTAGGTTTTTGTCGGACAAAGAGTTTTTCCAACTCTTTGGGGTAAATAGCAAGGAGCGTGACTGCTGTCTTCCACAGTGGCTTTACCATTTTGCATTTCCATCAGCAATGACTAAAAGTTCCTGTTGCTCCACATCCTTACCCCGCATTTGGTGTTGCCAGTGTTCTGGATTTTGGCCATTCTAATAGGTATGTAGTGGTTATCTCTAAAATGCCATTTTCACGTTCTGTTCAGTCCACACTTAAGGAGAGATGAGTCATTCTCCTCGTCTTTAGGGTGAAAAATCTACATAATTTATTTCTAATACTTCTGCATCAGAGAATTATCTCTCCTGTTCCATTTATTAATTTATTCAATAATTTATTTACTTCAGTATGAACTCATGAATATTTCATACTCTCAATTATAATCCCACACCATTTTTCATTTTGTTACTCAAACTATTCCCACTTCGGCCTTTTGGAGCCCTTTCATTTGGCCCCTGTACCCTCTTGACATACCCACATCAATAATATTTTGTTGTTTTTGTTGTTACTGTTTTTGACAAGTCCTTACTTTTTGGCACTATAAGATCTCCTGTCCTCCTCTTGCGTATGTCCTCCCAGATCTAGAATCAGTAATTTCTTTAAGCTTCCCTGGTTCCTTTTATCTCAAAATCTTATTGAAAACTGAGATCTGTCTGGGAGTTGAATGTGTTTATTGCTATGGGGGTATCACTTCCTTTTGATCCTCTCAGCTGACAGAACAGAAATGTATACGTATATATTTGATAACTCCTATAGGCATACATACCTATAAATATTTCTATGTGTAACCATCCGTATCCATATTAAATTAAACATAAGTTCTTATGATATCTCCAATTCTAATCCATTACCACATGCGTGGATCATTCTAACCTCCTTTGCTTAACCGTAAACTCCATCAGTGAGAAATTTGATTCCTACCATCTGCCATCCATTTACTGATTTGTTCAAACCCAGTAAACAAGTATAGGGTGATCAGAATTGTTAACTTGCAATCTCAAAGGAAATAGCTTTATCAACTAAAGTACAACGTTTCCATTCATTTCCAGAGTTACTTAAGTCAGCACCTCTTCCCTACATCCTCTTCAGTGAAATTGCTTCATACCGTTGTTGTAACAGAATTAGATTCTCTTGTCATGGTTCTGTGTTCCTTTTAGGGATCCTTCAACCTCTATTACATGATTTTTTTAAAATGTGCATACATTGAGTTCACTCTGTGTTGTACAATTCTATGGGTTTTGACAAATGCATAATGTCATAGATCCACCATTACAGCATCATACAGAATAGTTGCACCATAATAAAATTCCCCTGTTCTTCACCTCTTCATCCCTCCCCTTTCCCAGACCCCTAGAATCATGGATCTTTTTACTATCTTTATAGTTTTGTCTTTTCCTAAATGTTATGTAATTGGAATCATACAGTATATAAATTTTCAGATAGATCTCTTTCACTTAGAATTGTGCATTTAGAATTCTTTTACATCTTATCATGGCTTGATCTCTAATTTCTTTCCATCACTGAAAAATATTCCATTGTATGGATGTACTATAGTTTATCTGTTCACTTAATGAATACATCTTGGTTACATCTAGGTTTGGGTGATTATAAATAAAGCTACTATAAATATTAATGGGCTGGTTTTGTGTGAACATGTTTTCAATAAAATTGTATAAGTACTTGGGAGCACAATTGTATGGTAAGACTATGCTTAGATTTTCTAGAAGCTCTCAAACTGTCATCTAAACTTGCTGTACCATTTTGCATCCATACAAGCAAAGAATGACAGCTCCTGTTGCTCTACATTCTTGCCGGCAATCGGTATTGTTAGTTTTTGTTAATGTTAGCCATTCTAATGGGCTAATTCTAATAGTGGTAACTCATTTTTGCTTTAATCTGCAATTCCCTAATGACAAGTGATATTGAGGACCTTTTCATATGCTTATTTGCCATCTGTATATCTTCTTTTGTGAGGACTCTGTTCAAATCTTTTTCCAAGTTTTAATTGGGTGTTTGTTTCCTTCTTGTTGAGTTCTAAGAATTCTCTGCATATTTTGGATATGAGTCCTTTGTTAGATATGTGTTTTGCAAATATTTACTCTCATTTTGTGAGTTGTCTTTAATTTTTCTTAACAAATATCTTTCACATGGCAGAATTGCATTTTTAATAAAGTATAATTTATCTATTTTTAAAAGGTTGGTGTTATATATAAAAACTCAAGCCCAATGTTGCTTAGATTTTCTCCTGTGTTACCCTCTAGATGTTTTATAGTTTAGCATTTTATATTTAGAAGAGTGATCCATTCACTCTTATTATTATTGGAAGGTATAAAATCTGTATTTAGGTTTCTTTTTTCTTTTGCATAAGGATGTCCAGTTGTTCCAGTACGATTTGTTGGAAAAAAAAAACAAACAAACAAAACACTGGTTTTTTTCTATTAAATTTGCCATGGCTCTTTTGTCAAAGATCAGTTGACTGTATTTTTGTATCTATTTCTAGGCTCTTCAGTCTGTTCCATTAATCTATCTATCTGTTCTTTTGCCAACACTATGCTATCTTGATTAATGTAGCTTTATACTAAGTTCTGAAGTTGCATACTGTTAGTCCTCTGATTTTATTTTTCTTCATCAATTGCATCTTCTATTCTGGGTTTTTTTCTCTCCTCATACAAACTTTAGAATTAGTTTGTTAATATCATAAAATAACTTGCTGCGATTTTGATTGGAATTGTGTTGAATCTACAGATTATATTGGGATAATTGACATCTTAACAACTCTAGTCTTCAGGTTCATGAACATGGACTATGTCTCTAGTTATTTAAATTTTCTTTCTTTCTCCAGAGTTTGATCATTTTACACATACTGATTCTATAAATATTTTGTTAGCTTTTTTTGTGCTAATGTAAATTGTACTGTGTTTTTAATTTCAAGTTTCCAATTGTTTATTGTGAGTATATGGGAAATCCATTGATTTGTCTGTATTATCACATCTTGTGACTTTGTTATAATTACTTAATTTCAGGTGTACTTTTTGTGAATTCTTTGGGACTTTCTGAATAGACAATCATGTTATCTGCAAACAAAGATAGTTTTCTTTCTTTCTTCTCCATCTGTGTATAGATTACATCAATTGACTTTCAAATGTTGAACCAGATTTGCGTACCTGCAGTAAATCCCATTTGGTTGTGGCGTATAATTATTTTAATATATTGTTGAATATGATTTTCTAATATTTTGTTGAGGATTTTTGCATTTACCTTCATGAAAGATATTTGTCTTCAATTTTCTTTTCTTATAATGTTTTTATCTAGTTTTGGTAGTTAAGAGAACGCTGGCCTCATAAAATGAGTTAAGTATTTCCTCTGCTTCAAGTTTCTGGGAGAAATTATAGGGTATTAATATCATTTCATTCTTAAATGTTTGGTAGAATTCACCAGTGAAACTGTGTAGGCCTGATGTTTTCTTCTTTGGAAGATTATTAACTATTGGTTCAATTTCTTTAATATATGCATATTGAGATTACATATTCTACTTGTGTGAGTTTTAGCACATCATGTCTTTTAAGGACTTTCAACCGAGGTATCAAATTTATGGGTGTAGAATTGTTTGTAATATCCTTTATTATTCTTTTAATGTCTGTGGGATCATTTGTGATGGCCCCTATTTCATTTCTGATACCAGTAATTTATGTCTTCTCTATTTTGTTTTTGATTAGCTTGTGTAGAGTATCAATTTTGTTAAAGAACCAGCTTTTTAAAATTGTGGTCAAAACACTTGAGATTTATCTTCATAAAGTATATGATACCTTATTTATGACAGATACAATGCTGTACAACAGATGTCTAGAGATTATTTATCTTGCTTGACTCAAATTTTATGTCTGTTTATTAGCAACTTCTCATTTCTCCCTCTCTCCGGCTCCTGGCAACCACCATTCTATTCTTTGTTTCTATGAGTTTGACTATTTTAGATATCCCATATAAGTGGAATTATGCAGCATTTGTCTTTCTATCACTGGCTTATTTTATTTAGCATAATGTTCTCAAGTTTCATTCACGTTATCATATGTTGCAGCTTTTCCTTCCTTTTTTTAAGGCTAAATAGAATTCCATTATATGCATAGAACATATTTTCTTTGTCCATTTCTTTGTCCTTTATATGGACATTTAGATTGTTTCCACATTTTGACTATTGTGAATAATGCTGCACTAGAGAGCATTTGTTTGCTGTTCATTGCAACGTAATTAACAATAATAATAAAAGAGATAAATAATATCTCTTTCAGTTACTGATTTCAGTTCTTTTAAACAAATACCTAGAAGTGAGATTGCTGAATCCTATGGAAGTTCTATTTTTAACTTTCTTAGAAACCTTCATTCTGTTTTCTATTGTGGCTGCACCATTTTGTATTCTCATCACCAGTGTGCAAAGGTTCCAATTTCTCCACATCCTCACCAACACTTTTTTTTTAACTTTTAATTTTTGTGGGTACATAGTGTATATATGTATGGTTTTTTTTTTTAAAGAAATAATAGCCATCCTAACAGGTATGAGATGACAGCTCATCATGGTTTTAATTTGCATTTTTCCAATGGCTTAATGATATCGAAGATCTTTTCATATACCTAGTGACCATTTGTATATCTTATTTGAAAAAAAAGTCTCCTCAAGTCCTTAGCCCACTTTTTAATCATTGCATTAGATTGTTTTTTGTCTATTGAGTTATAGGAATTCATTATATATTTTGGAGATTAACTCCTATCAGGCATTTGGCTTGCAAGTATTTTCTCATTTCATATGTCGTGTTTTTTTCTGCAAGAGTTGGAACTTCCAAGGTGCCTTCTTCACTCACACATGTGGTGCCTCCACTGGGATGCATGGCATCTGTGGGCCCAGCTGAGCAGTCCATGCTAATATTTCCACCTCCCTTCCACCTCTCCATGGGGTCTTTTGAGCAGCACAGCCAGATACCTTTATATGGTGAATCAAGTCTGCCTTAGTGAGTGTTCCAAAAGAACAAGTCCCAGCGTCTAAGAGTTTATCAAACTTTTGTTCATGTCATACTTGCTAATGTCTCATTGGCTACAGCAAATCATGCAGCCAAGGAAAGGGATACACAAAGGAATGAATATCTATAATAGCAGTCTAGCACATTTAGTATGTCATTAAAAGGGATGACATACTAAATGTTGATGAAGATGTGGAGCTACCAAAACTCTCATAAATTGCTAATTGGAGTGTAAATTGGTACAGCCCTGTAGGGAAACATTGGTGGAATCCACTAAAGCTAAATGCATACTTACCTATGACCTAGCAGCTTTGCTCCCAGCAGAACTGAGTAATCACATTCACAAAAAGACTTACTTATATGAGAATGTTCCTAGATTTATTCATAAAATCCCAAAACTGGAAACATCCCAGATGTACATCCCAATGTACATCAACAGGATAATGCATAAATTACGGAATAGTCATACAGTGGAATGATACATGGCAATAAAAAGAACAAAACCTCACTTCAGCCTTGATGGTTCTCACAGACACTATGTTGAGCAAAAGAAGTCAGACACAAAAGAGCACACACTGTCCCACTCCATGTATAGGGGGATCAATTGCTTTCATTTTTGCACTGAGAAATCCACATCCCAGAAACCCCTCAGCTCTAGGGAAACCACAATGGCTAGTCATGCTACATTCACACAGAGTTTAATAAGACATATGATTAATCCATGTTTATAGAAGTAGACTAGAGGGTACCTCTCAGGTGCATTTTGAATAAAAAAGGGGCAAAAAGGAACTTCCTGCAATGTGAATATACTCTTGAACTAGATGGTGACTACTTGAGCATATATACATGTAGAAATTCACTCTTTGTACATTTAAGACTAGTGCAGTTTATAGACTTTATTAGATGAACATTATACCTCAATACAAGTTTTAAAATAAAAAAACCGAATGAGCAGAAAACATGTCTGTAACTTACTGGTTCTGTGACCTTGGCAATTTCGTAAAACCCTCTGAGCTTAGCTTTCTCACATGTAAAGTGAAGATAATGATAATGGATAATTCCCATGGCCCTTGTGAGATTAAATGAAAGGGGTTAAATTTTATTTATAAAGCACCTACCGTATATTAGACACTCAATTAATATTGGGTCACATCTCTGCAATTCTGATGGGAAATGTCTTCCTTAAGGGAAGATTTTCTGTGTCTGGAATTTCACTCCCTAGAACTTTCCATGCTTGAGTCATGCATTAGCTTGTGACAAGTTATTTTATTTAACTCTCCCTCTTGGCAATCACTACCTGTGATGACACACAAAGCAGGAAACTACATCCCAGCAGCTACAAATAATAGCAAGCAATCTTTTGAACTATTTGCCTTGAGGAAAGGATAAAAAGTTATTGAGTCGTGAGTGCAGTTTGCCACGTCACGATGTATTTCCCACTATTTTCTTAGGCTATTTTCTTTGCCTCTTTTAAGATATTTTCCGGAAACTTTTGCTGAACAGTAGCCAATTGGAGTGAATGCTTCTGCAACCATCTCTTTCTGAAAGTAACTCAGAGATCTCATTTTGGCACATGGAAGACAGCAGACTCTCTACTTCTCTTCCCTTAGGTCACAATGGCCTATAGCATATCGCTTTTAGAAGCAATGCTATAAGGAAACCTTTTTCTTGCACCACGCAGAGTTAAGTCAGTTCTAAGTGCTAGGCAGCATGTTTTTGTGCTTGCAGGTCCAGAACTGTTGCAGACCCATTTCATTCACTCGCTTTTATGCCTTTATGGAATAAAATGTTCAGGTTTCTTTTAGGTTAACTCCCTGAGCATTCAGAAAGTCTACAATTTTTGACTAAGAAATCTTGTGACTTTGGGAGGCAGCTCAGTAGAGGTCCAAGAATACTCCATATGCTTGTCTTCCTGTGCGGCACAAAGTTCTATTTAATTCTTCATTCGCCTCCCTTTACATAATGTCTGGGAAAAGTTCACATTATAAACAAGTATATGGAAGCATATTCTTTAACTACAAAACTCTTTTGAGTGGCATTTTGTGAGAATTAAAAGTATTCAGAGATTTGAGTTTAAGAAATATGTTCCTATATATTGTTTCTATGAAAAAAAAAAGAAAAAGAAACCTGAGTTTGAATCCAGCTCCACTCTATAAAGCTGTGCAACCTGGAATGAATTACCTAACTTGCTGCATCTGAAAATTTGGAATACTAAATAATACCTACCCCTCTAGATTGTTGTAAAGAAGTCATAGGAGGTTAGTACAACATCACCCCCACAGGAAGTGCTTCATATGTGAAGGGTTTATGCCTTTATCCTCATTCAAACAGCTTCTTAAGGCTCAGGAAGTCCCTCTGGAGACCAAAAAGGGAGGACAGAAATCAGAATGATAATATCTTTACCTCATCCACACAAATCAGTTCAGACGCATTCAAAGTTCTTCAGCCCAGGGTAATGTTTCACCTCCCTTCTGCATTTTGCTTTTAGTTCAGTGCTCACCATTGGGAAGTGTTCTGTGTATTGAACACATGATGAGCCCTTCAGAAACGTCAAATAACAAAGCCATTAGTTGCCTCAAGAAATTAGCTGATCCTCGCCTGCTTGCTTCTCAGAAAATCAATAACTTTTGACACGTTTTTGAAATAAAGGAACTGCGTCTTACAGAGCATTGAAGATTTGAAGGCATGCACTGTTTTTCCCTTTTCTTCTGCCTTTGTGTCCATATGTCTCAAAAAGAAATTCGGCACAGATTAGACATACCAGCCCAGAGCAAGAATGACTTGTACATTATGGTGAAAAGAATTTCTAATTTATTTCATACGAAGACTAAGTCACATATTTTGTGATTTTTTTAATAGTTTGAATTCCATTTGCAGCATTTAGTCTACTGATTTGATGCTGGCAATGATATAAAAATTTAGCTTTATTGAAACATGTTGCTTGAATTTAAAGCATACTGGGGTATTTATGGCCTCTGTTAACTCATTTTTTAAAACACCCACTAGCAGAATGACTTCATTGGTCAGCATAATTGCTCAGCTCTCTCCCTCTCTCCCTCTCTGGGGGTTGGAAGGGAAGTGGATAGTTTAGGGCTTAGAAGTAGATTTAGTGATGTGATTTCATGAAGTCAGAATTGCCAATTCCTCCCCTCCATGTCCTCCATGATCCCTGGCATTCTAAACAGAAAACCTACTCCTTCATCAAGGCTTTATTTCTTGTTTTATTATATTTAAAAGCAAATCCCTTTGATTGGCACCACTGTTGTATTCCTGGGCCCTGGCGTGCCCTCCTGACTCAGTGATATTAAATGTCAGGAGAGGCCAGGTGTGGTGGTCCACGCCTGTAATCTCAGCACTTTGGGAGGCTGAGGTGGGCGAATGAAGTCAGGAGATAGCGACTATCCTGTACAACATGATGAAACCCCGTCTCTACTAAAAATACAAAAATTCGCCGTGTGTGGTGGCATGTGCCTGTAGTCCCAGCTACTCAGGAGGCTGAGGCAGGAGAATCGCTTGAACCCAAGAGGCAGAGGCTGCAGTGAGCTGAGTTGCACTACTGCACTCCAGCCTGGGTGACAGAGCAAGACTTAATAAATGTCAGGAGAGCAATCTAGGTAAAGCTGCCGACAGCAGGCTGAAAACCTGGTCAGTGCCTCTTGGGGAGACTGAGCAATTAGCGCTCTCCCAGCCTGGGCTGGTTTTCTTTCTAAGCAGTAGTTCCAAATTTTACCCAGTAACTGTCTCTGTGTAACCCAGGAAGGAGTCAGTCTTGTTATATATTAGTCATATTCTTCCCTTTCATGACTTGCTTAGAAGCACAAATCTGGCCAAAACTGCTCTCCAGGGCTTTGCCTAAGGAATGTCCCTGACTCCAGTTACTATTTTCATTTTTCTCCCCATAACACTGCTACCATAAATTAGGGGCCTAACTACTATAGCTCAGTTAATGAACTATGCACAATTCAGATGTAAGCAAAACCTTTAGCTCTATTTGGTCGGGTTCCTATTACTTGCATATGATTACAAGGATGCAAACTGTTCCATCGTCCCACATGTTTTATTTTCTTGATTGATCTCTCTCCTTCCTGGAGGTTTTATCATCTGCATAGTTTTACTGGAATGTACTAATTTCTTTCTGTTTCCTCCAGACATGGTGCTTTGCCCTTTCTCCTGTGCAGTAGATCCCCTCTGGTTGGTACTTCTCACACATTCTCTTCTAGCAACCTGTGACTCTAAGGTCACCACTAGTCTTAATGTAAATGAAAACAGAGGTTATATTTGCTTACATGTAAATGTACACACTTAAATGTATATGGAGATCTGAGAACAGATTTGGCATTATCACTACCTTGTTATGACTTCGGGACTGACTAAGTCCAGTATTATGACTTCAGAGGCTGAAGCTACAGTGAGAACTGTGATCTGAGACAAAGGCTGAAGAATGAACATATTGAAAAATCAGTTAGGATTCCAGAAGAGGGATCCTGAGAGTCTAGAGAAGTTCTGCCCAATGGACCTTTCTGCAAAGATGGAAATGTTCCATAATATTCTTTGTTGTAGCCACTAGCCACAAGTACTTGAAATGTGACTAGTGCAACTGAAAAACAGAATGTCAAATCTTATTTTCTTTTAGTTAATTTTAATTTAAGTAGCCACAGGTGAGTAGTGGCTATTCTATTGGACAGTTTAGTGGGGTGGAGGGAATGCTGAATCCTAGATGTAGATCCTGCAGTAGAGAACCAAGAGGACATTATACTCAAAGGCAAGCTGGATAGCTGTAAAAGAGAATGGACAAGAGGTCACTCCAAGCATTTTTCTAAAAAACTAGCCTCACTACTTGCCTTGTTTGACAGGTTGAGTTGTGCTCAGAGCTTTATAAAGGAGCCCTGAACCAAAGATATCTAGATGATCCTTTTGGGCTCCAACTTTCCTTCTTTAAGAGATCGGTGAGATCTCTCTGAAAGGTGATCCAAAGCTCAGACACCATAAAGATCAGCACTAAAGCTTTAACTTTTGAAAGCCAACTATATAGCTTTGATGTCAATTATTATTTATTTTTTATTTAAAAGAGTTTCAGTTAAATATTTAATGTTTCCAAAGAATCTACATGGAATTATTATTGAAAAAATGTTCCTCATCCTTTAGAGATCTCAGAGCACTTGTTTTAAATAAAACATCTAGAAATATCTGTAATAAAATTAGCTTAAGAATGGGGTCAGATAGGACCTCAAACAATCAAAGGCAGGCCTAGAAACTGTGGCAGCTTGTTTTTCTAGGCTGTATAAGTTTCCAGGAGAGTATCAGCCTTTATCATTGTGTACTATAGCAGAAATCGGAATCTACTCAAGAATGTTTAAGAAGAAAATGAATTTATTATTTGTTCATTTATTTAATAAATATTTCACATGTCCAGCACCATTCTGGGAGCTAGGTATAAAGGAGTTACAAAATAGATGTATCCCCTGCCCTCAGGGAGACAAGATGATTAACAAATATGCAACTAATAAATACATATAATGTGTCAGAAATTGATTAATGCTACAGAAAGGACCAACATAGGACCAAAAAAATCATGAACTGAATGCTGGATTGTAGGGGGATTATTGCTATTTTACATTGGGTGTTCAGGGAAAGCATCATGATAAGACAGTATTTGATCATAGACTGGGGAAAAAAAAGTGAGCCATATGCATATTGGAGGAAGACCTTTAAGACTGAGGAAGCGACAAGGCCAAAGGTCCTAAGGGGAGAGCCAAATGCCAGTTCAAGGAATACTGAAGATTGTTCTGGGGAAAACTGGGGCAGAAGATCTGGGGGAGTGGTCAATCTTAGAAGGGTAATGGGAGCCAGGTCATGTTGGGCCTTGAAGGCTATTATAAACATCTTTGATGCTGAAAAGTGTTATTCAAAACTGTGAGATCAGATGCAATCACCTGGGACAGTTTGGGCACTCCACACACTCACATACCAGAAAAATGAGGAAGAATCCACAAAAGAGACTTAGAAAGAGGGGCTAATCCTGTAGGAGTAGGAGAATAATGTGCCAGAAGGCAAAAAAATCTTTCAACAGGAAGAAGTTATCAATGTAAGTGCTCTTAATAGGTCAAGGAACCTGAGGGATATGAACTACTGTTGGATTTTGCAAGGTGAAAGTCTTGGTGATTGATAGAGTAGTTGGGAGTGATTGACAGGGTAGTTTGGGGATAGGTGAGAAAAAAAGGAATTCTTGCAGTAGCTCAAGTGATAATGGAAGAGGGAGTGAGGAGACAGTGAATTAGGAGATTCTTCTACAGAGTTTTGTTTTAAAAGGGAAGACAGTGGTCATGGGAGACCATGGGACCAGAGATGGACTTGCAAAACTGGCAGAAATTATACTATATTTGTGTCCCAATGGAAATGATAGAGAGAGAAGAAACTGTGATAATCTAGGAGAGTGAGGGTAATTGCTGAAGAAGATGCTTTTGATGAGGTGAGAGGAGGTGGGATCTGGCGCACAGTTGGAGGAGCTGGTTAGACAGGAGCACAAACTGGTGCCAATACAGAACAGAAGGCAAGCACATGGGTATAGGTACAGGTAGGTAGGTAGATGTTGGGATGGTAGTGTGTGGAAGCCCTTTTTTATATTTACATTTTCCCAGTGAAATATAAAGCAAGATGATCAACTGCTGAAAGAGAGATACTAGGCATTCAAGAAAGAAAAGAAGGTGTAAACTAGATGTCTAAAAGGGTGAATGAGTAAAAGTCATCGTGGTGGATGGAATTAAAGGAACCGGATGCTTCTAGCCAAGAGAACTACACTGAGCATCTCAAGTGTGGCTGGTGTCCTGGCAGGGATGGTGTGCGTATGAGATGGGATTGGTAGAGAACATGGTGGAAAGTGAGGTTAGGGAAGGAGACTGAAGCCTGACTGTGAAATGTATACCTTTAAGATTTTTTAAAATATCCTGCAGGTGAGGAATTGTCAAAGTATTTATGTTGGTCTATTGGCTTGATATTTCAAGATGCTTTTATTCAAATCGTGCATGGGGTGTCTATACTAGAGTTTCCTTGGCTAAACTAAGAGACAGGAGATAATACATTTCCACCATTTCCCCCTTGTTGGTCTGTGAGGCACCTGTATGGACTCCTGTGGTTCCAACAGTTTGAATCGTGCTGACAGAGGGTTGCCAAAGGACCATCAACTGGGAATACTATGATTATTTCATGCTTTAAGGTGATCACTTTGAGGTGTATGGAGTAGGAATTGAAACTGGGAGAATCTGGGGGAGGAGAGACGAATCGGAAGCCCACTGTAAGTGGCTTACTACTAACAGGACAATAAGGGTGTGCAGGGACTGGAAGGGCAGGGATGGGGGCGTGGGGAAGACAAATGAGGCTATTGTGATGACTGGATTTAGGCAGAGAAGGAGAAAGAAGAGTCAATACTTTGTATTCATGAGGTGGTAATAGGCAATTCAGGACATTTAGGAAAAGCAGAAATTTAGGGAAAATCAAGTAGATAATAAGTTAGTTTTTGTATAAATACTTCAGTTTGTGGTACTGGAAAGATATTTAGATAGAAGTATTCAATATACAGGGAAAGTGGGCCTAAAGTCAAGGAGAGAAGTGGAGCTAAAGATATAGGTGCAGAGATACTGGCAGCTGATACCACGATATGGACAGGCTGGACTCAGGAAAACAGGCAGAGGGAGAGGAAAAGGCAGCAAGGACAGAACTCAAGAGCATGCAGCATTGTGAGAGGCTCAGACAAAGAACCAGCTTCTGTGACTCAGTAGGCACAGTCAGAGAAATTGGAGGAGACCCAGTTAGTGTTGATCCTACAATTTTCTCATCTTTCATTCTGCTCATGCCCGTCTCCACACCCCTGTAGAGGAAGTGAACTCACTTAAGCCAACGGGTGCTTAGCAGTCATGGCACACACCACATCTGAGCAGAAGCTTTAATTGTTGTGCACGCAATGTCTCTGTTTCTTTTGTTCCTATCATCCACTGTGACAACAGGATGGGCCAGATGGTGGCTGATCCTTCATCATGGGTTCCAAAGGATCCCCGCCAAGGCTATAGCCAATCTGCAGGTCCCATGCAATGTGAACAAGAAATATATATTGGGTTTTGAAAGTCATTGATTTGGGGGTTGTTTGTAGCTGCAACAAATGCTGACTAACACTCTAATATTAAGGGAGTTGTGGGAAAAAGAGTAAAGGAAAAGGGGGTGTCAAATACTGCAGGGACGACAATAGCATGGGAATTGAAAAGAAGCAACTGACTTTAGTAAGCCCCAAGAGTGTGAACAGCAGTACATGCCTGTATGGGTCCAGCACCAGGGCTTACCTTGGGCTAGACAATACAGCTTATTTTGGACACTCCCTGTCTTTTGGTTACCTGACCTTTCCCATGTATTTTTCCCATCCTAGTATCTCCTGGTATCCCTCAAAAACAGAATCCTTGTTATGTAGTTAGCTGTCCTTTATATGAATCTCTCAGATTCAAGAGACTTTGAGACTAAAAGATGTTTAGACTCTGTGAAAAGAGCGAGTGGATATGGGTGTCTCTCAGCTGCCTACCCAGAACAAATTCTGTCCTTGGTAAAATTCCTTATTCTTACATTGGCTTCAAGTGGTCTTTTTCATATCTGTTTAAAATGGTCCAAGATCAAAAGGGTTATCCAAGAGTTATACATTCTGCCTAACCACATATAATAAAAGAGCACTCAGCAGGGCATGCAACTTGAAGGTCAGTCCCTGGTGACCATGTGCAGTGGACAGTGGCTGTGAGCTTCATCTTTAGGTTTCATATCCAGACTCAGCAAATTCCTAGATGTGTGAACTTGGACAGTTGTTTAACTCTACCTTAGTTTCCTTTGTTATAATGTAGAAAAAGAATAATGTCTTTTACAGAGTTTGATAGTGTTTAAGTCAGAAAATGCTGAAGTAGTACTTGGAGTGATTAGTACATAGCCCCAATAAATGTTAGTCATTAGTATACGTATAATGCTTTTCATATAACTACGCTGTTTCTTAAATTTACTTTTACATGTAATAGAAGTCACAACTTCTATTTAGAAGGATTTAGATATGACTGTACATCAACTAGCAGGGTTGCTGCCAGGAGTTCATTTGAATGAGGGTTTGTTTATTTATTTATTTGAGACAGAGTCTCACTCTGTCTCCCAGGCTGGAGTGCAGTGGCATGATCTGAATGAGGGTTTTTAGTGAAAGGAGGGTTAG
Source organism: Papio anubis (assembly GCF_008728515.1). NCBI lineage: Eukaryota > Metazoa > Chordata > Mammalia > Primates > Cercopithecidae > Papio > Papio anubis. The sequence continues at coordinate 25,846,435 of NC_044990.1, read as the reverse complement.
AGAGCTTTTTTCTCTGCTGACAAGTGGACTAAAAGAGACAACTTGGAGTGGGTCCCATTCCTGGGTCTCCACCTCACAGTTGATAGGGTCTCCTTCTTGGCCCAGCCCAGCCAAGTCCAGTTGATTCAGTTCTAAGAACTGAGAACTGAAATCTGTGGAGAGAGGGGCTATATTTCTCATGAGGCACTATTTTTACAGTGATTCTTCTGGATAGGAGGTAAAACAGCATTGTTCACTCAAGAACCTGAGAGTTGGGGAGGCTTTCTCATTCCTTCCGTATGGAGCAGCAGCTCCAAACTAGACATGATTGTGATTGCTTGCTTCACACTGACACCTCGAGGCACTTGGACAGCTCCTAAAGACAGCATCTTTGCCAAGAATGCCAGATTCCATGGTGTAGCCATGAGACATGCATGCACCAGGTGGGTTCTTGGGCAGTGAACTTCAGTGATGAGATTGAAGCAGAAGAGTATGAAAAGATCAATTGAGAATTCCTACATGACTCTTCAGAGATTCACAGAGATAATTTTCTGAGATACAGGAAGTGTGTTAGAAGCCATGGCTAAGAATGAGCAAATCATGGATAGGTATTATGAATTGGCCATATTTTAATTCCTAGTGTGGTGTAGCCTGAGACCACAGATGACACAGGCTTGGAGTTATGTAGTTGAAAAGGGCGCTACTCTTACAAGACAGCATATACCCTTCTGGTAAATTGACGGGATTCTTCATATCCTCAAATTTCCTCTACCTCCCCCAGCATATATGTGAAATTCCACATTACTTGCCGTTTTACATCCCTTCATTTCTGGGATTCAAAATCCATTTTTTCTAGAAAAAAAATTGTAACTTTTATTAGAAGTAGTGCTGAGTTTATGAAGATAATACGAGGCTCTCTTTTTTAAGACAAAGTGTGAAGAGCATGAGGATATAAATTTAGTTTATGAAATAAGTTGGGGAGGGGCTAACAGTGGAAATTATGGAAAGGTGGGAAAGTCACAGAATAAAGGTTAAAAGCATAAAGGCTGTGGCATGGAGACAATTTTTGTCAACTTCACAGCTCTGATTAGGCTCTGCGCTAACACTCAATTTAACAAAGTAGAACTATGCATTCTCTTACCAAAGCACTACAGAGTTGGTCTTTTATTCAAGTGCTGAGCATGTCCTAAAGATTGTGTCTGTGGTGTTACATAACACAATACTAGCTGCTGTTCCAGCTAAACCTTAAAATTTCAGTGGTTCAATGCAACAGAGTAGAGGGTGGAGGTTGTGTGTTGGACTTGGCCATGCTTAGCTTTTGACTTTCAAGGTTGCCCTGGGTGTGGATACAAAGATTCAGCACCTCATCATCCTTCAAATAAATACCTGCTGCCCCAGCTGTAGGGCATGCCTTCAGATGTCATCTCCTTTCAGGATTGCCTCTACTATAGAGAGCTGCCATACCTGTGGTCACTGTACAGTGGCCCACAACCAGAGACTAGTAAGCTCAGTTTCGATGGGCTGTTTTAGCTCTTGAGTACCCAAGGGGTCATCCAAGCCTGTCATCAGGCCTGCTTCACAGCCCGACTTGTTCCTCTGCCTCCCGTGGGTATTTATCCCAACACAGTCCCTAATGAAAATCTAGCTCAGAGTGTAACCTCCATTGCAGAGTCTGCTTACAACATAATGCAACCTAAGAAACTGATAATGAATTAGTAGCTGGTAATGGGAGAAGGCAGAGGAGGTCACTCATGGACAGTTTTGATCTGAAAGGAGCACATATCACTTCCACTCACAAAATTAGTTAAAACTCAATCATCTGGTCAGTCATCTTGTGAAGAATCAAAGATGCCCTGAAACATTGAATGCCTTACCCAAGAAGATAACGCCTAGTCTACAATTCAAGTTATTGGGTTCCTCATCCTTCTGAGAATTTTGTGTGATTTTCTTGTTCACATTAGACAAAGAAAGCTATGTAACTATCTCTTCATTTTGTCTTTGTTTCAGGGAAGTTCAGAAACAAATTCAGATATAAATTATAGCAACTATGTAATCCCTTACAGAATACATTTCTTATTTTTCTCAATGTCATCTAATTTATCTTTGCCCTGATAGTCTTTTTTCCCTTTTTCATTTATATTTGATCATGTTACTGTGTTTCTGCTGCAATCATCTCAAATTCTTTTTTTAAAGAATGAGTCAGGGTATATGTAAATATGTGAATAAATAACTAGAGCATGATTCCGTATTCTGTATACCATTGCATCCTATTACAAACCCTTCCATTACAGTTGGGTATTATCACAGAAACATTTCCATCTCATTATAAAATGAATTGACTAAACGTACAGAAGGTCTGGTATGAATAAAAATTACATGCCAGGCACCTATTAAATAGCTCCTATTAGAACTTCTGATTTCCAGGCAGGAAATGGCAATGATTTATGATTCATTCTTAAACTTTTAAAGAATAGGTAGCTATCTGGCAGATAAAATTTAATTATATTTAATTTTTCTCAAAGGAATTGTATTATTGTTTTGGCAGCCACTCACGTTATGTATTACAATCCTCCATTTTATGGCTGACAAAACGGGTTTGGAGAGGTCATCGCTCATAGCTACAAAATTAAGATGCAGAAGCACTGGCCTCCTGGGCTATTTTTTGTAATTAAATCCTCTGTCTAATTTAGAAAAACAGCCCCATACAGGATTTCAGTGCCATTGTAAAAAGAACATGACAGCCAATATTTGTGTGTTTCCATTCTACCATCTTTGACATACCCACCTACACAGACTTTTATTTTTCAGTTATGTGCTTCTGATATGTTTTTTTAAAAAATCAAAACAAGGTCTTGCTCCACTGTCCAGGGTAGAGTGTAATGCATGACCATGGCTCACTGCAGCCTCAACCTCCTGGGCTCAAGCAATCCTCCCACCTCTGCCTCCTCAAGTGTGCACTACCATGCTCTGCTAAGTTTTGTATGTTTTGAAGAGATGGATTTCACCATGTTGCCTAGGCTGGTCATAAACTCCTGGGCTGAAGTGATTCTCCTGGCTGGGACTCCCAAAATGCTGGGATTGTAGGTGTGAGCCACCCTGCCTGGCTACTCCTGACATTTGAAATGACAATTTTACTTTGGGTTTTTTCTTTCTTCTCCTCTCATCATCCTGTGAGCATTTGTTCCTCAAAATCCAGCCCCACTCTGTCCTCTCTACTGGTATCCCCATTTTGGTTTTCATTTCTTACTCTCAAGGCAGGCAGTGGGTCTTGTCCAATTCAGCACTTTAAAGGAGATTTGTGTGTATGTGCTGTGCAGTGATAAGCATCCAAAAAGTGTCTCAAGAGACCCTGAAAAAGGCAGAGAGCCTTCTGTGGTGAAATCCAAACTTGAGGCTCAGAAAATCTCAGCCAAGGTGAACTGTTTTCTGAGAAGCCTTTGGTTTCTAAATGCTTTCTTATCACTCAGGGGCAGCATGTGTTTCTCTGGAATTTGGTTATGTGCCTTTTAGCTGATGCCTTTCTTCATCATCATATTTTAAACCATATATCTGGGAGATCTCAAACTCCAACTGGGCTCTGAAAGAGGTGACACATTGATTTAGAATCAATAAAGGAAGTACAGCTCTGTCCTCCACTGATAATTCACTTCTATGGAGTGACTTATAGCTTAAGCTTCTCTGGTATGACACATCAGCCATACCCGCCCTTTACATCTTCCTAGTGGGGTATATATTCTTCTCAAGATTACAGTTGTGCTTGCAGTCCCCTAAGTGAGTTTGTCTCATTGAAACAATGATATTTATATGTTTGTGTATTTATTTACTGCTTATCCATTCACTCATTTCCTCATTATTCACCTACTTATCCGCCAAACATTTGTTTATAGCCTTCTAAGATCCAAGTGTTAAAATATAACTTCCATGAAAGCAAGAAGCCCTGCTTCATAGTTAATCACTATATCCTCAGGCCTTAATAGTATGGCTCTATAACTCAATAAATATTTGGTAATTTACTGTAACAACTATTACAGCAGAAATTGCTAGTTGCTTACACTAACATCCATTCTTTCTTTTCTCCCTACTTTAGAGAACCCTGATTTTAGATAGGCATATTGTCACTGAACCTTTCTTGCAGCTAGTTATGGCCATGGGATTTTATTCAAGTCTATGGCATTCAGAGTGACTGCAGTGTGATACTACTGGGGAACTTCTTAAAAGGGGTTGGTTCAGCTACACAAGATTCTTTTTGACCACCTATTTACCTCCTCTTCTAGCTTGCAACATACATTGTTATTCACTGTTGTGATTGAGAAATAATAATTCATATAGAAAAGGTGCACAAACATTAATCATGTAAGTCAATGGATTTTCACATGCACATACACTTGGGAAACCATTACCCAGATTAAAATATAAAATATTTCCAGAACCTCAGAAATCTCCCTTATGACTATCCCTGTCAATAACGTTCCCAGAGGAAAAAGTTGGATTTGTTTTGCTTGATTTTGAATTTCATGTAAACAGGATCATACAGTTGATCAGCCAAGTTCTCATCAGGAGACAGAAACAATATCATGAATTTGAACAGGGAAAAATTAATATAAAGAATCATTAAACAGGAAAGAATAATCACTAAAATTGTTAAAAGAGGATTATAAGGAATACAAAAATAGCAAAACAAACTACATTTAGAGCTGAGAGTGGTCAATAAAGAAACTAGGAATTTAAAGAAGGCTGTATTCTCACCCCTAGGATTTATACCTGGTTGGAGAGGGTTTAGTTGTCACGGGAACAAGCAGCCTGCTGTGGCCGAGAACTTTTCTGGAAGATGTGAACTAGAATTGGCCCATAGAAGTGGCCTGCCTGTTGATGGAAGAATTTGCCGGAGGGCACAGCCCTGCATGGGTCTGTGGGGGCTGCTGGAGTGAGCACTACTGGGCAACTCAAATGCTAATCTGCCAGCTGCCGGACACACCAAAAACATTATCATTGAGCCATCAGGGAAAGCCGTTTTTGCTGCAGATTTGCAGTGATCCTCGACAGCCATTTTTGGACAAGCCTAATATTAAGTAAACTGGCTAAGGAGAATGTTTATAGGGTCAAGTGCTAGTATCACAAAGGCAGGGCAAAGAGTAGATGTGGAACTGAGAGGCAATACATCAATAACTGCCACACATAGTATGTACTTTTTTTGGTGCCTTATTTCATTCCTAATTATGTGAAGACTGGATTTGATAGCTGGAGCTCCAGCAACTGCCTGGAACAATGAAGTGACTTTGAACATGGAAGCCATGTTCTAACACGGTAAACAGAATGATAAGAACCCGAGTTCCTATTGACAGCAATAGAGCATCCCTACAAGACCAGGACTTCTTAAATCTGAACTTTTTTTTTTTTTTTTTAACATGACAGGGAAATACTACTTTCTTTTGTTTAAGCCATGTGATTTTTCCCCATCAAATAGCAACTAATACACTTGTTTCAGATTGTTCCTAATGTGGGTGAGATAGTTATGTCAACAAAACCAATATCTAAATGAGAAAGGTAAGTGAAGGGATGAGTATTGAGTCTTTTGTCTCTTCCAGGCCCTGTGCTAGATACTTGTGTTACTGTGGAGATTCAGATATTCCTATCATTTGATTTTGTGCCCATTCATCATATCAGCCAGCACAGATTGATTTTGAATCTAGATTTTTTTGTTTGTTTGTTTTACTTCTAGTTCTCTGCTTTATTCTTTAATAACCCAAATGTCACCTGATTACACTTAAGAACTAAGATTTCCTAAATATTTAGTTTTGCCGCTCCCTCCCCTACCGGAAGCCTAAAATTTTCCCTCAAATTTCTGTCAATTTAACAGTTGTGTGTGAGAAAGGTTGTTGTGTAATAGGTTTACGTTCTTACAGTCACCTCTGCCTTTGAACCACTTCTTCAGGTCGCAGATCGATTTTGTATATTATGCATATGCTAATATTCATACTGTGTCAACTCAGCTATGAAATTCAACATTTATCAGCTTCCACAGAAACGCTCACTTATATAACTCAATATCTAATTGTGATAGTCCTTATTGAAAATATAACACAATAGTAGTCAGAAAAATCTCTATTTCTAAGTTTATATTTTTATGTCTTTTGAAAGGTAATATATTCAGATGGTTCAATATTAAAGTCAGAAATTGTATATAAATGACCAAATTTTCTACTGGATTGTTGATCTTTTATCGATTGATAGAAGCTCTTAATATGTTAAATGAATCTTTTGTAATAAGACTGCAATATATTTTCTGAATTTGTTTTCTTTTCATCTTTTCATAGTGATTTTTCCATAAATACTTACTTAAAATTTTTATATAGTCAACTTTTTCAATTTTTTTCTTTTGTTTTATGGCTTTAGGGTATTGTTTTTAAGTAGAAAGGTCTCCTACACTTTGTGATTATAAAAAATCTTCCACTATTATTATATTTTCCTGAGAATTTATTCTTATATAAAGTGCTGGTTTAGATCTAAGTTATATTTCTCTACATGGCTAACCCAGTTACCCCAATATCATTTAATTCTTAATATTTTTCTCATAGATTTAAAATACCACTTTTATTTTCTATTAAATTACCGTTGGCATTTGTTTATATAAGTGGATCCTTTTTTTTCTTTTTTTTATTATTATTCTTTAAGTTCTAGGGTACATGTGCACAACATGCAGGCTTGTCACATATGTATACATGTGCCATGGTGGTGTGCTGCACCCACCAACTCGTCATTTACATTAGGTATATCTCCTAATGCTATTCCTCCGCCTGCCCCCCTCCCCACAATAGGCCCCGGTGCGTGATGTTCCCCTTCCCGTGTCCAAGTGATCTCATTGTTCAATTCCCACCTATGAATGAGAACATGTGGTGTTTGGTTTTCTGTTCTTGCGATAGTTTGCTGAGAATGATGGTTTCCAGCTGCATCCATGTCCCTACAAAGGACACGAACTCATCCTTTTTTATGGCTGCATAGTATTCCATGGTGTATATGTGCCACATTTTCTTAATCCAGTCTGTCACTGATGGACATTTGGGTTGATTCCAAGCCTTTGCTATTGTGAATAGTGCTGCAATAAACATACGTGTGCATGTGTCTTTATAGCAGCATGATTTATAATCCTTTGGGTATATCCCCAGTAATGGGATGGCTGGGTCAAATGGTATTTCTAGTTCTAGATCCTTGAGGAATCTCTACACTATTTTCCACAATGGTTGAACTAGTTTACAATCCCACAAACAGTGTAAAAGTGTTCCTGTTTCTCAACATCCTCTCCAGGATTGTTTCCTGATTTTTTAATGATTGCCATTCTAACTGGTGTGAGATGGTATCTCATTGTGGTTTTGATTTACATTTCTCTGATGGCGAGTGATGATGAGCATTTTTTCATGTGTCATTGGCTGTATGAATGTCTTCTTTTGAGAAGTATCTGTTCATGTCCTTTGCCCACTTTTTGATGGGGTTGTTTGTTCTGTTCTTGTAAATTTGTTTGAGTTCTTTGAAGGTTCTGGATATTAGCCCTTTGTCAGATGAGTAGATTGCACAAAATTTCTCCCATTCTGTAGGTTGCCTGTTCACTGTGATGGTAGTTTCTTTTGCTGTGCAGAAGCTCTTTAATTAGATCCCATTTGTTAATTTTGGCTTTTGTTGCCATTGCTTTTGGTGTTTTAGACATGAAGTCTTTGCCCATACCTATGTCCTGAATGGTATTACCTAGGTTTTCTTCTAAGGTTTTTACCTTTTAGGTCTAACATTTAAGTTTCTAATCCATCTTGAATTAATTTTCATATAAGGAGTAAGGAAAGGATCTAGTTTCAGCTTTCTACTTATGGCTAGCCAATTTTCCTAGCACCATTTATTAAATAGGAAATCCTTTCCCCATTTCTTCTTTTTGTCAGGTTTGTCAAAGATCAGATGGCTGTAGATGTGTGGTATTATTTCTGAGGTCTCTGTTCTGTTCCATTGGTCTATATCCCTGTTTTGGTACCAGCACCATGCTGTTTTGGTTACTGTAGCCTTGTAGTATAGTCTTTGTTCTTTTGGCTTAGGATTGTCTTGGCAATGTGGGCTCTTTTGTGGTTCCATACGAACTTTAAAGCCATTTTTTTCAATTATGTGAAGAAAGTCATTGGTAGCTTCATGGGGATGGCATTGAATCTATAAATTACCTTGGGCAGTATGGCCATTTTCACAATATTGATTCTTCCTATCCATGAGCATGGTATGTTCTTCCATTTCTTTATGTCCTCTTTTATTTCACTGAGGAGTGGTTTGTAGTACTCCTTGAAGAGGGCCTTTACATCCCTTGTAAGTTGGATTCCTAGGTATTTTATTCTCTTTGAAGCTATTGTGAATGGGAGTTCATTCATGATTTGGTTCTCTGTTTTTCTGTTACTGGTGTATAAGAATGCTTGTGATTTTTGCACATTGATTTTGTATCCTGAGACTTTGCTGAAGTTGCTTATCAGCTTAAGGAGATTTTGGGCTGAGACGATGGGGTTTTCTAAATATACAGAATTAGTATAAGAAATGAAGCCTGAAGATATGACTGAGTTACTGCAATCTCAGGTTAAAACTTTGATGGGTGAGCAGTTGCTCTTATGTATGAGCAAAGAAAGTGGTTTCTTGAGATGGAATCTATACTTCTGATGCTGTGAACATTGTTGAAATGACAACAAATGATTTAGAATATTATATAAACTTAATAAAGGAACAGCAAATAAATAAATAAATAAATAAATAATAAATAAATAAATGGCAAATAAATATGCAATCATGTCGTCTGCGGTGGGACGACTTCTTTGTCTTTTCCTAACACTGAATACCCTTGATTTCTTTCTCTTGCCCTGATTGCCCTGGCCAGAACTTCCAACACTATATTTGAATATAAGTGTTGAGAGTGGGCATCCCTGTCTTGTGCCAGTTTTCAAAGGAATGCTTTAGTTTTGCCCATTCAGTATGATATTGGCTGTGGGTTTGTCATAAATAGCTCTTATGATTTTGAGATACATTCCATCAATACCGAAATTATTGAGAGTTTTTAGCATGAAGGGCTGTTGAATTTTGTCAAAGGCCTTTTCTGCATCTATTGAGATAATCACGTGGTTTTTGTCTTTGGTTCTGTTTACATGCTGGATTATGTTCATTGATTCGTGTATGTTGAACCAGCCTTGCATCCCAGGGATGAAGCCCACTTGATCCTGGTGGATAAGGTTTTGATATGCTGTTGGATTTGGTTTGCCAGTAGTTTATTGAGGATTTTTGCATTGATGTTCATCAGGGATATTGGTCTAAAATTCTCTTTTTTTGTTGTGTCTCTGCCAGGCTTTGGTATCAGGATGATGTTGGCCTCATAAAATGAGTTAATGAGGAGTCCGTCTTTTTCTATTGTTTGGAATAGTTTCAGAAGGAATGGTAGCAGCTCTTCCTTGTACCTCTGGTAGAATTCGGCTGTGAATCCGTCTGGTCCTGGACTCTTTTTGGTTGGCAGGCTATTAATTATTGCCTCAATTTCAGAGCCTACTATTGGTCTATTCAGGGATTCAACTTCTTCCTGGTTTAGTCTTGGGAGAGCGTAAGTGTCCAGGAAATTATCCATTTCTTCTAGGTTTTCTAGTTTATTTGCATAGAGGTGTTTATCGTATTCTCTGATTGGTAGTTTGTATTTCTGTGGGGTTGGTGGTGATATCCCCTTTAGCATTTTTTATTGTGTCTATTTGATTCTTCTCTCTTTTCTTCTTTATTAGTCTTGCTAGTGGTCTATCAATTTTGTTGATCTCAAAAACCAGCTCCTGGATTCATTGATTTTTTGTGTCTCTATCTCCTTCAGTTCTGCTCTGATCTTAGTTATTTCTTGCCTTCTGCTAGCTTTTGAATGTGTTTGCTCTTGCTTCTCTAGTTCTTTTACTTGTGATGTTAGGGTGTCAATTTTAGATCTTTCCTGCTTTCTCTTGTGGGCATTTAGTGCTATAAATTTTCCTCTACACACTGCTTTAAATGTGTCCCAGAGAGTCTGGTATGCTGTATCTTTGTTCTCATTGATTTCAAAGAACATCTTTCTTTCTGCCTTCATTTTGTTATGTACCCAGTAGTCATTCAGGAGCAGGTTGTTCAGTTTCCATGTAGTTGAGTGGTTTTGATTGAGTTTCTTAGTCCTGAGTTCTAGTTTGATTGCACTGTGGTCTGAGAGACAGTTTTTTATAAATTTCTGTTCTTGTACATTTGCTGAGGAGTGCTTTATTTCCAACGATGTGGTCAATTTTGTAATAAGTGCGATGTGGTGCTGAGAAGAATGTATATTCTGTTGATTTGGGGTGGAGAGTTCTGTAGATGTCTACTAGGTCCACTTGGTGCAGAGTTGAGTTCAATTCCTGGATATCCTTGTTAATTTTCTGTCTCGTTGATCTGTCTAATGTTGACAGTGGGGTGTTAAAGTCTCCTGTTATTATTGTATGGGAGTCTAAGTCTCTTTGTAAGTGTCTAAGGACTTGCTTTAGGAATCTGGGTGCTCCTGTATTGGGTGCATGTATATTTAGGAGAGTTAGCTCTTCTTGTTGTATTGATCCCTTTACCACTTTGTAATGGCCTTCTTTGTCTCTTTTGATCTTTGATGGTTTAAAGTCTGTTTTATCAGAGACTAGGATTGCAACCCCTGCTTTTTTTTGTTTTCCATTTGCTTGGTAGATCTTCCTCCATCCCTTTATTTTGAGCCTATGTGTGTCTCTGCATGTGAGATGGGTCTCCTGAATATAGCAGACTGATGGGTCTTGACTCTTTATCCAATTTGCCAGTCTGTGTCTTTTAATTGGACCATTTAGTCCATTTAAGGTTAATATTGTTATGTGTGACCTTGATCCTGTTATGATATTAGCTGGTTATTTTGCCATTAGTTGATGCAGTTTCTTCCTAGCATTGATGGTCTTTATATTTTGGCATGTTTTTGCAGTGGCTGGTACTGGTTGTTCCTTTCCATGTTTAGTACTTCCTTCAGGATCTCTTGCAGGGCAGGTCTGGTGGTGACAAAATCTCTAAGCATTTGCTTGTCTGTGAAGGATTTTATTTCTCCTTCACTTATGAAACTTAGTTTGACTGGATATGAATTTCTGGTTTGAAAATTCTTTTCTTTAAGAATGTTGAATATTGGCCACCATTCTCTTCTGACTTGGAAAGTTTCTGCCGAGAGATCTGCTGTTAGTCTGATGGGCTTCCCTTTGTGTGTAACCCGACCTTTCTCTCTGGCTGCCCTTAACATTTTTTCCTTCATTTCAACTTTGGTGAATCTGACAATTATGAGTCTTGGAGTTGCTCTTCTCAAGGAGTATCGTTGTGGCGTTCTCTGTATTTCCTGAATTTGAATGTTGGCCTGCCTTACTAGGTTGGGGAAGTTCTCCTGGATGATATCCTGCAGAGTGTTTTCCAACTTGGTTCCATTTTCCAGGCACACCAATCAGATGTAGATTTGGTCTTTTCACATAATCCCATATTTCTTGGAGGCTTTGTTCATTTCTTTTTAATCTTTTTTCTCTACACTTCTCTTCTCACTTCATTTCATTCATTTGATCTTCAATCACTGATACCCTTTCTTCCAGTTGATTGAGTCGGTTACTGAAGCTTGTGCATTTGTCACGTAGTCCTTGTGTTATGGTTTTCGTCTCTATCAGTTCTTTTATGGCCTTCTGTGCATTGAGTATTCTAGTTATCCATTCATCCATTCTTTTTTCAAGGTTTTTAGTTTCTTTGCGCTGGTTACGTAGTTCCTCCTTTAGCTCTGAGAAGTTTGATCGACTGAAGCCTTCTTCTCTCAACTCGTCAAAGTCATTCTCCGTCCAGCTTCGTTCCGTTGCTGGCGATGAGCTGCGTTCCTTTGGAGGGGGAGATGCACTCTGATTTTTTGAATTTCCAGCTTTTCTGCTCTGTTTTTTCCCCATCTTTGTCATTTTATCTGCCTTTGGTCTTTGATGATGGTGATGTACTGATGGGGTTTTGGTGTGGGTGTCCTTTCTGTTTGTTAGTTTTCCTTCTAACAGTCAGGACCTTCAGCTGCAGGTCTGTTGGAGTTTTCTTGAGGTCCATTCTAGACCCTCTTTGCCTGGGTATCAGCAGTGGAGCCTGCAGAAGATAGAATATTGCTGAACAGCGAGTGTTGCTGTCTGATTCTTGCTCTGGAAGCTTCATCTCAGAGGTGTACCCCACTGTGTGAGGTGTCGGTCTGCACCTAGTGGGGGATGTCTCCCAGTTAGGCTACTCAGGGGTCAGGGACCCACTTGACCAGGCAGTCTGTCTGGTCTCAGATCTCAACCGCTGTGCTGGGAGAACCACTGCTCTCTTCAAAGCTGTCAGATGGGGACTTTTACTTCGGCAGAGGTTTCTGCTGCTTTTTGTTTAGCTATGCCCTATCCCCAGAGGTTGAGTCTACAGAGGCAGACTGGCCTCCTTGAGCTGCGGTGGGCTCCTATGTAAGTGGATTCTATTTTGTTACAGCATTGCCTCTTCTTGAGCCTGTATCACAATACTATAATTATTTAGGTTGTATAATATGTTTTAGTATCTTACAGGGTTGGTTCTTCTTCATTACTCTTATTTTTCAGAATGTTTTTGAGTTTTCTTGACTTGTTCATATTTTCATATGAATTGATCATTACTTTGTCCAGGTGCAAGAATAAAATCCTATTGGTATTAATATTGAAATCATATTAGAGCTACTGATTGACTTTGGAGAATTTACATTCTTTTGAGTCTTTGCGATATTGTGTCTTCCCAGTCCATACTTTCCATCTTTGCATTTGTTCATGACTTCTTTTGTCCTTGAGGAGTGCATTATCGTTTTGTGCTCATAGACCTTATACATTTCTTGTTGTTCTGTTAATGCTCTTGATAAATTCATGGTATTTAATATTCTCTTCAATTATTGATAAATACTCTAAAATGTCAGCAGTTCTGAGCTTGAAGAAACCCCTGTACTACACTATACTCCCTTCCAGCTACCAGCCTTCTCTATGCTCTTAAAATATACCAAACTTCCCCCATTTTAGGACTTTTGCATGCTGTTTCCACTCCTAGGAATGCTCTTTTCTCGAGATTTTTACCTAGCTGTCTCCTTGTCTTTCAGGTGTCAGCCTAAATACAACCTCTTTAGACAGTCCTTCCTCAACCAACAGCAAAGGAAGTTTCTTTACAGAACTTATCACTTCTGATACTTTAAAAATGGATTTGATGGTAGTGACTTTTTATGTTATGTACTACTAACTACTGAATCTCTAGTGTCTAGAAAAATTCAGTCTTCCTGACATCACATTTTACTTCTTTTTTTTTCTCTTTTGAGACAGTCTCATTCTGTCGCCCAGGCTGTAGTGCAGTGGCACTATCTCGGCTCACTGCAAGCTCTGCCTCCCGGGTTCACGCCATTCTCTGCCTCAGCCTTCTGAGTAGCTGCGACTACAGGCACCCACCACCACGCCCGGCTAATTTTTTGTATTTTTTTTCTTTTAAGCAGAGACGGGGTTTCACCGTATTAGCCAGGATGGTCTCGATCTCCTGACCTCGTGATCCACCCGCCTCCACCTCCCAAAGTGCTGGGATTATAGGTGTGAGCCACTGCGCCTGGCCAACATCACATCTTACTTCTGTCCATCAGCTCCTCAGTTTAGGAAAATCTTATCTTCCTAACAAATAGAAAACTCTTGTAGCTCAAACAAGAGGAAAAGATGAGGCCTAATGTTTAAAGCCCTGATGGATTCAAAGCCCTGATGGAGTCCCTCCACTCCTCATACCTGACGTCTGAATGTTTGTTTGTCATCTCAGATTATCTACAACTAATGAAGGAACGTGACTTTTTCTTTGTCCCAGAGTGGACAGGTTATTCTCCCTCCCAAGACAAACCACCTTGAGGAAAAGATAAACCTTATTGGCATAAATGACTGGGATTGTTCTGAGGTTGTTCATAGGTTCAAAGAAATTGCTGCAGGGACTAGAACAAGTCCTCACACCACAAGATTTTCCTCTCTTCTTCAAGCTGCCTTCTGCCTACCTGTCCTGCATTACCAAAAACCCAAAAGCAATGGCAATAAAAGCAAAGTAAATAGCTTGGACCTAATTAAACTAACGAGCTTTTGCACAGCAAAAGAAACAGTCAGGAGAGTAGAGAGACAACCCACAGAGTGGGAGAAAATCTTCTCAATCTATGCATCTGACAAAGGACTAATACCCAGAATCTACAACAGACTCAAACAAATCGGTACGAAAAACACAATCCCATCAAAAAGTGGGCTAAGGACACGAACAGGTAATTCTCAAATGAAGATATACAAATGACCAACAAACATATGAAAAATGCTCAACATCACTAATGATTAGGGAAATGCAAATCAAGACCACAAAAAAATGCAATACGACCTTCTTCCTGTAAGAATGGCCATAATCAAATAACCGAAAACAGTAGATGTTGGTATGGATGCGGTGATCAGGGAACACTTCTGCACTACTGGTGGGAATCTAAACTAGTATAGCCACTATGGAAAACAGTGTGGAGATGCCTTAAAGAACTATAAGTAGAACTACCATTTGATCCAGCAATCCCACTACTGGGTATCTACCCAGAGGAAATGCGGTCATTATACAAAAAAGATACTGGCACACGCATGTTTACAGCAGCACAATTCACAATAGCAAAGTCATGGAACCAACCCAAATGCCTATCAATCAACAAGTGGACAAAGAAACTGATATGTGTGTGTGTGCGTGTGTGTGTGTGTGTGTATATATATATATGATGAAATACTATTCAGCCATAAAAAGGAATGAATTCACAGCATTTGCAATGACCTGGATGAGATTAGAGACTATTATTCTAAGTGAAGTAAACTCAGGAATGGAAAACCAAACATCTTATGTTCTCACTGATATGTGGGAGCTAAGCTACGAGGATGCAAAAGCATGAGAATGATACAATGAACTTTAGGGAGTTGGGGGGAAAGGATAACAGATAAAAAATATGGTGCAGTGTATACTGCTTAGGTGAGGGGTGCACCAGGTTCTTACAAATCTCCACTAAAGAACTTACTCATGTAACCAAATACCACCTGTACTCCAATAACTTATGGAAAAATAAAATGTTTTTGCAAATGATAGGATTTTTTTCTTTAATGGCCAAATAATATTCTGTTGTGTACATATACCCCCATTTTCTTTATCCATTCATTTGTCAGATTTATCCAAATGAATGGATCAACTTAAGTTGATTTGATATATTGGCTATTATAAATAATGTGGCAATGAACATGAGGTAGAGATATCTCTTTGACATACTAATTTCATTTTCTTTGGCTATGTGCTTAGAAGTGGGATTACTGGATCATATGACAGTTCTATTTTTAATTTTTTGAAGAATCTCCATACTGTTTTCCACAATGGCTGTACTAATTTACATTTCCATCAATAGTGTGTAAGGATTCCCTTTTCTCCACATTTGTTGTCTCTTGTTATCACCAACACTTGTCATATCCTTTTTTTTTCCTTGATAATAGCCATTCTAGCAGGTGTGAGGTAGTATCTCATTGATGTTTTAATTTGCATTTCTCCTATGATTAGTTATGTTGCCAAAATATTAATCTAAAGGGAGAGATAGACTACAATACAATACAACAATAGTAGGGGACTTCAACATCCCTCTCTTGACAATGGACTGATTGTCCAGACAGAAAATCAATATGGAAACATTTGACTTGAGCTACACATTTGACTAAATGTACTCAACAGACATATATAGAACATTTAATCTAACAACTATAGAATACACTTCTCAAATACACACACAACATGTTCCAGGTTAGATCATATAGGCCACAAGGCCACAAAACAAGTCTTAACAACTTTAAGGAGATTGAAATCATATCAAGTATGTTATCTTGGCCACTGTGGTATGATACTGGAAATCAATAACAGGTGGAATTTTGGAAAATTCACAAATATGTGAAAACTCCACATTTCTTTGATTTAATTTTGGGGAAGGAAATAAATTTCTGAGAAAAGACAAAGAGGCTTAATGAAGAATGATTGATTAAGAGAGTCAGAGAAAAAAATACGGCTTTCTTATTCTGATTTCCTCTGCAACCTGCTAGGCAGATCGTCTCTCTGACTCTTACAAAGGAAGCCGAGCCTTGAATTTTATTACACTTCCAAGGATGAGATCAACAGAAATGAGAACAGACTCTAAAATGTATTTCGCACTTTCTGGAAACAGATGCTGATTAGGTATATTTAGTTGGTGGACCTGTTTATTGTGTTTCTTGTTAAATGCAATGTTATTGTTAATACCCCTCGTGAGTTTCAATACATGATACTGATTATGACACTTTATCTTGACTGATTACGTAAGAAAGAAGACTTAATGTGTTGTGTTGCTAAGGCAATACATTCTCATGGAGGTACTAAGGACCAGAATAAATAGCAAGGCATTTTTTTTCTCCCACTGTTACATTCACATTTGCTATGTGGTACCTTGTTTTGTCTCATCTTACTTGCCCTATTTGTTTACTGGTCATGGCATGAAATGTTAATTGTGGCGTAGCTGGCTGTCTCCATATCAAAGAAACATAAAAACAAGAACACAGGCAGTCATCCAGAAACTGCTCCTTAGGTGATGTTCACTAAGGCAGAGTGAAGGTGCCAAGCAATTATCTGGTAAGTAAGATCAATGTAGACAGCAATACCAGCTAATTCATTCCTTGCTCTGCAATCTTCTTTTACATTTTTAGACCAGAATTATGAGAGAAAGCTGCAAAATCTTCACTTAATGCTACTCCTGTAGGTTTGTGTTGACCAGGGTCAAGCACTAGGGCTCAAAGACCTGTTTCTGTTTTTCCTACCACACCACAGTACCTCTCAACATCAGAACTAAAGGATGTTTTTCCTTCTAGTCAGAGATAGCACAGCATTTTCATGATAAACTATTTAGGGCTTATCAAAATTATAATTCAGCATGTTTTTCAGTAAGGTCCAGAGCATATTCGTATATGTAACTGGATATCCAGTGGAACACCAAATGTTATCCCAGAATTGTAGCTAAGGCCCAAAACTGAGGATAAAAACTACTACATGATCCTTTAGTGAGACTGACCAGTGAGACAGCAAAAATCACAGCCACCTCACAGTGCGTCAATCCGGCAAGACACAGAGAAGGAGAGACAGTGTGTGATGGCGAGCACATGCTCACAGAGAAGCCGTTACTGCTACTGTGTGGAGAAGGAATCACAGGGAAGGGACGTTGAAAGAAATAACTCATAGCAAGTTGAGTTGACTGAATGAACGGTAGACTGGCATCTATTTTCTGGCTGTATTCTTGTTGAGCTACCCAAAGTCCTGCACACACTTACACTGCCAGCTGAGTGCAAGCTGGTAAGAGAGCTCCAGGGAATGTGTCCTGGGCCCCAGGAGCAGGGCTGCCACGTGGTCAAACAGTTGTGTGGGCTCAAGGCCACAATTCTGGGTGCTCTGCTTGCATTGTAGACATTCAGCAGTGCAACACTTCGTCATTGCTCTTTTTCTTCCCTGCTGCGATGAAGAAGGGACCGGTTATATGTTCCCTGGAGTTTGGGGGGTATAGCAGACCACAGAAGGTTGAAATAAAGAAGGGGGCAAGTGTATCAAAAGACATACATTCTTTCATCTTTCTTTCATCCAAGCTTGTGTGTGTGTGTGTATCTCACATCTAAAAAGTACCTCCACAGCAACATCCAGACTAGTGTGTGACCAAACAACTGGACACTATAGCCTAGCCAAGATGACACATAAGATTAGCCATCACTTTGTTATTTTAAAATAAGGTAATTATTATTTTGAATTTATATTTACAGACTAACATATTAACCTCCTTGATGAACTTGTTACGCATCTTAAATGAGAAGTAGGAGAAAAGCAAGACTGAAAAAATTGCAAAGTGTTGGGTCTCCTAAACAAAACTGTAATTCTGGCTTATAGGTGCATGAGGGTTGTATGTCTGCATATATGTAAAACAAAAAGTAGAAGCAAGAAGTATATTTTTTGTTTCTTTTGACTGTTTTCTTCAGAGAGCTGACAAAGCTGTGCAAATACATAAAGGATCTTGTGTGTTCTAGGTTCCGTGTCACTGATTCACATTTGGATGTAGAATGGAGCACTGTGAGTGGATGCCACAGGTCACCATACACCTAGCAAATAACGAGGATAATGATGATTATGATAATTGAGAAACTAGGGAAAGAGGAGAATCCCTGCTTGAACTCAGATCATGTAGGGTTTCAATTATGAATAGAAACCAAGAACCAGTAATGTAATTAGACTTTTTATTTTAATGCTGAAAGAATAAGACTGAATTTTGATGTTAAATCTTGTATAGATTGGCATAATCCAGGTACATTTCAAAGAAGGCAAAGTGTGTGCGTGTGTGTGTGTGTGTGTATGTATTCGTGAACACAAGATTAAACCTTATATGTTAGTCTCGATGGCTTTCCCAAGCTAGGAGCCTTATCTTCCTTGTGAATTTGGGATTGGGACGGTTTTTATGGCCACTCTTGTTTTTCTGAGACGTTGCTCTGTCGCTAGGCTGGAGTGCAGTGGCACAATCTCAGCTCACTGCAACCTCCACCTCGCCACTCTTGTTTGCCTCATGTCAAAGATTTCCTGCTATGTGTTGCCTATCTCTGTCATGTTCACTATCACGAGGGTCCAAGTGCAGTCTTACAAAGAACTCCCTAATTCTGTAGATCCCAGAGGCTAAATTCACAGAACTAGGTTAAACAAAACTTTTAAAGTTACTTGTCACATGAAAGAATGTCCACTTCCTTCCTCCAAAGCAGAGGATGCCTAGCAGAAAGACTGCATGTAATATTATTACCTTTTCTTGATTTATTTATACCAAAGAATTCTATTACCTAATTCAAGAAATTATTCTGAAAGTCCTGTTACAGAGCCAGAATAAACCCTTAATTAAATAGCAACAATATTATTTGAAGCTATGCTAAAGCAATTAGAATTCAATTAAAATAATTAATGTATCCACAAATATACTACGTATCTAAAAACAAACCTTTCATAAGCATATCACCAGCAATGTTATCTGATTCCTTGGTATTTTTATTTAATTAGGTAGGTAATAGAAAGAATGTCAGGTCAGGTTTTGTTTTTCTCGAGAAAAGCCCAGATGGGGATTAATTGCAAATATCTATCGAGTACTGATTAACTGTCAGCTCCTATGCTTGTCCCCGAGGAGAACTTGGGAGTAGAAAAAGCATGAAAGACCAAAAAATGGGATGAGACAAATAATTGCAAATGTTGTTTGAAATACATATTTCAGCACCCAACACATTTGTAACAATGTGATAAATAAGGAGATATGAACCATAGAAACTGTAGGAGTTTAACGGGGTAGGTCAACAAAAGATAACATAAGTAGGAAAGATTTAGTGAGAGAGGTGGTGTTTGAACTGGGAAATGAGGAATGGCGCAAAATGAGAAAACTTTTCAAGGCATGGAGAAGGAGGAGGGCTAGAATATCAACAAAAGGTTAAGGACCACATACCCAAAGGTGAAACAGGGGACAAAGATGATGGGTTTGTAGTCAGAAGGTTGTCTTGTCTAAAGTTGAGGCTTCTTGTTGGATCGGAGTAGAAAATAAGTTTGATGATGAGTTAGTCTGTTCTTGCATTACTATCAAGAAATACCTGAGACTGGGTAATTTATAAAGAAAAGAGGTTTAATTGGCTCATGGTTCTTCAGGCTGTATGGGAAGCATAGTGGTTTCTGTTTCTGGGGAAGCCTCGGGGAGCTTTTACACATGGTGGAAGGCAATGCCAGGGCAGGCGCATCTCACACGGTGGGAGCGGGAGCAAGAGGCAGGGGGGATGTGCCACACACTTTAAACAAGCAGATCTCAGGAGAACTCACTATCGCAATGGCTACACTAAAGGGGACGGTGTTAAACTATGAGAAACCACCCGATAATCCAATCACCTCCCACTGGACCCTGCCTCCAACACTGGGGATTGCAATTTCACACGCTATTTGGGTAGGGACATAGATCCAAACTGTATCAGATGGCATGAAAGACTAAATATGTCAGACAATTAAGGAGAGGATTTTATTCCTATTTCAATAAGAAGGACATTCATTAATGGGGTATGATTCAAAGATGAGAGAAAAAACAACCTGAGGTTTTATACAACAAAGGCATCATTGAGGAAGAATAGAAGTGGGTCTTATTTCAGCATATGCAAGAACAGGGAATCTTTGCTGTTAGAACATAAAAGGGTGAGGCGGTTCCGTGATTGTTCCTCTTTCCAGGGAGCAGAAGGCCCAGGTAAAGTTTAATACTGTTAATAGTATGCAGGTAGCTATATCACGTAGGTCCTTAAGGCAGACTGAGAATGTGAGAGCTGAAAGGGAGGCTAACAGAGGACCCACATAGGCTATATTGTGAATGAAACAGTTTAAATAGAAAGGAAATGCATCCTATCCTGCATTTGGTTATGATGTGCGGGACACGGTAGGCTGGGCAGGTGAGGGACAGCACAGGTAGATTACACAAAAGATTGCTAGAAAATGTACATGTGAGGGATAAGGGGCTACAGAGAGGGCTGGGAGGCAGAGTTAAAATTGATAGGGGAGGGTCAGTTCGTAAGAAATGTATTTGGCAAAGAAAAAAAGATGGTAATTAGTTTTTGAAAATAATCAAAAGTCTATAAAAGAAGGAACTAAGCAAAAATACAGTTTGGTAGGATATTTTCAATCTACTTTGAGATTCTGATGCTATATAATGTTTAGTAGAAAATGATGGATGGTAATGGTACTCATGTTATCAAAAATATGTAATCTAGTGAAATGCTCACCAGACTTAGAATCAGAAGACATGGACTTGTGTTTTGCTCACATATTGTGTAATCCTGGGAAAACCACTTCACCTCTCTGAGTGAACTTCTGTCACAAGACAAAAGGGCTTTTTTTTTTTTTTTTTTTTTTTTTTTTTTGTCAATAAGAAGAAATAATGTTTTAAAGTAACCCGCACAACGCAACTGCTATGCAAATGTAAATATCTTATTTTACTTTACTTATTCACTTTTCACTTACTGCTAGAAAGAATTTAGGGCAACTTAGAAATATATAAAGAACAGAATGCTAAAATAAATACAATAATCATGGTATCCTCTAGTTCTTGAACATTCACTATATGCAAGTTCTACATGCTTTATATGCATTGCTTCCATAATAATCTTCAGGAGCAGGTACTATTTTTATCACAATTTCCCAGATAAGAAAAATGAGACTTAGAGAAGAAATGAAAAGGTCACACAGCAATGGTAAAGCCAGAGTATAACCCCGCATGCGTCCTGCTCCAAAAATGTAGCTCTTAAGAATATATTATATTGCCTTTCAGAAGTCAAATAGAAAAATCAAAGTAAGGCAGTCATTCAAAGAAACTGGTGCCAGGTATGAAGTTTCAGAAAATTTCACTCTATAGAGTCCTATATACTAGCTATCAGCCAGATCTAAACTAGGCTCTGAATTTTACACAGAAAGAAAAGTATGATCAGCAACACAATACACAGTGTCAAGACAAAGTCAAACACAAGTGCTACAGAAAAATACTTCTTCGAATAACACTTGGAAGAAATATCTCCCAAGGGTTCTTTCTTAGCAATGTCTTCAACTTGGATACAATGAGGCCTATCAGATAATGTAATATTATTATCATTGTATATGTACCAGGATGTTAAAATTAGCTTTAACCAAGAAATACGGTAGCTGAGAATGTCCAAAGCTAGAGGGCATATGCACACATATTCCACCACTTTGAAATCTCAGCTAGATCAGTTATGTAGCTTGGCAGAATGAAGAACAGGAGGATTTGTGGAGTTGTGTCTTCGGAAGATCTGTGGTAATGCTGAGTCCCATCTCCATCTCAGGGTGGATAGGTGGGTTGCTGGCAGGTGTTAAGGGACTGTCATCTTCTTTAACTTAAGCCTAGTGAGAAGTTAGTATTTTGTGTAAACAGATACTTGTGTATCCAGTTTTGTTCTTTCTGCTGGCTTTTTTTTTTTTTTTTTTTTTTTTTTGCCAAAGAGTCTCGCTCTGTCGCCCAGGCTGGAGTGCAGTGGTGCAATCTCGGCTCACTGAAAGCTCCTCCTGCCCCAGCCCCCTGAGTAGCTGGGACTACAGGTGCCCACCACCACGCCTGGCTACTTTTTAATATTTTTAGTAGAGACGTGGTTTCACAGTGTTAGCCAGAATGGTCTCGATCTCCTGACCTTGTGATCCACCTGCCTCGACCTCCCAAAGTGCTGGGATTACAGGCGTGAGCCACCATGCCCAGCCTGTCCTGGGTTTTCCCTCTGGCAATTGGATCTGGAGCCTAGGGAAGGGGAATTGTTTTTGTTTTTGTTCCACTTCACTGACATGACAGTTTGAAACAGAGAAATGATAGTGAAAGAGGATCAGAATAAAACAAGTCACTTCAAGAGATGGCATCCTGGGATCCAAGGGTTCCAAAAGTCACCACCAGGAATTAAAGAGGAGAAGGCTACTGACATCTAACCACAGTCATGTAAGCAGTTCTTGACTTGAAGGTCTATCAGCCCATCGCCAAGGCTCCGAGAACAGAAAGCTGTCACTGGTGATCAGGAGAACTAGCTCCCCTTCCTGGACTGTCTCTCTTAGAATTGGGTGTCTGCTTCTTCCTTTCCAGGTTGCAGAACCATCTTCTTCATTCTTCCTTCACTTACTTAAACTGGACATCTTCATTATTTTGACTTTTCTAATGTTTGGTAATTGAATTGGTTGGCTGGTCTATATTAAAGTCTGCCTTACGGCAGAACCTTCACATAGGGCCAAATGAGAACTAAGAGCTCTTATAAAGAAGCGCTTTAACAGTCATTAATTTTCTCTCTTAATTTTAAGTCTTCTGCTTTATTTGCTGAGTTAGAATAGCCTGCCATTTGTGGAAGGTGCTGACTCTCTATTATCCAGGGCCCTGGCTAGGTGTCATGACAGAGCTTATTGTTAAATCCTTCACTTTGACTTAATGGAGCTTTTGTGCATACAACATGTGCCTGGTATTTCAAAGAAACTCCCGTTCTTTTTCTCGCTTAACCTAAAGATTTATCTGAATACTGAATACTCTGTCCACCTACTGATTTCTCTCTAGTCTTAATTTTTGCTGCTTATGAGAAACAAAGGCCATCATTGTTTAAATGGCCCTACTCATTTCCTACAAGGCTTTGTTTCCTACCATTCACAGGACATTAACATTATTATGAAGGTAGATTTTCATTCCTACCCAGGGTCATCCACACATCAGCACTGAAGATTAACCTTCTATACCATTGTTCTCCCTGTCTGAACATCGAGAATCTTACTTTTTTTTTTCTTCCCAGAATGGATGGCTGAGCTAAGCCATTGAAAAGAGTTCTGATGCGGCTGAAAAAACCTCTCTGTAGGGCACCTGTGGGCAGCCCTCTGTTGCATGGTCGATGGGTTCTGGGTAGGTAGATTTTCTTATAGCTCAACCTGGGGCAGAAATTTCCAATTTTCTAACTTCTTAGTTTCTGTTTGTTCATACAAAGGCTTTGTTAAACATACCACTTATACAATGCTTTTAACTTTTCAAAAATGGCTAATTACACGATCATACGTTAGCATAATTCTTGTGGGATAGAAAGGAAAAACCATCGAGATTGGAAGAGTTAGACCACAGAAGACTGTCTTGCCTACATTTACACAACGTATAAAGAGAGTGCAGATAAGAACTGATTCTCTAGCCATCTGGCCCACCTGAGTTGATAACCCTATCTCTATCTCCTGCTGCAACCACAAAAAATAAAATAAACATTTTTATAAGAAATAGGTTTTTCATTTTTGGTCCAGCAATGTGGGAAACATCAAAATAGTTGGTGATTTATCTTTTCTTAGATTTTAGTTGACAACTGAAAGGATTTCTGTAGTTTTCACTAGTAGTAGAAAAATGTGTACATTTTCTGTGATTTGTAAGAGGATAGAGGAAAGTGTGCATTCAGTAAGTCTGACCTTTCAAGCAATAACAGCCTATAAATTCAATTTGCCATTTTCAAGCACAGATTTTAAGCGAGGTTCTTCTATATTCCTCATCTGTGCATTTCTGATTACCATTTGATTTTGCATTTTGTATTTGTTGTTTGGATATATGACATCTAATTCCTCCCTGCTTGCTTCTCTTATTTTAATATGGTCCTCTATCAAGATCTTTTTGACCAAAATGCTGTCATTTGATAGTAGCTGGTCAGTTTTCCAATTTGAGGCTTTAATAACTTAAACCTGGGGGTTGTGACCAATCCCGTTGTGGTAGCTGTTTATGGTTAGAGGGTCTAACACTAATTTAATGCATCTAATTCATCTATTTGTTCAAAGTTTTATGACAGAAAAATTTCTTAATTTCTATGATTTCACTCTAAGAATTCTTTGGGGATTAATGTCAAATACAGCCTTTTCTTTGTTCCTTGACCTTATGATGAGTGAACTAGTTTCCCCTTATTGACTCTCTTCACTACAATTAATTATTACTTTTATATATGTTTCTTCTAAGTCTCTCCTAATATGGATCTGATTTAGGTTGGTATATAGCTAGAAACATATGGTTTGCTCACCTTATCCTTTTTGTAAATTGTGTTTGGAGGTTATTTCTTGTAACTATTAGTTATTAAAATAAAAACAATCTCATCCTGAAAATAGATGTTTCATCACACATTTAAAGAGATACACAAATTAAAACAAGGGTTAAAAATGTAGACTATTTAGGTATAGTCTGATAATTTTTTGATTAATTTCCCACTGTTCTTATTAATTACTGCTAAATTTAACTTTAATCTTCTTTATGCTAACTTAAAGAGAACATTTATATTTCTTAAGTGATTAAAAATAAATGTTCATTGGAGTTCCCATGTGCTTGCTACCACATAGTTAGCTCAAGCCGATTTTACTTCAAAAAAGTGACACCCTCATCTTTAACTACCTGCTTTAAAATTATCAAAAAGAAAACACTAAGCTCCTTTTCAACACTCTCAATTAATTTCTTAAGACACCTACTTCCCATTTTGCCTCCTCTGCATCATTGTCAGCTCACCAAGAAAAATCCCTGCTCACTCTTCTGAGCTCCTCAACCTCAGTGTGCTCTGTCCTTGTAAGTGGTGACGAACACAAACAGAGCTATGAAGACACAGGCTCTGGTTCTCTCTGGAATGAGACTCTGCTATGATGACATTTTCTCGATGTTGCTTCTCTTTGTTCTTGGGACTAAAGGTACACATTTATTATTTAGCCTGAATTATGTGATTGATCAGTGTAGACAAGAATCACCAAGGAGACTGATAAAAACCAAGATTAGATGGCTGACTCCCAGAAATATTGAGCTGAGTGCTCCTGCATAAGAACCAAAAGTACCATTGTAAACAACCAGTCATATAATTCGTGTGCAGGTGTTTGGATGAATCATTTAGAAACACTGCTTTATTGTTCCCAGTTTTACAGCCTGATTCTTATTTGCTACTGCTGTGGTTTGAATATATGTGTCCCTCTAAAATTAATATGTTAGGACTTAATCCTTAAGGTGAAGGTATTAAGAGGTGGAGGCTTTGGAAGGTGATTAGGTAGAGAGGGCTCAGCCCTCACAAATTGAACTAGTGCCCTTACCAAAGGGCTTAAGGAGCCTTTAACTTCTTCAGTCTTTTCTGCCACGTGAGAATACCGTGCAAAGACGCCCTCACCAGACACCAAACCTACTGGAATCATAATCTTGAACTTCCCCAAGCAACTATGAAAATTACATTTTTATTGTTGTTTATTTTTAAAACTTTTAGGCTCAGGGGTACATGTGCAGGTTTGTTATATAGGTAAATTGTGTGTCATGAGGATTTGATGTACAGATGATTTCATCACCCAGGTGATAAGCATAGTACCTGATACATAGTTTTTTAGTCCTCACCCTCCTCCCTCCCTCCACCCTCAAGTAGGCCCCACTCTCTGTTATTCCCTTCTTTGTGTCAATATGTTCTCAATGTTTAGCTCCCACTTATAAGTGAGAACATATGGTATTTGGTTTTTGGTTCCCATGTTAGTTTTTTTAGGATAATGGTCTCCAGCGTCATTCATGTTGCTGCAAGGGACATGATCTCATTGCTTTTTATAGTTGTGTAGTATTCCATGGTATAAATGTCCCACATTTTCTTCATCCAGTCTACTGCTGATGGGCATTCAGGGTGATTCCATGTCTTTGCTATTGTGAAGAGTGCCATGATGAACATATCAGTACATGTGTCTTTATTTCTGTGGGTGTATACCCAATAATGAGATTTCTGGGTCAAGCGATAGTTCTGAGTTCTTTGAGAAATCACAAAACTTCCTTCCACAATGGCTGAACTAATTTACATTCCCACTGGAAGTGTATAAGCATTTCCTTTTCTCTCCTCCAGCCTCACCAGCATCTGGTTTTTTTTTTGTTGTTTGTTGGTTTTTGTTTTGACTTTTTGATAATAGCAATTCTGACTGGTGTGAGATGGTATCTCATTGTGGTTTTGATTTGCATTTCTCTAATGATTAGTGATGTGGAGCATTTTTTATATGCTTCTTGGCCACATGTGTGTCTTTTTTGAAAATTTCTATTGTTTATAAATGTTTTAAAAGATCATTCTGGCTGCTGTGTGGATTGAATAGAAAGCAGAAATGATAAAACTGTTGAAGAGACTGAGATATGCCTATATCTTACCAACATGCACAGATCTGAAAAATATCAGATTTCAGAGAGACATTTTCATTGAGATGTCCATGGACTAATGTAATGTCATGAAGTTATTCTATTAAATGTATTACTATAAAATACGACACATTTTTACTTACAAGAAAATGGACACGCAAGGCACAGAATAGGGAGGCAGAATGGCTAACAAACATCTGAAAAGACATTCAGCTTCATTTATAATCAAGAAAGTACACATTAAAATGACATTTTGATACCTTATACCCATTAATTTGAAATGAATTTTAATTAAAAATGCTTATACTACTATTCACTAACAACCATGGGAAAAGCACAACTAGCATATAGTGTTGGTGGGAGTAAATCTGGTATAACATTAGTGACAATGAATTAGCAGCATCCATTAAAGTTGAAAATGTGTGAACCCTACCATCCACCAATTCCACTTTTGGACACATCCCCTGAAGGAAATTTTATCCATCTGCACAGGAGAAATACAAAAGGGTATTCAACGCAGCATTACTCACAATAATGAATAATCGGGAAAATTATTCTAAAAACTACTGTACTTAGGAGAATAGATACATAAAATATGGTATATTCACACTACAGAAATGATGAAACTGTTGAAGAGATTGAGATCTGCCTATATCTTACCAACATGTACAGATCTGAAAAATTTCACTTTGAATGAAAAAAATAAGATTTCAGAGAGACAGATACACAGTTTAACATTTATGTAATTTTTTGATACACTAAAAATCACTATATTTCTTGTAGATATCCATATAAATGTAAAACTATATAACATTGAACTTGGAAAGATTCACACCAGAGTTACCATAGTAGATACTTTTCTGTGAAGAAAGGGCACTTAAATTCGTTTTATTCATTTACAGCATTAAAGAACATATATTAATTTACTAAAAATTGTACATGGAGGGATGTTAATTGCATGTGTCTCTGATATACTATGCTTGATACTTTTCTATATTTTTTGTTTCTCAAGTACGCCACACAAACAAAACCATCCAAAGGAAAATGAGCATTTCTACAACAGTTGTAATTGTTGAAGAAAACTTACAACAGGCAATTAAAATTGGGTTATTTTGGGGCCCCATGCTTAACGAATAGAGTTCTAAAGTAAAATTAATTTTGTCAATTTCCCATTCCTATTTGTTTTACCATTCAAGGTCCCTCGACCCCAGCATATATCTATTGAAAAGGGTTACCTGATTATAAAAAGGATTCCCTTTTATCTTAAAGTATTTAACATTTACCTTTCTTGTGGTTGAGAACATTGAGCTATATAGTTTTGGCAATTATGAGATATATTAACACCAAAAAAAGGGAGAGAACCCAACCCAAGCTAGTAACTCTGGTACAAAGGAGTCATGCGATCCCAGATATTTCAAGATATTCTTTTGGTGCTTACAAAGGCTTGTTTCCAAAAGTCCCCAGGAAGAAGATATATTGATTAGATTAAACGCTTCCAAAGGCTGAATAAATTATGAGAGAGGCTTACATATGTTAAAAAAATTTTCCATGTTATGTCTCAATAGAAAAATATGAGGATCAATACATTTAAACAGTCACTAAATAATTTACTACTATATGGTATTGCTTCATGTCCAAAAGTGAACAGCAAATCCAAATGACGTCTAACCTTCCATCCAGGTTTCCAGTTTGGGAAAGACCTTGCTTCAGCCTGCCCACCTCAATTGCCCTGATCTGAAGGCACAAATAGATCATGTTGGCACCAACACCATCCATCAAAAAGCCAGTTGGCCTCTAGGGGAAATTACCCTGGTTTTATCCAGAAAAGTGTGTGTGTCACAGAGAAAAAGTATTGAAGAGGAAGAAATTGTCACATTTCTGATTACTGCCAACTATAAAGCCTAATTCAACTGTGGCTTGCCTGGCAGTCACGATTCTTGGATAATCACATGTGGCCATTTGTAGGATTAGAGGAAAAAGACATTTCCAACCATGAGACATGGCTTTATACGCAGTTTGCTTGTTTGCACAAGGTGAAAGAACTGGTAGTTCCTCGGTTCTAACTAACTCATGGTAACATTGATCAGGGAAAAGGATGTACAGCTTCCTTTTATCTAAATCTTTCTGTCTTCCAAGCACACTGGTGTGCTCCTCAAACGCTGCAAAACCAGGGCTTTCCAGATTGCCCATCTGAGTATAAAGTGGCTCTCAAACACGAGGGCTCTGAATTTCTTTTGTTTCCAAAACCACTGAAAAAGGGAGGGGTAAAATGTTGTCAGATCAAGTCCTCAAATTCACCATTGCAGAGTCACTATCACAATCATGTCTAGCTTTAACTTCCTTAGTTTGTAATGGTGAGAAAATTACCCAAGCAAACTTTCCCTATTTCCAACTCTTATCAGACTAATGAAAAGTCAGATCTGTGACTCACCCTTTGCCATCGCTGATAACCTGGCAGCCTTGTTTGTGTGAATGTGTGTGTATATCAGTGAATACGTGCATATGTACATGTGTGTGTGTGAGATTTATGTTAGCATGTGTGTATGTGTGCATATGTTTGTGTATGCCAGTATGTACAGTTTTGCACATGTGTCTACAGGTAGATATGTTTGTGTGTATGTTTAAAGGGAAAGAGTTGCTAATGTGGAAGTGTAAAGTTGCAAGTATCTTCTTTCTACTTTTCTGACATTGTGAGCTGAAGGCTCACAATTGATAGATGATAGTTGTGGCTGTCTTCCCATCACCACAAAGGCCTGCTGACAGAACATCTTTTACCACACTATCCTTGCTGAGGTGCTCTTGACTAGGGGAAATTGGTTTGTGTGCTGGCAAATGTAAAGAAGCCATAACTCAGGAAGCTAAATGCCAGAGAAATTGGAATAATGCTTTACAGTTCATCAAAGTCTTTCCATGTACATTAATCCATTTGCTCAGCAACAACTCTGTTCCTGCTTGTGGGAATAATTACAATACTCCTTTTATGTAAGACGAAACCAAGGTCCATAGAGAAGTTACCCATAGTGAGTTAGAGGCAGAGTGAAAGAACAAACTTTAGGTCAAGTAACATTCCAGCCCAGTGTGACATTCAAATAACATGCAAACCCCCCATGATGCCAGAGGGGCCACAGGATTGAAGTGATTCATTATCAACAGCCAACATCTTCCAAGTAGATCTTATATTGTGTGCATTTTTAGATTGGTGAAGACCTTATCACATAGTTCATTTAGAGATTTAGTTTTAAAATAAACACACAATAAAAATGTGTTGGGTGTTGGAAACTCAACACTCTCTCGAATTGTAGAAGGTGGGGTCTGGGCCTTCAAAAAAGGTTTAAGAAGTACTTGGCCATGCAAGTTGAGCCATGTAGCAGAGCACAGAACAAATCTGGCTTTGGGACTTCAGGGATAGGAATGGATATATACTATAGTGGCGAACAACCTCCACATCCCAGTGGCTCCCCAAAACAAAGGATCATTTCTCATTCGTGCTACATCTCCACCATGTTGGCTGTGGCACTGTTTCAGGTAATCCTTCATGTAACCCAAGCTCTGGGCAGCTATGGTCTGAAACATTATGGGTCTCACGCAGGAGGACTGAAGATGAGATTAGTCTGCTCTTACAGCTTCTTCCTAGAAATGACACATGGCACTTTTCTCACAGGTCCCTTGCCCAGGGGAAGGTATGCAGTGATTCCTACCATCAGAGGCATGAAATAAACCTTCCCCAGGAAAGAGCAGAGAATATTTATGAAAATAATATAAAGTTTTGCTATAGAATTATGTTTTTACAACACTTTCCTTCTCTTGTCTTATCACTTACATTTACTTATATAACAGTGTTTTTAAAGACCTTAAGAAGAGATGGAAAATCAACAGATGAAGAGCGTCCATTCATTTGCCCATGAGTAAGCCTTTCTTTTGGCAGAGCCATCTGCCAAACAGTAATCTTCCTGGTGTGGTGTCCTCCAAAGGAGTAAACACCCCCCAAATCGTTTTTTCCACTGAGGCTGAAAGGAGGCCTCAGCACATGTTTTATTTGAGGACTCAGACTAGAGACTACTGTTCCTGCCTGTGTGCCAACCAAGACTTTTCAGAGAGACAGAAACTAGCATTCATGGGATGCCTGTGGCCACCATGCTTCACTTGTTTTATCATTTACTTCTCATACCAGCCAACAGGGGTAGCTCTTATTATCCTGTTTATATAGACAAGTCAAACATTTTTATGCAACTTATTCAAGGCCACAAGGCAGTGAGTGCTAGAGCTATCATTTGAACTTAAGGTTACCAAAAGCAATAGCCATGCTTTCTATATTACCCCACATTTTAACTTAAAATAACAATAGAAAATCTTTTCCCTACAAATATCGGTGTCAGAAAGGAGACCTTGCCTCTTCTTTGAATGACATTTCTGCCTACAGACCAAAAAGTATTCTTATCTCTAATCTAAAATAAGGCTCTTTTCTATTGCTCTCAGCTTAGCAAAAAAGAAGCACATTTTCTTATTACCTTCGATACAGTCCTCTGAGGATGCATTTAAAATTCTCTAAAAAGATAAGAAAACATATTTAGGGCCACAGTACTTAAAGCTAAAGGAAATGTAAATGATAGATTATGACACACATATAGACCTTACTATAAATGTGGCAAAGAGATGTCTAAAAGCTTCCCCCTGGCTCCCTGCCCCCCTCAGTCAAGGAAAATAAATTATTTTCTTCTAACCCTCCAAGCAGCATACTTCATTACACAGGCTTCCTAGCATTAACCATTGCCAGGGGGCCAAATACAGTAAATGGATCAATGGCCTGATGCTATTAAGCAGCTCCTACAAAGAAAAGAAATAGCCCACAGAGTCTCCTTGGCAATCAGACATCAATACCAGACACCCTCCAAGAAGGCCTCCTGAGCAGAGTGCCTGCACACAGTCCTGATCAATAAAGCACTAAACAAGAATGAGTGTATCCACTCAGCAAACAATGAACAGGCCTGAGTCATCCATACCAACGTCAAAGGAATCAAAGTAGAGAATGCTTTGTAAATGGAAGTTTTAATCAGCTTCAGTTAATCTTGCCACACCCTCATCCATGATTGACTGCTAGGCTGTGCTTCACAGTCAGTGAAGCTGGTACTGCAAACTAGGCAGTATGCGGTACCTACTTTGACAGCACTGAATAGTCGTAGTAGTAACAAAAATGGTAATAACAATAGTAATAATTAATAATCATCATTTCTAAGTGCTGCATATGTATTAACTTATTTAATTCTCACAACAACCCTATGGCATAGATACTATTATTATCTCTAAAGAAATAGAGGCACAGAGATGTTAAGTGACTTGCCCAAGATCACATAGCTGGTCATAGTAGAGCCAGAAGTTGGGTCTAAAGTATGCCTTTACAAACACCCTACTTATATTGTCTCTGAAAAGGAGGTTGAGTTGCCCTTCCTGGGAGAAAGGAGGAAGCTTAGGCCAGTGGTTCTCTATCACTTGGGTAGAAGTAGAAGTGTGGGGGCAAGTTCATGCAGAGATCTGCCGACAGTATATATGTCAGTCACCTTTTTTGGACAGATTAAACCTCATACATCTATAACTTGTATTTACACTAGATGTAGATGCTGTTATTATTTCTAAAACAGAAATTTTTGTTTCATTCAACTCATATTTTTGTCTGCAAACCTCTTGAAAGCAAAGACTATTCAGCATCACGCCTATCACATAATAAGCACTTAATACATGCATGTGAAAAATAAATTTTGGAGGATGAATGTCATTTTAAAAATGAAAGGTATAACTAAAAATAAAATTCCAATGTTCAGAAGAATTACTATTTAGTTTAAAAAGAGGTTCTAATAAGTCAAAAACATTGTAAGACACCAACTTAGACATCTAACTTTTGTTTGGGCTAAATCTTTCTCAATCATATGCAGCTAAATCAGATGACATTTGGTGTATCTACTGATGACGTGGTCCCAGTATTGCATGTGAAGTATAAGTGGAACAGCTCTTCATATGTTTGCAAGGCATAAATAGCCTTTTCTCTTTGTATAAAAGCCATAGAGCTCATGGTAAAATGTTAGATAACCAATGAACATAAGAAACTATTAATTGCTGACCTTGACTTTCCTGCTCCGTATAGTGCTGACATCAGTCTCTCCTAGAGCTGCCTTACTTGAAAAATGGAGATGCTATCCAGGTTTGAGTAGAAGTTTAAGTCATTTTTTTATGAGACAAGTTACACAATGAGCTGTGAATGGGGTACATGCACCTTTAGAATGAAATATGACTTTCAAGATCTATTTAATCAAGTAAGCTCAATCTCCAATATGTCAACTTGGAACAGACCCTAATGCACACTCCTCAGCCTAAAACTTACAGAGTTTCTTCCCCCTGCCTTGTCTATTTTCTTCCTAAGTACAGTTATCACAGATGGGAATGACAACAGTATGAACTTGGCGTCCTCCTATTAAGTCAGCAAAGTGCTTAGGGAAAAACCACATACAACAGTATCAGTAAATAGATTAAAGAGGAAATATTTCAAGAATCTCCTTGTCAGGCAGTAAGTTATTACTTGAGTCAGAATTAGTTAAAACACTACAGTGCCTGCTTCTAATATACATTTGGTCACCTTCAGCTCAGGGTGCAAGTGCTCTGACACTCAGCTCAGAGGCAAGGAGACATGCCTGTGAATTCACACTGAACTGGGAACTGTCATTGGGAAAATGATAGTCAGCCTTCAGCAAGGAACTCGAACACAGTCCTTATGTTAGAGTTCCTACAGTTTTCAGGCAAAACAGAGGAAATACAAGTCAACGGCTTTATTCCCTAGGTTGTTTTTTTGTTTTGTTTTGTTTTTCTAAATTTAAAAGTGGACCACCAGCTGGGCACGGTGGTTCACGCCTGTAATCCCAGCACTTTGGGAGGCCAAAGCAGGCAGATCACGAGGTCAGGAGTTTGAAACCAACCTGACCAACATGGTGAAATCCTGTCTCTACTAAAAATACAAAAATTAGCCAGGTGTAGTAGTGTGCGCCTGTAATCCCAGCTACTCAGGAGGCTGAGGGAGGAGAATCGCTTGAACTCGGGAGGCAGAGGTTGCAGTGAGCCAAGATTGTTCCAGCCTGGGTGACAGAGCAAGACACCATCTCAAAAGAAAAAAAAAAAAAAAGGACCAACACACTCCAAGAAATGTTAAGATGTGTAATATGTACTTACCACTAATAATATTTAGCAGTTTCAGGGGTAAGAGTTTTCCCTGAAGAAAATACTTATAAACACAATTTAAATTATAGGTATCCTTGAGTCTGCAGAGCAGATTTTTTCTTTCATTTTTAATGCTATGCTTATTTCAAAAAAGCCTAGATGAAATCACGATGACAATTCACAGTCACTCACTCTGTTTCGAAATTGGGGTTATTCCTTATCCTTTTACAAGAGAAGAGTATTTAATTTCAAAATTTCATTTTAAATTAAGAGAAAGTCATTATGGTAAAAAGTTACCTGCAACACATATATAAGAAACAAGTCTACTTAATTAGTATTAAATAACTTATTTTGTAATTATGAAAGTGAAGCAATTGTCAAAAGGACCTTAACTCATCCACTGCCTCTAAGGATAGCAGTAACGTACTCTTAAGGCAGAGAAACTCCTGCCAAAAGGTCATATTGATGCTTCCAAAGATATAAGTAACAATACTGTCCCCTAAAACATTTTTCTGGCTGTTTCTAAGATACTTCACATTCACAGATTCCAAATTGCTTCTCCCAGTATCTCGAAATGCCAGCTACACTGTGGGAACACTATAGGGTACTTGGAGGACATTAATGTGTAAAATGAGGGCACAAATTGATGAAGAGTTTATAATTCAGATATTTTTAAGTAGCTATTTCCTAAAATAAAGGAAATAGATATTTTTGAAAGATTTAAGATATATCAAGACCTGTTTGGACAAGTATGGTCACTTGGTCCCTTCCTTGGTAAATGCAGTAACTGTGGAGCAAAGGAAAGAGAGGGAAGGAAGGAGGGAAAGGGAGAGGAGAGAGAGAGCTTGAGATTGAGATTAACCTCAACCTCCTTCAGGGTAACTAGAACTAACACATAAAACTTTAGATCCATGAACAGAGCCACTTTATACCACTGAGTCTGGGAAACATTCCTCATGGGAATGCATGAGGATTAAAGCACACATGTAGTAAGGAGCAGGGCTGAGAATGACAGTTTAGAGAATTTACTTGTTTTTCACAGTACTCTAGGCAGCGATTCTCCTCCTGAAGCCTAGCTGGGATGCCGTATGTACTTCCAAAAGTTTCCTTTTCCACTTAAGTTAGTTTGACTTTATTTTACTTTCAACAAGAGACATTAAGCAATGCAATCATCACCATCAGAATTGGAAGTGAGAGACACCAGGAAAGTATCTTGCTTCTAAATACCCAATGGCCAGAATAGATTCTCATCTCTCTCCTATTGTCCACTACTGCTTGGTCACCCTTGGTATTGTAAAGAAAAACAACTTTCTTCTTATTTTCATCATTATTAGCATCTCCCCACTATCTTAAGTAATCTCTGTCAATACAATTCTTTTTTTTAACTTTTATTTTAGGTTCAGGAGTACAGGTTAAGGTTTATTATGTAGGCAAATTGTGTGTCACTGGGGTCTGGTGTACACATTATTTTGCCACCCAGGTAATAAGCATAGTACTTGATAGGTAGTTTTTTGATCCTCACCCTCCTCCAGCCTCAAGTAGGTCCTGGGGTCTGCTGTTCCCTTCTTTGTGTCTATGTGTACTCAATGGTTACCTCCCACTTTCTAATTTATCATTAGAAAATGATAAATTTCTGGATATATACACACTACCAAGACTAAATGAGGAAGAAGTCTAATCCCTGAATAGACCAATAACAAGTTCTGAAATTGAGGCAGTAATTAATAGCCTACCAACCAAAGAAAGCCCAGGACAAGACAGATTCACAGCTGAATTCTAGGAGAGGTACAAAGAGGAGCTGGTACCATTCCTTCTGAAACTACTCCAAACAATTGAAAAGGAGGGAATCCTCCCTAATTCATTTTATGAAGCCAGCATCATCCTGATACCAAAACCTGGCAGAGACACACCAAAAGAGAAAACTTTAGGCCAGTATATCTGATGAACAATGATGAAAAAAAAAAAAAAAAAATTTCAGATAGCCAAGAGAATTCCAAGCAAAAAGAACAAAGCTGTAGGGATCATGTTACCTAACTTCAAACTGGACTACAAGGCTATAGTAACCAAAACAGCATGTACAAAAACAGACTCATAGACCTATGAAACGGCAAGCCCAGAAATAATGCTGCACACCTACAACCATCTGATCTTCAACTAAGTTGACTAAAACAAGCAATGGGGAAAGGGCTTTCTCTTCAGTAAATGGTGCTAGGATAATTGGCTAGCCATATGCAGAGGATTGAAACTGGACCCCTTCTTTACATCATGTACAAAAATCAACTCAAGATGGACTAGACTTAAATGTAAAGCGTAAAACTTTGAAAACACTGAAAGATAACCTAGAAAATACCATTCTAGACCTAGGACCTGGCAAAGATTTCATGACAAAGGCTCCAAAACAATTGCAACAAAAATAATGGACAAATGGTATCTAGTTAAATTAAACAGTTTTTGTAAACTATTTAGTAAAATAAACTATGAACAGAGTAAACAGACAACCTACAGAATGGGAGAAAACATTTACAAACTATGCATCTGACAAAGGTCTGATATCCAGAATCCATAAAAACTTAACACGCAAAAAACAACCCCACTAAAAAGTGGGCAAAGGACAGGAACAGTTTACAAAAGAAGACATACATATGGGCAAAAAGCATATGAAACAATACTCAACATCACATCAGAAATCATTAGAGAAATGCAAATCAAACCACAATGGGATACTGTCTCACATCAGTCAGATTGGCTAGTATTAAAACATAAAAAAAAAATAACACACAATGCGCAAAAATCACAAGCATTAGTTTACACCAATAGACAAGTAGAGAGCCAAAGCATGAATGAACTCCCATTCACAATTGCTACAAAGAGAATAAAATACTTAGAAGTACAGCTAACAAGGGATGTGAAAGACCTCTTCAAGGAGAACTACAAACCACTACTTAAGGACATAAGAGAGGATGCAAACAAATGGAAAAACATTTCATACTCATGGATAGGAAGAATCAATATTGTGAAAATTGCCATATTGCCCAAAGTAATTTATAGATTCAATGCTGTTCACATCAAACTACCATTGACATTCTTCACAGAATTAGAAAAACATACTTTAAATTGTATATGGAATCAAAGAAGACCCCGTATAGCCAAGAGAATCCTGAGCAAAAAGAAAGCCAGAGGCATGACGCTACCTGACTTCAAACTATACTGCAAGGCTACAGTGACCAAAACACATGGTACTGGTGTGAAAATAGGCATATAGATCAATGGAACAGAACAGAAAACTCAGAAGTAACACCACATGTCTACAACCATCTGATCTTTGAAAAACCTGACAAAAAACAAGCAATAGGGAAAGTATCTCCCATGCAAGTAAAAGGTGCTGGGAAAACTGGCTAGCCATATGCAGAAAACTGAAGCTGGACCCCTTACTTACACCTTATACAAAAATTAATTCGAGATGGATTAAAGGCGTAAAACCCAAAACCATTAAAAACCTTAGAAGAAAACCTAGGCAGTACTATTCAGGACATAGGCATGTGCAAAGACTTCTTCACGAAAATGCCAAAAATAATTGCAACAAAAGTCAAAATTGACAAATGGGATCTAATTAAAGAGCTTCTGCACAGCAAAAGAAACTATCAGGCAACCTACAGAATGGGAGAAAATTTTTGCAATCTATCCATCTGACAAATGTCTAGAATTTACAAGGAACTTAAAAAAGTTTACAAGAAAAAAGCAAACAACCCCATCAAAAAGTGGGCAAAGGATATGAACAGATACTTCGCAAACTAAGACATTTACATGGCCAACAAAC
Source organism: Papio anubis (assembly GCF_008728515.1). Lineage (NCBI taxonomy): Eukaryota > Metazoa > Chordata > Mammalia > Primates > Cercopithecidae > Papio > Papio anubis. The sequence goes on along the minus strand of NC_044990.1, from coordinate 25,808,669 downwards.
ATAAGAAAAAAAGCTCAACATCAATGATCATTAGAGAAATGCAAATCAAAACCACAATGAGATGCCATCTCATGCCAGTCAGAATGGCAATTATTAAAAAGTCAAGAAACAATAGATGCTGGTGAGGCTGTGGAGAAATAGGAACTTTTTACACTTGGTGGGGGTGTAATTTAGTTCAACCATTGTGGAAGACAGTATGGCGATTCCTCAAGGATCTAGAACCAGAAATACCATCTGACCCATCAATTCCATTATTGGGACCCAAAGGAATATAAATCATTCTACTATAAAGACACATGTACACATATGTTTACTGCAGCACTATTCACAATAGTAAAGTCATGGAACCAACTCAAATGCCCATCAATGATAGACTGGATAAAGAAAAGTGGTACATAGCATAGAATAGTATGCAGGCATAAAAAGGAATGAGATCATGTTCTTCGCAGGGACATGGATGAAGCTGGAAACCATCATCCTCAGCAAACTAACACAGGAACAGAAAACCAAATACCACATGTTCTCACTCATAAGTGGGAGTTTAACTATGAGAACACAGAGACATGGAGAGGGGAACAACACACACCAGGGCCAGTTTGGGGTAGGGGGCGGAACTTAGAGGACCAGTCAATAGGTGCAGCAAACCACCATGGCACACATATACCTATGTAACAAACCTGCACATTCTGCACATGTATCATAAAATAATATAAAATAAAATGTAAAAACAATTTTAAAGTTTTTAAAATTTTTAAATAGTTTTTTAAAATTCTGTGAAGAATGTTTTTGGTAGTTTGATAAGAATAGCATTAAATCTGTAAATTGCTTTGAGTAGTATGAGCATTTTCACAATATTTATTTTTCCTATCTAGGAACATGGAATGATTTTCCATTTTTCTGTGTCATCTCTGATTTCTTTGAGCAGTGTTTTGTAATTCTCATTGTAGAGCTCTTTCACCTCCCTGGTTAGCTGTATTCCCAGGTGTTCTATTCTTCTGTGGCTATTGTGAATGAGATTGCATTCCTGATTTGGCTCTCAGCTTGGATATTGTTGGTGTATAGGAATGCTACTGATTTTTGGACAATGATTTTGTATCCTGAAACTTTGCTGAAGTTGTGCATCAGATCAAGGAGATTTTGGGCCTAAAGTATGGGGTTTTCTAGGTATAGAAGAAAAGATTTCAAACTATTCCTGTTTAGTACAATTCTTTAACATGAAACACTTTGAAATTTTACTCAAAGACCTTCAGCTTTGTGCACTATTAAGTGAAACACGTAAAACCTATGATTGACTTAGTATAGGTAGTTATTAGAAGAGTGGAATTCAACATTTGGGTCTGAACATAAGAAAGAACAAATAATATACAAAATTTATTGAGGGTAATCCTTAAACCACGAAAACACAAAGATACAACTGGGGTACCAATTCCTTCATTTTCTAACTTACCTTTCTTATTCATCGTATTTCCCTCATTTATCATACCCACTACCAAAACCTGGCCTTCCTCTCTCTGGGTGAATCATTCTCTTCCACCAATCATCTGGTCTGAAAGGAAGCACGTGGAAGAGTGAATGAACAAGGGGTCACCTGAAGCGTCACCCAAATATAATCTCTGATGGATGGGGTGACAACTGTTACAGTCACATTGCTCTTACTTCCAACACTTTGTCATGCTGATGTTAGATATGTAAGAACAGCAGATTAATGGCTTGAAGTGGTTGCGGCTCAGAAACCTCCTTAGTATGACTGAGATGGAAGTTTTTGAAATCAAGATGGAAATATAGTAAGGCAAAAATAGGGCAAATCAATTTAAAGGTCATGAATATGAAAGCTGCAAATGATGTATCATATACTACTTCAATCACCACTGAATGTCCAGCCACAGGAAGCCAGGAGAAAAGGAAATAAGTCATTGCTTTGTGCCCCATCTAGTACAATGACAACTGGGTTAAAAATATGCTTCTCCTTTACTCTTTCTTATTGCCGGATTCCTAGATTAAGGCCTTTGGGAAAGTTAGGGACACGTCTCCAGTCCACAAATTGTTCTTTGCTTCTATTACCACAACCACACTATTTTCTCAAAATATTATTTCATATTTTTCTATATTCAACAATTCAAACCCAGCAAAATGGCTTTTTAAACTAAGGACAATATTACATTTACCACGTATCTTACTTGGCTCTATCAATGATTCCTAATTCTGGTATAGTATAAATTAATGTTCAAATATATGATTTACATTGAAGGGCTATCCAGTAGTTGGCATTTGGGTATTATAGATCATTTCCAAAGGTACTCCTGTAAGTATGACAGCATTTCTCAATGTTATTAGGCTTAATGAAATTCATGTTAAATATTCATGAGTCATCGAGCTGTCTCCTGGCCTCTTGATTAAATTTTTCCTTAGCTGGTCTAAACACCGAGATGTCTGTTAAGTATGTTTATCTTCTCTTTATTTAAGCCAGTGTTTCTCACAGTAAAATATTGCATTTGGAATGTTTCTTTGACCCTCCAGTCTTTTCTTTAAGTTACAAACAGGCTTCTAAGGTTGGCTGGAAAAAATTAATTGGAAGGTGAAAGAGGCATTCTTAAATTAAACAATATGAGAGTTCCACATTGTTTATTCATCTGAAAAAGGGGAATTCCATTAAAATAAGACCAGTTGGAAATCAAATTTAATCTCAGAACTTTTGTTCTTTAGACTTCAAGAATGTTTTGAATCAGTCATTACCATTTGATTAAAATCAACTAACTAATGGTTGGTCTTTGTTCACTAAATGTTAGGCAACAAGACACCAAAATGAATAAACCTTTGTTGTTGTTTTTTACATAAGAAGCTCATAATCTAGTGGGAAAAATAGGAACACAGGCAATTATCACATGTTAAATTACGATAAATATTAAACAAAGGCATATTAAACAAAGGCATATGCACCAAGCCATGGGACTCAAAGGGAACAGAAAGCAATTCTGATTGGAAAACTCAGGGATAACCAGAATCGGTAGAAAATGTAAACTGTAACTTCCTGAACGATAAGTAGGAATACTGTACAAGTGGAGAATGGGAGTGGAGAGGATACCCTAGCAAAGGCATGGCAGGAGCAAAGCCTCTGAGATCTGAAAGTGTAAGAATGTTTGGGAAAGGGCACAGTTTGGGGTAAAGAGAAGAAGGTGTTGTTGAGGACAAAGTTTGAAAAATAGTTTGGACGTAGATTGTAAAAGACCTTACCAACCAATCCAAGTTGAATAGCCATTTGGGCTTTTCCAGCAGAGGAGCTCCATGATCAGAACTGTGCTTTCAAAAATAGCTGAGGACAGGGTGGAGAGCTCACTGGAAGGGGAGGAGGCTACCTGAAACTTTGTTAAAAACAGGAAAGCTTTGTGAAATTATTTTTTATTACAAATCATGTTTTCAAAGGTGGCCCTCAAATTAGGAAGTATATATATACAAACATAAAAACATCCCATCTGAGGACATATATTTCAGTGTTCTTGATAAGCCAAAGGAGACTGTATTGTGTCTGGTGGATGACTAATCCTGGAAATCCAGTGCTTTGGCACTCCCACTGGGTCGTCAAAGGCCTGATTTTCATGAGCCTGGTGCAAGAAGAGGTAGTCTGACATTATGTTGAAGATGTAACCTTTATCAGAATTACTTGTTAATCCTCTGTGGGCACCTGACCTCTGAGAGAGACCCTGTTACTTGGGAAGAGTCTAGCATAATACACATATGATTGCTTCATTTTCCCAGTATGTTTAATTCAGTCCCTTGTGGTGTGGAAGGAAGCCCTGGGTGAAATACAAAATTTCCATTTTAATTTCCAAACCTCAATATTAAAACATTATACTCATTAGTCTGAAAAGCAATACATGATAGCAGCAATCAGACCTCAACTTCTGGTAAGACAGTAGAGGCTCATGGTAAAAAGCACGAGCTCTGAAGTCTGCCAGATCTTGGTGCACACTCCAGGCTTATTATTTACTGATCTCAGTTTCCTGAACTATAGAATTTCTATACTAGTACCTACTCACTAAATTGTTATGAGAGTTACATAAGACAATGCTTGTACAATCCTTGCCACATCAAAGCATTTAATAGATGTTGATTGTTCTTCCCTACATCATTGCTTGCCACATGGTACTCATATATTATTTCAGATCACTTCTACTTCTTCAGTGACAAGTATATGTAGCAAGTATTTTTTCACAACATTTTTGTACTTTCCTTCATTTGTTCACTATTATTGGATTTACTATGTGCTTGACACATTTCCATTTTGATTACCTGGATATCTATCATATGCTTTGCACAGAAAGTCTAAGATGGCATTGTATTTCTCTACCTGTAATCACTGATATTTTTCATCCATACATGCAAAGTTATCAGTGCTTTTCTCAGACTGTTCTTCCTAATAGCTACCCCGTTCTGTCTACCTACCTAATGTATTAAGATGTTTCTCGGCCGGGTGCAGTGGATCACACCTGCAATTCCAGCACTTTGGGAGGCCGAGTTGGGTAGATCATCTGAGGTCAGGAATTTGAGACCAGCCTGGCCAACGTGGTGAAACCCCATCTCTACAAAAATACAAAAATTAGCTGAGCGTGATGGTACGTGCCTATAATCCCAGCTACTCGGGAGGCTGAGGCTGGAGAATCACTTGAACCCAGGAGGTGGAGGTTGCAGTGAGCCGAGATCGTGCCATTGCACTCCAGCCTGTGCTACAACAACTCCGACTCAAACAAACAAAAAAGATGTTTCTCTTCCCTTTCCAGGAACCCAAAGTCAGGCCATGGGATGTCTGGTGTCTTTTGCATGGGAGTGTGAAAAAGCCGTCCTTGGCAGTGGAGAGCCTATTTTTTTTTTTTAGTTTGCCTTTTGTTCCACCTGAATTAAAATGATACATTTTGAGTTGAGTCTCAGTTTTATAAATGGCCAAAACTATTTACACTGACACTGCAGGTCTACTGACATATGTGGGCTGAATCCTGTCAGCTTCTTGGAAGAACATATGCCTTATCATTTAACTGTAGTGTTCACATCATCAAGTTCAGACCTGGACAAATAGAAGCTGCTGAATAAATATTTTTAGTAGACTGATTAAATGCCATATCTAAAATGACCTTATCTGCAAATAATAGAAGTTGTGTAATTTAGATCTGTACAATTATTTTTAATAAAAATAAAAAGTATATTCTAACTGGGCCAACAGGGAAAAAAATAACTTAGTAGTTTTACTACTCTTCTACAATAGATTGGCCAGAAGTTTTGCACTGAAACAAGAAATATGAATAAACCTTCAAAGGAAAATGTAATGTGGGAGGCTGATGACTGACATATGGGCTGCATTTGTCATTTTTAATTCTGAAAAAAAAAATCATTTCTCTTTTCCACCTACAACTTTTGCATTAAATAAAATGTTTCTTTGAATTGGTATGTGTTAATGAGGATGTTCTACATCAGCTCTAGGTGCATGTATGTGTGCTGCTATGTTTCATATCCAAACTCTCAGGTTGTATTCTATTAGTACATCCTGGCAAATCCCACCATGAAGAGGAAAACTAGTGACACACATGGTTAAGGGAGCTGAGAAAGTGGAAACTGATGTTCCCTTTTAAGACTTTGTTATATCAGTGACACAGAGATGCTGAGATACAGTTCAGCTTTCCTATCTTTTATTCCCAGGGATCATCCCCCATTCTTGGTGCAAAGAAAAGAGAAGACCATAATTGACGTATAATAATGGAATGATTAATATCAACATAAGTCTTACTACATGTCATTTAATCGTCACTTTAACTTTAAAACGCAGTCATTCTTATTCCCGTTTTTCAGATGAAGAAACTGAAGCAAAGAAAGGTCAAGTGATCTGTCCATTGGTAGTAGGTTGTAGAGCTAGATTTCAAACCCCTAAAATTTAGCTACAGTCTTCACAATTTAATCACTATTAAATTATAATTGCCTCTTTGTCTATTATAATAATGTTATATTATTTACAATATTATTAATTGAAGAAATATAATTTCTGCAACACACCATGATAGAATAATTAGATTTTCATTCCCTTTAAAAAGTCTGTTATGCAACTCTATCTCAAGTGATTGACTACAATATTCTGAAAGAATTAAATAAGCTGTTGGATGGAACACAAAACCACAAAGCCTGGGAGGACCCTGGTATACCCCTCGATATCCTATTCACTTGCCTGTGATATAATATTAGGTTACAAGAAAAAATAATAATATTAGGTTGCAATATGCAACCGGGTGAAATTCAAACAAGGTGTGACACGAAAGAAGCATTTACTACTGTTTTTCTTGTGCAAGCTGTGTGATGGATGTACAAGTTCTTCAGCTCTTGCTTTGGCCTCGTATATATGTAATATTAATTCAGTCTTTACTTACTAATTAGCTGAACATTTCCTGCCGTAGCTGCATTCTCTCAAAAAGCATAACATGTCTCATTGAAAGAACTTCATCGCTTCACTATATCTTTAATCATTTTAGCTTTACAAGTATCTGCTACTCTGTTCAGTTCCCTTCATCCTTGTTTTCATGCCAATTCCTTCCCAAACTAATTATCTACCCATTCTTACCTTTGTTTCTAGGCAGTGCCTATATTGGACTTCTGACATTTATTCTTACAGTTGTCATACTAAAAACAGGTAAATTATAGAAACATGTAATAGATATAATACTATCTCTAGTATTTTGATATATTGATATATACACTGTAAATGTATATTTTTACATAATTGAGCTCAAACTAAATATGGAGATTTCTATCTTTGCACTTACTCATTCAACTATATTAGCGTATCATAATTTACCAAATTATTAAAAACTCAATAAAATCTTTAATTACTGAGTAATATTTTATTATTTGAATTCTCCGTAATTTAATCATTCCTCTTTTGTTGAAGATTTGGGGGATTTCCAATTTTTTCTTATAAATACTACTGTAATTACCAAGTGGAGTATAAATAATTATCCACAATTCTGATTATTTTTCAAGTACTTATGATGAAAAAAAATCAGTCCAAAGGTATGAACACTGAAGAAGTTCTTGATATATATTAATGATTTTTAGGAGTCATATTTTACCAGTTAACATAAACCCAACCATGGATAAGAGTTTCTCTCGGCTGCAGCTTAACCACAATTTTACCTAATTATGCAAGTAAACACTTTCATGAACATCAGTTTAGATTGCGAAAGAATGAAAAACATCTTTGCTTCTATGATAAGAAAATTAAGGTAAAATTATCATCATACTTTTTATTGAGTTATCAAAGAGCTGTGGACTCAAGGAAATGTTGGTGAACCGACATCCAGAGAAGGAAGAACCCTTCAAAGTTGAGCAGATGGCTATATCAACTTCCATGCATGAAGTCAACCAACTGGTTTGGGTTTTAACAGATAGGAAAGAAAACCTACAATAGATACCACTGCAAGGGAATGTAAAATATATTGAAATGTTAAATTTAAGGTGATATGGAAACATAGAGATCTAGATGATCCCTAAATACAAAAAATACATCACTCAACTTAATCTCTTTTATCTACAAAATTTTACTGAGAAAGCAGCAGAAAAGAAGGTGCTAGTGACTCTACCAGTACCTGAATTCTGGAACTCTGGTGGGATTCAATCCAAAGGTTAATCAAATCTATCAAAAACTGAGTCACAACTCTTTTCCAGCTCAAATACTGCTGAGAATATAGAGGTCAGTAACATGATAGCAGCAGTGTGAGGGGTTGAAAACTATGTTATCCAAAGTTAAATTGAATCTATTAAAGCTGTGAACTAGTACCAGTTAAACTTGATCTTTTTTGAAAGCTGAATAAGTAGCCCCTATTCTAGCAGTCAGAAGATAGCATTGAAACCTCTAGCAAAAACAAAAGTAAAAGAAAATCATACTTTAGTCTCTACTGTTGCTTAAAGCACAGTATTCTGAATAAGATTTTAAAACTGCTAAGATAGCACTTTCAAAGGCCAAGGCGGGCAAATAACCTGAGGTCAGGAGTTCAAGACCAGCCTGGCCAACATGGTGAAACCCCATCTCTACTAAAAAAAATACAAACATTAGCCAGGTGTGGTGGCACACGCCTGTAATCCCAGCTTCTAAGGAGGCTGAGGCAGAAGAATTGCTTGAGCCAGGGAGGTAGAGGTTGCAGTAAGCTGAGATCACACCACTGCACTCCAGGTTGGGTGACAGACCAAGACTCTGTCTCAAAAAAATTTAATTGATTAAATAATAAAACCGGTAAGATATGTTAAAAAAGAAAATACAACCTATTATTGAGAGAAGAAACAAACAAGAAGCAGACACTGAAAGGATCAAGATATTGGAATTAGCAGATAAGATTTCAAACAACTATTATGTTTGCTAATTTAAAGGAAAATGGACATAGTGAATAAAGAAATGGGGATTTTCAAGGTAGAAATGAAAATGTTACTGAGAGAAATTCAAGAACATCTAAATAAATGAAGATCTAAACCATGTTTATTGATTTAAAGGTTAAATTTTTTTAAGATGTCAGTTCTTCCCAAATAATAAAAAGGCAAACAACCCAATTTGCAAAATGTGATTGGATTTTCTGTTCTGGAAAAGATGTAGTAGATGAACTCCTCTGTGTTCCTTCCACTAAGTACCACTGAAAACCTATGATATTGCATATAAGAAAAACATGGGCTAATATCCAGAACCTATAAAGAACTCAATCAAATTTGCAAGAAAAAAATAAACAGCCCCATCAAAAAGTGGGCAGAGGATATGAACAGACACTTCTCAAAAGAAGACATTCCTACAGCCAACAGACACATAAAAAAAGGCTCATCATCACTTGCCATCAGAGAAATGCAAATCAAAACCACAATGAGATACCATCTCACACCAGTTAGAACAGCAATCATTAAAAAATCAGGAAACAGGTGCTGGAGAGGATGTGGAGAAATGGGAACACTTTTACAATGTTGGTGGGACTGTAAACTAGTTCAACCATTGTGGAAGACAGTGTGGCAATTCCTCAAGGATCTAGAACTAGAAATACCATTTGACCCAGCAATTCCATTACTGGGTATATACCCTAAAGGATTAAAAACCATTCTACTATAAGGACACATGCACGTGTATGTTTATTGCAGCATTATTCACAATGGCAAAGACTTGGAACCAATCCAAATGTCCATCAATAATAGGGAGGATTAAGAAAATGTGGTACATATACACCATGGAATACTACGCAGCCATAAAAAAGGATGAGTTCATGTCCTTCGCAGGGACATGGATGAAGCTGGAAATCATTCTCAGTAAACCAATACAGGAACAGAAAACCAAACACTGCATGTTCTCATAAGTAGGAGTTGAACAATGAGAACACGTGGACACACAGAGGGGAACATCACACACCGGGGCCTGTCGGGGGTGTAGGGGTAGGGGAGGGATACCATTAGGAGAAATACCTAATGTAGATGATGGGTTGATGGGTGCAGCAAACCACCATGGTATGTGTATAGCTATGTAACAAACCTGCAGGTTCTGCACATGAATCCCAGAACTTAAAGTATAATTTTAAAAAAAATGAACTAAAAAAAAAAAAAGAAAACACAGGAATGCTCTGAAAGATGGCAAGAAGAAGGCATACTGGCCAGGGACTTCAGGTCCTGAGAGACAACATGACAATGAGTTTCCTGAGTTTTCTTTCTGCTTCATGTATGTCCCACTGGGTGCTTAAATACTGGAAATACCACATGTGTTCAGACAAGAAGGACCTAAGAAAAGCTTCCTCTTTCTAGTCAAAGAAGCAAGAGAGATGCAGCCTAGCAAGACACAAAACTTTTAGACGGCAACTGTCCTACTTCAAGCAGACACTAAAAATCTTTGGCCTTAACTCATCTTGGTCGTCAAAAGTTGAGTGGAGGAACTTAAACTTCCACCCTCACCTGGCTGTGTGTGGTAAAGCACTGCGATGGGATCAGAGAAGTTTGAGTGTGATCCAGGACTTTCATCATCTACACGGGATAATAACAAGCACTGCCCCTACCCTGTAATGTCAGTGGGGGCAATTTGAGGAGGCATAGTGAGATGTCATCCCTCACCCAAGGTATAAACAGAGACCGAGTGAGAAGTCTAGATTATCCCCACAAATTGGCATAGGATTTTTTAAGGACCAAAAAAAAAAGAACTGTCAACCCAGAAATTTGTATCCAGTGAAAATGTCTTTCAGGAATGAAGGAAAAAATAAAGGCATTCTCATATGAAATAGAATTAAGAGAATTTGTTACTAGCAAACCTATGCTAATGTAATTGTTAAAGGAAATTCTTAAGACAGAAATTTAGAAAGGAAAGTATTTTGGAACATCATGAAGGGAGGAAGAGCAATGAAAGGAGGAAAAGATGGGAAATACAATAGACTTTTATTATCGTCTTAAGTTTCTAAATTATGTTTGATGGTTGTGACGAAAATGACAATAATGGCTCTGCTATCTGGCTCCCCTGGAACCATGACCCACCAACCTAAGAATCAGTCAGACTCTTGCATGCACCATGTCTGGTTCCTCCAGTGTAACCACTTTCTCCTATGAAAAAAGTGGTTCAACAGCTCTGGCTGGAACCTCGGCTCAGCAGCATAAACATTTCCCAGGCAGCTACAGACTTGAAACAATTCTGTCTGCAGAATGTTCAACAAGACAGACCTCTGCTGACTGGAGTATCTTCAAGTATGAATCCCTTCAGCCCCAGAAGGTCTGTTTCTTTTCATAGTAAAATGAATCTTTCAAAGGTTTCCCAAACTATTTCTCATGAACCAGTGAATATTCAAGAGGGCTAAACTTGAAGCCTGTAAAAAAGCTTATTCCTGTAATACATGTGCCATAATACACAAAGTCTACTTTTGTCATTCCTTAATGTCTACCTCTCTGAATTTCCATGAATTTCTATTTCACAAGGTAATTGTTTTATATATACTGGCAGCAACATACAATAAAATACTCAGTACAAAAAATGACAATATTGTCTGACAAGGTTTTCAATGTATATAGAGAAATATATAATATCTTTATATGATTAATGAGAAAGATTAAAAGAACTTAAAGGAGAGGTATGATTTCTAAATTTTATTCATAATGGTAAAAAATCAACGCCAATATTCTGTAATAAGTTATGTCTCTATAATGTAATATCTATTGCAACCGCTAAAAATTACACACAAAAAGATCTAAAAAATCATAAAAGTAAACCTATAGAAAAGTAAAAATTAAATTCCAAAAAATTCAAGTAGCCTACAGGAAGGCAGGAAAAAAAAAAGAAAACAGAAAAGGAAAAACAGAGGAAACAAGCAGAATAACAAGAAATATGTCAGATATATCAATAATTACATAACATTAATACTTTAAACATGCCAACTAAAAGACAAAGATTAGCCAAGTGAGGATAAAAGACCTACTACATGTTTTTGTTTTAGTCTCCAGATTTATTGAGTTTGCTGCATTTCTTTAGCACCATTCATATTTCACAGTACTTTTATATATTCATAGCACTATGAATTTCATATATTCATAGTACTCCCAAGGTTCCTGCTTTCCTCTCTTTACTTTTTGAAAAATTTTTTATTTTAATTTTTGTGGGTACATTTCTGTGGGTATTGTATGCCTGGATTGAAACATTTTTTATGTACTTTATAAACACCTACCATGTACCCACAAAAATTCAAAATATACACCTACTATTTTACATCAGGTAAAATAGGGTATCCATTCCCTTGAGTATTTATCCATATTTCATATATTCATAGTACTCCCAAGGGTCCTACTTTCCTCTCTTTACTTTGTGAAAAAAGTTTTTATTTTAATTTTTGTGAGTATATTTTTGTTGGAATTGCATACCTGTATCAAAACATCTTATCTACTCTATAAATATACACATGTACCATGTGCCCACAAAAATTAAAAATATATACCTACTATTTTATATGACATAAAATAGGGTATCCATCCCCTCGAGTATTTATCCTTTGTATTACAAACAATTACACTCTTTTAGTTACTTTAAAATATGCAATTAAATTATTATTGACTGCAGTCACTCTGTTTTGCTATCGAATACTAGGTTTTAGTTATTCTAAATATATTTTGTACTCATTAACTATCCCCACCTCAACCCCTCAGACCCAACTACCCTTCCCAGTCTCTGGTAACCATTCTTCAGCTTTCTATCTCCATGATTTTAATTGTTTTTAATTTTAGATCCCACTAATACATAAGAATATGAAATGTTGTTGTTGTTGTTGTTTTTAACCTGGCTTATTTCACTTAGCATAATGACCTTCCCTTCCATCCATCTTGTTGCAAATGACAGGATCTCATTTTTTTTATAGCTCAATAGTACTCCACAGTATATATTTATGACATTTTCTTTATTCATTTATCTGTTGATGTGCACGTAATTTGCTTCCAAATCTTGGCTATTGTGATTAGTGCTGCAATAAACATGAGTGTAGATGTTTATTTGATATGCTGATATCCTTTCTTTGGAGTATATACCCAGCAGTGGGATTGCTGGATCCTATGGTAGCTCTATTTTTAGTTTTTTGAGGAACCTCCAGACTGTTCTCCGTAGTGGTTGTACTAATTTACATTCCCACCAACAGTGTACCGTGTTCCTTTTTCTCCACATCCTCACCAGTATTTGTCATTGTGTGACTTTTAGATATAAGCTATTTTAACTGAGGTGACATGTCATGTAGTTTTTGTCATTCTCTGATGATCAATGCTATTAAGCACTTTTCATATGCCTGTTTGCCATTTGTATGGCTTCTTTTGAGAAATGTCTATTCAAATTTTTGCCCATTTTTAAATCAGACTATTAGATATTTTTCCCCAGGGAGCTGTCTGAACTCCTTATATATTTTGGTTATTAATTCATTGCCAGATGGATAGTTTGCAATGGGTCTTTTTCTCCCATTCTGTGGGTTTTATCTTCACTTTGTTGTCTGTTTCCATTGCTGTGCAGAAGCTTTTTCACTTGATGTGATCCCATTTGTCCATTTTTGCTTTGGTTGTCTATGCTTGTGGGGTATTGTTCAAGAAATTTTTGCCCAGACCAATGTCCTGGAGAGTTTTTCTAAGGTTTTCTTGTCATGGTTTTATAGTTTTAGGTCTTAGATTTAAATATTTAACCCGAGAAGGGAGAAAAATGACAGCTAGGAGGCAGGACTGAATTGCAGCTTCCACTCAGACTCACAGAGCAGTGTGTGGAGACATAAACTTTTGCTCTGAGAACTACCACAGGAATATACCAGGAAGGCCGAGAGAATCCACAGACCCTTTGAGGGAAGCAGATTGCTCCTGCAGATCCCAGGAAACAGCCCAAAAACTGTGAAGTGCCCAAAGTGTGAAAGTGGGAAAGAGGGATAGTCCATCCCCAGACACACACCCTCAGTGGGGAACCTGAAGGTCCAGATTATGGGAGAAGGATTTTTCCTCACCTGGAGCTTAGACAACTTGGGAGAGTTAAGCGAAATACAGGGGTAGAAGAAGCAGCGGGAAGAGCCCTGTGGGCTTTCTCACTCCCCAGGAAGGCCACTTCTGACTTTGTCTCACAGAGGCCCTTGGGGAGGGCTGCCAGAGGAACTGAGAAAAGACCACAGAAAGAAGGAAACTTCCAGCTGAACTCTGTAACAATTTTGACCGAATGCAAAGATTCCTGGACAGAACTCTGAAGAAGGGGTGAATCTGGAGTGCAGACACAGCACAGAAGCCACAGCAAGTGTGAAACCTGAAAGCCAGGAGGCTGGTAGCCTGGGGCAAGTTCTCAGTCCTGCTCACCCACTGCCTTTAAACAAAGTCGGTGCTGTTGAGGGGGCAGGGTGGGAGTGAGCCCATCCTTTTGGGTTGCACAGGACCTGGGTGAAGCCTGTCACTGCCAGCTTTCCCCAGTTCCCTGGTGAGCTGCATGACACAGCAGAAGCAGTCATAATCGCCCTAAGAACATAACTCCATTGGCCTGAGAACCACATCCCCATCTCCCACAGCAGTCACAGGAAGCCCTGTCCAAGAAGACTCTGAGCTCAGACATGCATAACCCTGCCCCCACCTGATAGTTTTTCTCTACCCACCCTTGTGGCCAAAGATAAGGGACGTATTCTCTTGGGAGCTCTGGGGCCCCACCCACCACATGGTCCCTTCTATATTACCAGAGCTGATGCTGTCTTGAAAGCACCACCTCCTGGCAGAAGGCCAACCAACACAAAACTAGTGCAATGAACTACAACTAAGGACCCTCACAGAGTCCATTTCACTCCCCTGCCACCAGCTCCACCAGAGCAGGTGCTGCTATCTACAGCTGAGAGACTGAAGATGGCTCACATCACAGGACTCTGTGCAGACACCCCCCTAGTACCAGCCTAGAGCCCAGTAACTCCATTTGGTGGCTAGATCAAGATGAGAAATAACATTCACTATAGTTTGGCACTAAGGAAGCCACATCCCTAGGAAAAGGGGGAGAACACTACATCAAGGGAGCACCTCATGGGACAAAGGAAACCTGAATGATTGCAGCCCTTGAGCCCTGGATATTCCTGGTGACATAGTCTATACAAAAAGGAAAATAAAAACAAAAACAAAAACAAAACAAAACAAAAAAACAGAAAAAACAAGTCTGGTAATATGACAAAACAAGGTTCTTTAACCCCCGCAAAGATCACACCAGCTCACCAGCAATGGATCCAAACCAAGACGAAATCTCTGAATTGCCAGAAGCAGAATTCAGAAGGTCAATTATTAAGCCAATCAAGAAGTCACCAGAGGAAGGTGAAGCCCAACTTAATGAAGTAAAAAAAAAGTGATACAAAGTATGAAGGGAAAAATATTCAGTGAAATAGCTAAATAAAAAAACAATCACAACTGGAAATGAAGGATACACTTAGAGAAATGCAAAATACACTGAAAAAATCTCATCAATGGAATCAAACAAGCGGAAGAAAGAACTTCAGAGCTCAAAGACAAGATTTTTAAATCAACCCAATTAAACAAAGACAAAAATGAATTTTAAAAAATGAACAAAACCTCCAAGAAGTTTGAGATTACATTCAATAACCAAACCTAAGGATAATTGGTGTTCCCGAGGAGGAAGAGAAATCTAAAAGTTTGGAAAACATATTTGAGGGAATAATCAAGGACAGCTTCCCTAGCCTTGCTAGAGATCTAGACAACCAAATCCAAGAAGCTCAAAGAACACCTGGGAAATTCATCGCAAAAAGATCATTGCCTAGGCACATAGTTATCAGGTCATCTAAAGTCAGGACAAAGGAAAGAAGCTTAAGACCTGTGAGGCAAAAGCATCAGGTAACCTATAAAGGATAACCTATCAGATTAACAGCAGATTTCTCAGCAGAAACCCTATAAGCTAAAAGGAATTGGTCCCTATCCTCAGCCTCCTTCAACAAACAATTATCAGGCAAGAATGTAAGCTTCATAAGTGAAGAAAAGATACAGATTTTTTTTCAGACAAACAAATGCTAAGAGAATTTGCCACTATCAAGCCAGGATCACAATACCTGCTAAAAGGAGCTATAAATCTTGAAACACATTCTCAAAACACAGCAAAATAGAATCTCCTTAAAGCATAAATCTCACGGGACCTATAAAACAACAACAATAAACAAATTTTTTAAAAAAAGTATTCAGGCAATAAACAGCACAATGAATAGAATAGTACCTCACATCTCAATACTAACACTGAATGTAAATGGCCTAAATACTCCACTTAATTGGCAGAATGGATAAGAATTCACCAATAAAGTACCTTCTGTCTTCAAGAGACTCACTTGACACATAGGACTCACATAAACTTAAGGTAAAGAGGTGGAAAAAGATATTTCATGGAAATGGATACCAAAAGCTAGCAGGAGTAGCTATTCTTATATCAGAAAAAATAAATTTTAAAGTAACAGCAGTTAAAAAAGACAAAGAGGGACTTACGTAATGATAAAAGGACTTGTCCAACAGGAAAAATATCACAATCTTAAATACACATGCACCTAACACTGGAGCTTCCAAATTTATAAAACAATTACTACTAGACCTAAGAAATGAGATAGACAGCAACACAATAATAGCGGAGGAATTCAATACTCCAGTGACAGCACTAGACAGGTCATCAACACAGAAAGTCAACAAAGAAACAATGGACATAAACTATACCCTAGAGAAAATGGACTTAACAGATACTTACAGAACATTCTGTCCAACACCTGCAGAACAGACATTCTATTCATCAGTACATGGAACATTCTCCAAGATAGACCATATGACAGACTGAAAAAGAAGTATTAATTTTTAAAATTTGAAATTATATCAAGTACTCTCTCAGGCCACAGTGGAATAGAATTGGAAATCAACTCTAAAAGGAACACTTAAAACCATGCAAATATATGGAAATTAAATAACCTGGTCCTGAATGATCATTGAGTCAACAATAAAATCAAGATAGAAATTTTAAAAGTCTTTGAACTGAATGATAATGGTGACACACAACATATCGAAACCTCTGGGATACAGCAAAGGCAATGCTAAAAGGAAAGTTCATAGCAATAAATACCTACATCAAAAAGTCTTAAAGAGTTCAAATAGACAATCTAAGGTTACACCTCAAGGAACTAGAGAAACAAGAACAAATCAAACCCAAACCAAGCAGAGGAAAAGAAATAACAAAGATCAGAGCAGAACTAAGTGAAATCGAAACAAAAAAGATACAAAAGATAAATGAAACAAAAAGCTGGTTATTTGAAAAGATAAATAAAATTGATAGTCTATTATCAAGATTAACCAAGAAAAGAAGAATTTCCAAAGAACCTCAATTAAAAATGAAACAGGAGATATTACAACTGATACCAGATAAATACAAAAGATCATTCAAGGCTACTATGAACACTTTTACATGCACAAACTAGAAAACGTAGAGGAGATGGGTAAATTCCTGGAAATATGCAGCCCTCCTAGATTAAACCAGGAATAAATAGAAACTCCAAACAGACCAATAACAAGCAATGAGACTGAAATGGTAATAAATAAATTCCCAACAACAAAAAAAATCTAGGACTAGATGGATTCACAGCTGAATTCTATCAGACATTCAAAGAATTGATACCAATCCTATTGATACTATTCTGAAAGAAAAAGAGGGAATCCCTCCTAAATCATTCTATGAAGCTAGTATCACTTTAATACCAAAACCAGGAAAAGACATAACAAAAAAACAAAACTACAGACCAATGTCCCTGATGAATATAGATGCAAGATTCCTTAACAAAATACTAGCTAACTGAATCCAACAGCATATGAAAAAGATAATCCACCATGTTCCAGTGAGTTACATACTAGGAATGCAGGGATGGTTTAACATCTGCAAGTCAATAAATGTGATAGACCACATAAGCAAAATTAAGGCAATAATCACATGATCATCTCAATAGACACAAAATAAAATTGACAAAATCCAGCATCCCTTTATCATTAAAATCTTCAGCAGAATCGGCATAGAACAGACATACCTTAATGTAATAAAAGGCATCTATGAAAAATCCACAGCCAACATAATACTGAATGGGGAAAAGTTGAAAGCATTCCCCATGAGAACTGGAACAAAACAAGGATACCCACTTTCACCACTTCTATTCAGCACAGGACTGGAAGTCCTAGCCAGAGAAGTCAGACAAGAGAAATAAAGGGCATACAAATTGATAAAGAGGAAGTCAAATTGTCACTGTTCACTGATGATATGATCATATACCTAGAAAACCCTAAAGAGTCATCCAAAAGCTCCTAGAACTGATAAATGAATTCTGCTAAGTTTCAGTATACAAAATTAACATACACAAATCAGTAGCTCTGCTGTACACCAACAGTGACCGGGGCCGAGAATCAAATCAAGAACTCAACCCCTTTTACAATAGCTGTGAAAAAAAAAAAAAGAAAAAAGAAATACTTAAGAACACACTTAACTAATGAAGTGAAAGACGTCTACCAGGAAAACTATGAAACACTGCTGAAAGAAATTATAGATGCCACAAACAAATGGAAACACATCCCATGCTCATGGATGGGTAGAATCAATATTGTGAAAATGACCATACTGCCAAAAGCAATCTACAAATTCAATGCAATTTGCATCAAAATAGCACCATCATTCTTCATAGAACTAAAACAATCCTAAAATTCATATGGAACAAAAAAAGAACCCACAGAGCCAAAGCACTACTAAGTAAAAAGAATAAATCTGGAGGCATCACAATACCTGACTCCAAACTATACTATAAGGGCATAGTCACCAAAACAGCATGGTACTGGTATGAAAAGAGGCACATAGACCAATGGAACAGAATAGAAAACCCAGAAATAAAGCCAAATACTTACAACCAACTGATCTTCAACAAAGCCAACAAAAACATAAAATGGAGATAGGACACCCTATGTAACAAATAGTGCTGGGATAATTGGCTAGCCACATGTAGAGGAATGAAACTGGATCTTCATCTCTCACCTTATACAGAAATCAACTCAAGATAGATCAAGGACTTAAATATAAGACCTGAAACTATAAAAATTCTAGAAGTTAACACCGGAAAAACCCTTCTAGACATGGCTTAGGCAAAGACATCATGACCAAGAACCAAAAAGCAAATGCAACAAAAACAAAAATAAATAGATGGGACTTAACTAAACTACATTAGTTTAGTTTGTCTTGCACAGCAAAAGAAACAGCAGAGTAAACAGACAACCCACAGAATGGGAGACAATATTTTCAATCTGTACATCTGACAAAGGACTAATATCCAAAATCTGTAAGGAACTCAAGCAAATCAGCAAGAAAAAAAAACAACCCCATCAAAAAGTAGGCAAAGGACATGAATAGACAATTCTCAAAAGAAGATATGCAAATGACTAACAAACATAATAAAATGCTCAACATCACTAATTATCAGGAAAAGCAAATCAAAACCACAATTTGATACCACCTTACGCCTGCAAGAATGGTCATAACCAAAACATTAAAAAAAAATAGATGTTGGCAGGGATGTGGTGAAAAGGGAACACTTTTACACTGCTGGTGGGAATGTAAACCAGTACAACCACTATGGAAAACAGTGTGGAGATTCCTTAAAGAACTAACAGCAGAACGACCATTTGATCCAACAATCTCACTCCTGAGTATCTGCCCAGAAAAAAAACGTAATTATACAAAAAAGATACATGCATACACGTTTATTGAAGCACAGTTCACAATTACAAAAAATATGGAACCAACCCAAATGCCCATCAATCAGTGGATTAAAAAATTGTTTTATGTATATATGTGTGTGTGTGTGTGTATATATATATATGATATATATAATACACATACATATATCATGGCATACCACTCAGCCACAAAAAGGAACAAAATAATGGCATTCGCAGCAACTTGGATGAAATTGGCAACCATTATTCTAAGTGAAGTAACTCAGGAATGGAAAACTAAACATCATATGTTCTTACAAGTGGGAGCTAAGCTATGAGGATGCAAAGGCATGAGAATGATATAATTGACTTTGGGGACTCCAGAGAAAGGATGGGAGGGGGTGAGGGATAGAAGATTACAAATTGGGTACTGTATATACTGCTCAAGTGACGTATGTACCAAAATGTCAGAAATCACCACTAAAGAGCTTATTCATGTAACCAAACACCACCTGTTCCCCCAAAACCTATGGAAATAAAAAGTATATATAATATACATGCTTAAGATAGCCTTGGCAATTCTGGGTCTTTTGTGGTTCTATATAAATTGTAGGATTGTTTTTCTATTTATATTTCTGTGAAGAGTGTCATTGATATTTTGATAGAAACTGCACTGAATCTTAGATTGCTTTGGGAACTATGGATATTTTAACAATATCAATTCTTCTAATTTACGAACATGGAATATCCAAGATTTTCCAAAAACTACAAACACTGGCGAGAGACATACAAGACAAGCTATACAAATGGAGAGGTATTTATGGATTAGAAGAGTCATTGTTTTTTTTTTTTTGAGACAGAGTCTCACTCTGTCACCCAGGCTGGAGCACACTGGTGCGATCTTGGCTCACTGCCACCTCTGTCTCCTGGGATAGAGCAATTCTCCTGCCTCAGCCTCCTGAGTAACTGGGATTACAGGTGTGCTAATTTTTATATTTTTAGTAGAGACAGGGTTTCATCATGTTGGCCAGGCTGATCTCAAACTCCTGACCACCCACCTCAGCCTCCCAGAGTACTAGAATTACTGGCCTTAGCCACCGTGCCCTGCCTCATGTTGTTAATATATCAGTTCTCCCCAAATTGATCTACAGCATCAATACAATTCCCATTAAAATTCCAGCAGGTATATTTTTAATCAACAAACGGATTCTAAATTTTATTTAGAAAATGCCAAATACTAAAATAGCCAAAACAACTTTGAAACAGAACACTATCTGATCCAAAATTTACTATAAAGTTATAGTAATAAAAACAGTATAGGGCTGCTATAAAAGACAAATATATCAATGGAACAGAATAAAGAATCCTGAAATAAACCTATATATATGTGTGTGTGTGTGTGTGTGTGTGTATTGATTTTTAATAAATGTCTCAAAGCAATTCAATGGCAAAGGATGTTTTCAAAAAGTTGTGCTGACATAAGTAGATATTCATATGCAAAAATATGAACCTCAAGCAATATATGAAAATTAACTCGAGTCACAGACTAAATATAAGTTAAAGTGATATAAAATCCAGAGATACATTTAGGAGAAAAAGCTTAGTAACCTCAAGCTTAGCAGTAATTTTTTAAAACATGACAGTAAAAAGCATAAAGTATAGAATAGAAGATTAATACATTGAAGTTTATTCATTTTTTAATAAAACTTTTCTTCTTCAAAAGACAATGTTAAGAAGAAGTAAAGGTAAGTCATAGATGGGGAAAAATATTTGCAAAACTTATATAAAAATATATATATTATATAATTTATATATTACATAATATATATAAATTATATATACACATTTAATATATAATTATATATTATATATGTAATTATATAAATATATATTTATTATATAAAAATATATATTTATTATATATTGTTTATATTTATATACTTTTATATATATATAATTCTAGCACTCTGGGAGGTTGAGGTGGGTGAATCACCTGAGGTCAGGAGTTTGAGACCAGTCTGGCCAACATGATGAAATTATATATATATACACATTTATTATATATATATATTTATATATATATACATTTATTATATATATATATTTTTAAAAGGTGCTTAAACTTGTGATTCTGGAACCAGAACTATCACAACTGTTTGCTAAACAATCACCACAGCGACTGAAATTAAAGACTAACAATACCAAATATTACCAATACACAAACTAGAATTCTCATATGCTATGAGTACATAAGTGTTTGAGAGTCTGCACTAAAGCGAAAGTGTGATGCCATATGACCCAGCGATTTCATTCCTCGATGGGTATACACAGGTTTCTAAAAAAGTATATATGTTCAATAAATGTTTATAGCAGCACTTTCTTTATTACACTAATCTGAAACAACCTAATTGCAATGGTAATAGCATAGTGGTCCAGTCATATAATAGAATATTATATAGCAATGGGAATTTATTGGCATATGGATGGATAATTTCACTAACATACATTTGGCAAAAGAAGACAGATACAGTAGTATATACTGTATAATTCCATTTACATAAAGTTTAAAGAAGGTTGCAATAAACAATAAACAATTTTGATAGAAGTCAGGATGGTGTGTAATTTTGCTGGGAGCGAATCATGACTGAGGGCACAGAGGTTGTCTGGAGTGCCGCCAACATTCCATTTCCTGTGATAGAGGGTGGCAGTTTCATGTGTGTGTCCACTTTTTGAATGTTCATCAAGCTGCACACTTACCATGTGTGCATCTTTCTATGTACAGCACCTGTCTGGCAAATAAAATGACCTCTCTTTGGAGGATGGCAGGGGAGCCAGAGGAAAGTGGAGATGAAACAGGCATCAACCAGACCTGTTGTTTCCATTCTAGTAATGAGAGATGTTGTACTAATAATTCAGGTCTACTGTACCTGATTCTTTGAAATGTTCTCGGAGTTTCTTTTCCATGTAGTTCCAGTGTGTGCTGGCAAATGCATCTTTTGTTTTTGCTAAAAGACACCAAGAAGTTGTGCCTGAATCTGATCCTCTATGCTATTAGCAGTTCCCAGATACCAAGCCCCACCTGCGTGAGTACTACATGGACAAGCTACTTTGATGGCTCTCAAGTCCCATCTGCCCTGGACAGGTCTCTACAATGTCCTTGAAAGATCCAATTTTACTTTCCTCCTCCTTCCTCTTCCCCCTCCTACCCAAGGTTTCTTTAGGAAGAAGAAACCCTTTTATTCTTCCCTGCTATCTGCTTTATTCTCCTAGAAGGAATTTCTTCTTTTTTTCTAAAACATTACCATCAGAAATCAGAAGTGGTCACAATTCTTCTGGAAAAAATAATGCTTTATTGAGGTATGACAGACATTCACAATGCTGTGTATATTTAAAGTGTATGATTGGATGAGTTTGGAGATATGTATACACCTGTGAAACCATCACCACTTTCTACATCATAAACATCCATCTACTCCAAAAGTTTATTCCCATCCTCTTTATTACTATTTTTTACATGCAATAAGAACACAAGAACTCCGGTCTTAACGAGTTTTAAGTATACAATACAGTATTATCTATAGGTACTATGCTGTACAGTAGATCTCTAGGACTAAATCATCTTGTGTAACTGAAACTTTGCACCCTTTGACTAATTCCTCCATTTCCCCCCGTCTCCCTCAACCCCAGCAATGACCATTCTACTCTCTGCTTCTTTGGCTATTTTCGTTTCCTCATATAAGTGGTATCAGGAAGTATTTGCCCTTCTTAAACATTGATAAGTTATTTAAGTTGCTAAGAGAGCATGCAAATGTACATTTCTCCTGAGGAGAATTTTTTATTGGAGTGGAAGTGCTATTTGTCTCAAAAAATGTCATTGTCTTGTTTGATTTTTCAGAAAAGGGGATGAGGAGGTAGAGAATATTTGTGTTTCTTTTGTTCAAATATATGATGTAAAGTGTTCTCTACCTGCTGTTTATATGAACGTAGACTGGTTCAACAGTAATGCCACTGTCAGCCCTAGAAGAGGATCTCAACTTCTGAGGAAAGCATATTGGTAATTAAATATTGATACATCCTACAACCTTTTATAGATATTGCTTGGATAGACCCAGAATGTAAAAGGTGCTTACTTTTCTTTCCTTTTCCCTCCCCTTTTTCCTTCCTACTTCCTCATTTTCTTTTTCTTTCTTATTTATTTTTCTCCTTCTCTGCTGCCCAAGCAGATCACTGTCTAATGCAGACTCACACATATTTCTGATTAAACCAAAAACTTGAGGACAAAAATGAATTTGAGCAATGGCCATGTTTCCAGGCAGTTTATTTCATTTCAAGTGGAGACCAGGGGTCCTGGAATAAAAATGTGAAGAATTTGCTGTTCTAGTAGTTGGATTGAAGAAGGGGAAATTCAATTCAATTATCTTGGAAATCCATTAGCTAATGAAGAGTTTTATCAGTGTTCCCAGAAAAGTTTGGCTCAAATGCTTTGGTGGGCAACTGCTCAGCTTAGAAGAGACCGAAGAGGGGATGTACTACGGGAGATGTGACCTGCAGAAACTTACATTGTAAGCCCGAATCTGTCATTTGGTAGGAATCATTTGGTGGGGAACATCAGAGAGCTGGGCTGAAGATAATGTAGCCATAAATTCTATTAGAGCACAAGCACAAGGCTTCAGGATTTGTAATGCTTTTCTTTGAAAGGTGAATGGGTGATAGAATTCATTGAGAACCTGTCCCAGTTAACATGCTTTGTGAATAGGGATTGATTCAATAATTGATAGGTTATTGAATCTATAAATGCTTCTCAAATTTATAGCATAAGGCTCAAGTATTTGCATCATAAACTCAGAAGGGCAAATTCACAAGTGCCATATTATTGAGGATTCACATTACATATTCCTTTCTGAAAGATGCCTTCCTTAACCCTTTAGGGAATGAATCCTATTTCTAGTTGCAGTGCTACCGTATTATGCTGCTATTTTCTGTTTATTGTCTGCAGACCTCCTACACCACAATGCAAGTTTATCTTATTTATTTTGGGAGCAGGAACTCAGCTTGTCGAGTCCAGAATGTACGATTTATTAAATATTAAATTGAATAATACAGCAACTAATTGTCAAACATCCTCATGATGGTGTCCAAGAAGGTGCATTTTAAAATCTCCTAGCACTAAGAATAGAGGCAGATGTATAGGAATAACCTCTTAAAAATTTGTGAATAAACAGATAAATGGTTCAATGACTGAACGAGTACAGGTACATAATCAATCGAAAACCCAAGTGTGGGCTGAGAGTAAGAAATAATGTGTCAGAGCTTTGATGGCTTATTAAATGACAGTGACATGTTTCAGGGGCATTTCCACTTTGTGTGCCTGAGATATACACATTGAATACCTGAGGCTCTAAAACAAAGTATAAAAACAATTCAAAGTTCCTGGTACCTTTTAAATATCAGCAGTTCCTGGAAGCTCCTCCACTCACCTCTGTCTCCTCTAACCGAATGTATATCAAGTGACCCTTTTCCACACACCTTCTTAGGTTGTATACTGCTATACGATTTCTCTTCTCTTGAGCTCTCTGAACAATCAGCTAATTACTAATTTACTTTTACCTTCATCATCTCAGTCATCACAAATAACTGTTGATCCCCTGTCTATGACAGATGAGCACACTGGGATGGACAGTTAGGTGGGTCTGCATTGCAGTGGGAAGGATAATGACCCCGATAGATGTCCACATTCTCATCTCAGAACCTGTGAGTATGTTACACAGTGAAGACAACTTTCCTAGGGATGTTAAATGTTATGAGATGGGGAGATTAACCCTGGGTTATCCATGTTGACCCAATGAAATTACAAGGGTCCCCATATGAGAGAGGTAGCAAGGTCAGAGTAAGAAGAGATGATCTGACAGCAGAATCAGAGACTGAAGGAATGGAGGGTCATGAGCCGAAGAGTGGGGGCAGCCTCAGAAGCTGGAAAAGGCATGAGAACAAACTCTACCTTGGAGCCTCCAGAAAGAACTCAGTCCTATTGACACCTTGATGTTAGTGCAGTGAAACCCATTTCAGATTTCTGATCTCCCAAACAGCAAGATATTAAAGTTATATTGTTTTAAGCCACTAGGTTTGTGAGAAGTTGTCACAGCAGCAAGAAAACTAATTCAACAGAAGAACCTTAAGGAGCTTACAAGACAGTTTATCTTTGACTTTTCACATATGACCTTTTACATATAGGAAGTTGTCTAGTCTTGAACACACCTGTATGCTCTCTTTACATTCTCTATAGCTTTTATTACAACCTTTACATCCCCATTCAGGCTTTCACCTTCAATTTCCAGTTAATGTTTTTATTATTATGATTATTATTATTTCACAACTTAGCTAATGTAATAGCCTCCTGACGGTTTTCTCTCTTTCTGATTCTTTCATCCTTCATGGACCAACTTGGTTAATGTTCTTACAAAGCCACTTGATCACGGAGTTAGACTCTCAGAGTTTATGGGTTAAAGAGCAAATCTATCATAATTATCATTCAGTGCATCAACAGAGAATCAGCCCTGCTCAGAAACATTCAGTTCTTCCACATTCCTGCCACACACACAGCCTTCTCTGTAGGCTGGAGTGTTAGTAAGTCTTTTGTTATATTAAGTCTACCTTTCTATTTATATCTCTCTCCATTTATTCCCCAAAACTAGTGAACTAAATGCTCAAACACACCTTCTATACCTTCTTCACCTGTTCTCATGCCACTTCTTTTCCTAAACATGTGCTTCTCACAATGTTATCTATCAGAATTTTATTTCCTCCTCAAAGTGGTGGAACCATTCACTGGGAGAGGACTAGGTTTGAGGTTTTGTAGAGTGTAAGATACCAATCCCTGTAATTGTTTATTTCATGTGGTATCTTTCAGGGTCAATCTTGCGTTGTTGTTTTAGTATATGCAGCATCCCTATCATCTAGTACTCACTCCACAGCACCTAACCACATATTTGCACATGGCAGACACCCATAAAGTCTTGATTTAAAATGAGTTCACAAAAATATTGACAATCCATTAGCCCACTTGCAAAGGCAAGTTACATTAGTGTTACGATGATTCACAAATAGTATAAGTACAAGAAACAAATTGTATACCTGTATCTTCCAGTTTTATGCAAGATTAAAAGATCAAATTCTAGGAAATGATTTCAAATAATTAAAGTGGATAATCTGTTTATAACATCTTCAGGGTTTATAATCACTGACAGTTTTTATTTAAAGAGGTTATCTTAGCTGTCACACTTGTAAATCCCTGGAGCTGAAGTTGTATGGTGAATAGAGTATCTGGCTCCATACTTCTGCTTTAGGCCATGTATATTTCCATGTTTTCTGAAATGTATTTATTTCCTAACTAGCTCTTTCCCACTGTTACTGTGAGGGCACATCATGGCTTTTAAGTGACAGCTCGTCTGTCTCCCTGGGTGTATGCCTCATGGACTATAATGAGTGAGGCAGCTAGGGCAAGTAAAGAAAGCTCTGGTCTAAGAGCAAAAAAATCCTGGCTAATTCTCCTGACTTTGCCACTATTGATTTATGTAACTGCATCAAGTCACTTACCTTCTTTGACCTTCAGGCTTCTCATGTGTGACTGAGGAGTACTCCCAACTTCAAAGGAAGCCCTAGAAGTGGGATTCATATGACTATAGATGACTTAATTCCATGCTTCTTTATATAACTTCTTCCTGGGGCCCCCAGCACTGGGTCTCCCTAATGGTATGTCTTCCGTATACCCAGAGTACCTCCTTCTGTGAGAGAGGAGAGGGAAAAGTCTTCATGCTGGCAGTACTCTGGATAATGGGAACTTGGGGTGTCTCTTTGTTGCCTCCTGGATAAGGAAGAATTATGATGGGAGGCTCTCAGAGCCAGCACCTGCTGCCGGCAGTGACGGTGGGACGTCCCACTCCTCCTCTCTGCTTGCTTGGTCTTAACCATATAATTTTTAAAAATTTCATCGGAGATAGCACAGGGTGGGAATAAAAGCCTAACCTTGGAATAAGACTGCCTGCTGTCCTGACTGTCAAGTGTTTGTTAGCTGTAATGGTTGGCAAACTACTTAATCTTTATGTGCCTTAGTTGTTTCATCAGGTGAATTTAAGATGATATGAATAGTACCTAATTTCAAAGGTATTACAAAGATTGAGTGAATAAATGTAAAATGTTTAAAACAGTCCATGGCAGATAGAAAGTAAACCATGTCATTTAGCTATTATCATGAAACTATCAGTAGCAGGAATAGCAGTAAGAGGAAGAGAAAGAGAAGGATGAGAAGGAGTAAAGGTTCCTTCCCAGCAGAACACAGCCCCCAGTGCTCTGCAGGGCACTCAAAACCCACGCCACCTTGTCCTGGATATGCTCTAGTCTCCTTCCTCCATGTCCTCCAGCCAAGTAGCCTGACTGCTCTTCTAGAACCCAACATATACTTCCTATTTTCTTTGCTGTTTTCTCAGTCAGAATGTTCTACCTTTCCTTTTCTACATATCAAAATTATATCCATATTCCAACTTAAAGCTAAATGGCATCTTTGTAAAGCCTTTCCAAGTCATCCAGTCATATTTAAGTTCTCTTTCCCATGTTTGTCCACCCTTTAGTCTTCTCATGTGGTACTGCTTTCCATTCTCTTTCATATTGGAGTCAGTGGTTTCCATTTTAGGATCCCCAGATCCATGGTAATTTCCTTGAGGGCACAACCCTCCAGGGCTTACATTTGCCCTCTCTATCTTCTGGGCTAAACTACCCATCAGCACAAGACACTCAGTGGCCAGGGAAGCTGGTGCCACACATCCTTCTCCATGTACATCTTCCTTCCTTAGACAGTTCCTGCTTGTATGCTATACACCTGTAGGCCAAGAGAAATCAATGGAGAGCAATAACTATAGCCATCTTCATCACTTTGAATAAAGCTACTAACTAAAAAGAAGGAGAGAAATTTGCTGATACTACATTGTGGTTCTTTGACTGGGACAAAAATGTAACCCCTCTGCCTGTTATTACCCTCCAAAGGGTTCATAATGTACCAGCCTTAACATTAAGCAACACTCATATTAGAAGTCAAACATAAAGATAAGCCTAATTGCACAGTGATTCCAAGTTTGAGCAATGGAAGAGAGATGGGTAGAGAGCCGAGGGTGAGACATTGCAGGAAATGGAACAGAAATTGAAGTCTGAGAATGAATCCAGGAGTCAACAGATAAAGCCTATCCTTAAAACCTAAGCTATTTAACATATTCTTCATGACAGACTCTAAATACAGATTTTATTTCTGTCAATTGAAAGAATTTTCTATTTTATATCAAAAACTGGAAGAAAGAAATTCAGCCGAACTTTAATATTCATACTTCTCTCTGGGGAAGACATACTGTCATATTGAAAGGTTTTAAGTATTTTGCATTTTTTTGCATCTGATTTCATCTCCCTTCATTATTTAATATTCAGAGTGTTTCATTCTTCAATTATAAATTACTTCTGTTTAGTTTCTTGGCCACATCTCAATGGTCTTTGTAACCAATTTAATTTTTTAAATACTTGAAATAAAATAGGATTTCTCAGTATTGAATAAAGGAAGGTTTTCCCTTCACCCATACAAATCATTGTTTTATCTTTTTTTTATTTTTAAAAGAATTATTGTTAAGCAAGTAACTGAGAAACAGTTCTAGATATTGTGTTTGAAACTAATGTACTAGAGTTCTTTAAATGAAATTAAAAGACTAGAAGAATTTTCAAAGGACATTGTCTCCCATATGAGTTACTTATATGCTAAAACCATGTTTTCTTTTAGTTAATGTCAATTATATGATTTCCATGCTCAAAAGGAAGAAATTCAGAATTGAGGGCAATGTCAAGGTTATGCCATGAAGGAAGATCTAATTCGTAAAGTGAGGGAGAGAACTGAACCTTCTCACCTCTTGCTCTTTCATTGTTACAACCTGGAGAAAAAACAACCTGATTTTGCTCTTTAGTGTAATGGACAAGGTGGGAATAAAACTTGGCTTTTCTTTCAGCATCTCTGTGCTTTTCAGAGAGAACTCCTTGTGAATAGGGCAGTAGGGACTTCTGAATCTAGGGAACGAAAACCCTTTACTTAGCCTTTTTATTTTCAGGGAGGGTGAAGGTGGCAGTGTCAATTCTACTCAGTATAATTCTGTTTGAGACAGAGTTCTAGTTAAGTTGTTATTCTAAAAACCTGGTAGTCATGGTATAGCAATTATCTTCCTCAAACTCTCAAGCCAATGTTTTTCAATATGTGATCCCTGAGCATTCTGGGCAAACAGGGCCATCTTCTGTAAGCCCATTTTTCTTTGATTATGAAAAGCTTTTTAGAAGACTATCAGAAGTGAGGTACCTGCAAAGATCAACAGAAATGTGTACTTACAATGTTCTTGGTTACTCTGCTTGCTGGAAGCCTTAGTTTCCATGTTTCAGGCTCGGTTTGGTGGAAAGAATTTAAATTTGTACCTACAGATTTCATTACATCTACACTGTAAGATAGTTGGTATTATTTCAATGCAGAGAGGCAAGATGGTATAGAAGGTTAATTGAGGAGGAGTAGGCTTTTACCTTTTTCTTTTTTTTAACAGTCCTGTATGATATGAGTACACACACACACACACACACACACACACACACACACACACACTCCATTCAAAAAACAAAGCATCTGTTCTCAAAGAAACTGCCATCTAAATAGGTAACTGATCACATGAGGAAGGCACAAGAATGTATACTGCAACACACAAACTAATTTCCTATTTAAGAGTAATAATAGCAACAATCCCTTATATACCATTTACCACGCAGTAGGAACTGTTTGAAGCACTTTACATGCATGTATGGATTCATTCCCCATAACAATCTTACATAGTAACTGCTATTGGAATGTGAGTTAGGCTGAGTAGAAGGAACATGTAGTCTATCTTTCTCCCAACCATAGTGCCAAGACCAAGTGAGCTCTTTGAAATTTAAGATCACAATTCTTCTCTGCAAGAGATTGCTTTATTCCAGCAAAAGTGATGAACAACAGTGGCTTACAGTTTACAATGCCAGAATGTCAGTTGGTAAACTATGCTATATAGATTTTAATTAATACATTGTCATATATTTAGTTAATATCGTTTTAATCCCCTACACCATGGTTGCATGAAGTAGACATGCATATGATGAAGGAATGAATGAAAACTTAGTTCTGTTGGAAGAAAAGAGATTAGGAAGAGAGGACTGTCCAGGAGTCAACTCAACACCGTAAGCATTTAGTGTAGATAAGGAAGAGAGGATTGTCCAGGAGTCAATTGAATGCAGACCAAGCTGCATGTGGGGTGTCAAAGCACAGAAGGATGAGTCAGGCAGCACTTACTAAACAATATCTTGGAGGCAGAAGTGGGAACTGAGCCCTGACATGCAGAACTCTGGAGAACACATCTGTCAGGATATGAGGAAAGAATAAGACAGAACAAGGAAAGGCCTGAGAAATTTCAGAACAATTAACTGCATATGGTGGCATGCAGCTACCCTTGGGTGTCATCTTTGATGAAATCTTAAAAATTAAGACTTAATTATGGCAATGAGTTAAACCTAAGTAGACATGGGTTCTGAGATTTTGGTTAGAACTGTTGTCTTGCTATAGCTTTCGTGTCTCTTTCTATACCCTTTGTGTTTCTAAAGAACTATGAAGTGAAGGCAAAGATCTACTCTTTTCTATTTCTATGAAAACTGTACTTCTTTTATGGGGATGATGGTACATAACCATGTCTAACTACGCACCACTGACGTGAGTTTCAATATGTGGCTCTCTCCACGAACAAGCTTCAGTTTTGTATGGTCATTCTCAAGACTCTACTGATGTTCACTCCATAGGACCACAGGATACCGGAGTCTCTTACAACGTTAATCGAAAGTAATCTCTCTCTGTTTGTCTCTCTCTGTCTCAGTCTCTTTATTTCTCTCACTGCCACTCACACTCACACACACGCCTGTGCTCACACAAGTTATATAATCCTGTCCCAGGTCCAAATACTATTTCTAACTGCTTCATAGATTTTTATTATTTTAAGTAAGCTATTTACGAGCATCCTAAGCACTTTATAATATGTTAAATAACATAAAAATATGCTGATATCATAGAATCTAATTGAGGAGAAAAATACTTATGTAAGTTTTAAATGCTTAATGAATATAGCATTTTATGCTAATGTAATGTTTCTGCTTTTAATGAACCTTCTTATATGTTATCTACTTTGATCTGCAAGCAAAGGTTGATGGGAAGTTAAGGTTGATGGGAACATTATCAGTATCACCTTTTAGGGATGAAGGGCTGATGTAGGGAGTTAATAACCAGTCCACGATTACATAGTTAGCATGTGATATGGTTAGGAACTGAAGCCTTCATAACATCTGAAATCTGATCCACTGTTTCACAATTGCCCCATTTGTCCTTTGAATAGGACCAGGGAGAGACAAATGCTCACATTATAATAAAGAGATTCTGGGTCACAGGACTTGGAACCACACCATTCTGTTGGGAGAGGAAAGCAGAGTGGGGAGTCTGAAAGTGAATGGGGCCTGAGGCCAAACCAGAGAATGGCTGAGTGGGAACGGAGCCATAGCAGATTGAACAACGCTGAGTGGACATGGGAAAGGTACCAGCTGGAAATGCAGAAGGCAAAATGGGTAGCTACTCCTGCCAAATAGGTACGTGATTGAAGCAGGCTGAATCAGTAATTGAAAGATAGAACTTTCTTCCAGGAAAATATTTCACATCTCTATCCTACCAATAATAAGACCCAAGAGGGGCCACATATTAATCAGATGACTAAGTACATGTATAGCTATCTAAAGCTTGGGCAAGCCAGCTTTAAGAAAGAGGAGATAATTCTCCCTAAACTGATTCAACACAGAGCCTGTCAAAATGCCAACAGAAATGAAGAAGTAAATCCTACATTTTATATAGGATGCAAAGGATTCAGAATAGATTAGATAAAACAATTTTTTAAAAGAAGAATAAAGTTAGAGGACTTTCGCCTCCCAATTTCAAAACTTACTCTAAGCTACAGTATTTAAAACAGTACAGTGCTGGCACAAGGGTAGACATACAGATCGACAGAAAAGAATAGAAATTCAGAAATAAGCCCTTATATTTATGGCCAACTGGTTTTTTGCAAAAGTGCCAAAGGGATTCATTGAGGGAATAAATCATCTCTTCTGCAAATACTGCTGGGATAATTAGGTATTCACAAATGAAAAGATTAAAGTAGACCCTTACCTTACACCATGCACAAAAAAAGTACCCCAAAGGGGATCGTAGACCTAAATATGGTAGAGAAATATACAAAATTTTTTAGAAGAAAATCTTTATGACTTTGAGTTAAGCAACATGTTCCTGATATGACACCACAAACATAAGCCATAAAAGAAATAAAATGATAAACTGGACTTCATCTCATACTTTTAGATTGTATTTATTTGGCAGTTCAGTAGGATCCAACAAAGGAGAAGCGTATGTTCAATGGATTGAAACCCCTTTGTGTCAATAAGCTTGTCCTCCGCTCTGCTCTGGGGGAAAAAAACAAAAACAAACAAACAAACAAAAAATGGTAATAGTAATTGTAGTAGTTTCCTATAGCTGTTGTAAAAAATTACTGTGAAACAGTAGATTGAAACATCACAAATTTATACCTTACAGTTCTAGAGATCAGAAGTCCAAAATCCATTTCACTGGGCTAATGCCAAGGTGTCAGCAGGGCTGGTTCCTTCAAGAGGCACTAGAGAAGAATCTCTTTTATTTCCTGTTTCAGCTTCTGGAGACCACCTACATTGCTTGTTCAAGGCCCTTTCCTCCTTCAAAGAAGGGGGCATCACAGCACCTTGCAATTCTCTGTCCCTGACGTCTGCTGGCATTATCACATTGCTTTCTTTTCTTCTGCTTCCCTTTCTGACCCTTCTGCCTCCCTGTAATAAGGAACCCATCTGAGTACTCCAGAATAATCATGCCATCTCAAGATACTTATTTTAATAACATCTGCACTGTTCCTTTTGAGATGTAAGGTAATATATTTCTCAGGTTCCAGGGATTAGAACATGGACATATATACATATATTTTTTTGGGGGGGGTCATAATTTAGCCTATTTCAGTCATTAACAGTATCGCTAAAAATATTGATTCTGAAATTACCCAGTGTATCAATTCTTTTAGATGATAAACTACATAACATTTTGATATATATAATTTAATCTTAATAAATTGTCTCTTTTGAAAGAAGTGTGTGTGTGTGTGACTGTGTTGCTGTGTGAAGGAGACTGACAGATTTGAGAGCTGATTCTGCACTTTTAGTTTGATACTGAGAAACTAAAAATACCACTAAAAGGAAAATTACAGATATAGGGATCATGGTGTGAACAGACTATCACATTTCTAGTCCTTTTGAGGAAGGGCTATACTTTTGGGTAATTGTAGGACACCAGCTGGCAGAATATTTAGAACGACATTATTTCTTTATTTTTTTTTTAAATTTTCTTAAACATCTGGTCTCTTCTAGATTTTTATGTCAGAGAATTTTAATTTTCTCTTGAGTTCTTGAAATAATTACTCCTGTCATACATTCACAGCTTCAACTTGATTTCCTTGCTAAAATTTAAGATTATTTTAAATCCTTGTGTTAGAGTTTGTGACTCTCTGATATAATAATTTAAGGATGTATTGATTACACTTCCCCTAGGTTAACAATTTAATAGTGTCCTACTGAATGGAATAGGATCTACTTAGGAAAAGTGATGCCAGTGATTTTAGAAGTTTGATGTTTTTAACATGTCTCCTGCAATTCCATCCTGTACCTAGGGGTAATTATTATTCTCCAAGGAGAAATAAATTCATCTATTCACTTTTATTTATATCCTGCTTTGTTAAAAAAGCTTCATGAAATTTGTTTTGTTTTCTTTTGAAAATACGTGTCTGGGGCAATTATATTTGTTAAAAAAAATCTCAATGGCACTTTTAAAGTTTCTCCTTGAAACCTTCCAGCTCAGAAGTGAAAAAAGCTTCCAGCACTCTTTAGAGCCGCATTTTGGACTCTGGTGTCTATAAACCATCTCAAATAGTGGATTGGAGTTGGCACATCAATGATAGCTAATATGTTGAGTGCTCTCCTGGACACCAGCCTGGTACAGTGTGGACTCCCTTCACTAACCCTGAAATCTGTGTATGTATGTCCAGTGGGGTTCTAGCACATTCAGTGCCAACGGATAGTGAGTGCTGTGCTCCCAGTGGGTTAGGCCTGCTCAACTGGTGCTGGGAAGTTGATACCCACTCTGTGACTGGGGGATCCCACATGGCTAGAGTCTAAACTTCAGCTCAAGGTGAAGTACTTTGCAGGCATTATCTTGGTTAATCTCATAACTTCCTTATGAATAGGCATCATAGTTATTCACATTTTATAGGCAAGGACTCTGAGACAGATCTGAAAATAATTTCTCTAGTCTCTGGAATGTATTCAAGAAATTCTCATTCACTATTTTGGCTCTACTTTTCGATATTGTATAAAAACATGGGTTTGGGGTCTGTCTGAATTTTAATCCTGAGTTGAGCACTTAATAGCCCAGTAGCCTTGAGCAAGTTACTTAACTGCTCTTTGTCTCAGTTTCCCCATTTGTAAAATAAAGATAGAAACAGTGCTTTTCTCGAAGGATCGTCACAAGATTGTCTGAGGTAGGACATGTAGATTGCTTGAAACAATGCCTGACACATTGTAAATACTAACTACATCTCAGTTATTTTTATGTTTTTTACCTCACTCTTTGTATTATATTTTGTATGTGTGTGGTTTTTATTTTTTTGTTTTTTTGTTTTTTTGTTTTGTTTTTGCAGTTAGAAAGTAAGTTCCCTGAAGAAAGGATTCTACCTTATTCATCCTGAATGCCTTGGAGTACTTAGCACAGAGCAGTCCCTCAATATTCATTTTGTTTGTGATTTAGTTTTCCATTCACATTATGAAATACAGTTTCTGTCCACATTAAATTTATTATCATCAGAAAAGGTCCAAACTTGTATTCATACAGCAGGCCAACAAAGTAAAGTAATGTGGTACCTGCTAGACTGAATAGGAACGCTGTGCTGTGTATTGATGGATGGTCTGAACAGATTTCAGGGGAAGAGAGGACTATTTATCTGCTGACATGCTTTTATTGGCTCCTGCCATTGCTGGTGACACTTCTCTTGCATAATAAACTCTCACTAATTACAGGCAAATAACTTTTTTTTCTTAGCTGCTATTTCATTAATTTATATGGAACTCCTTTTTTCAAAATCTGTCCTAAGCAAAAGAAAATAAGATTTTGGGAAGACAGCAAAGTAATTAACGCCTGTTGAAATAGCTTGATGCTACAGGTAGAATACTTGGAAAATATTCAGAGATACAGATTGCCACATCGGAGGGGTATCCATCCAAGGAAGCTATGCAAATTTACTAATTAGTTTATCAAGTCACTGGCAGTTGTTTTCTAAGGTCAACAGAAAATTAGAAAAGTGTTTTGAGCATTTGAAAGGAACCAAATCTAGTTCCAATACATACTCCCCCAAAAAAGTTATCCAGGTAATTGGTTCGGTACATGAGGGCTTCTGGAACATTTTGTTTGCTTTGTACACTAGAATGAGAACAAAATGAGGTAATTCATTAGATGCTGCTTTCAAAAATGTTATTGCAGACTTCATGGTTAGTGCATGTAAAACACTATTAGTACTAGAAGAAATCAGCCCATAAACCCTAACAGTAATAAAACTGATATTAGGGACATGTCATTTAATTCATCAGGATTAACTAAATAATTTATAATAATTTCTTATCACCTGTGATTCTATATTGTGCCCGTAATAACAGCACTAGTTACCATTTGGAGAGTATTTACTATGCACTGGATCCTTTATATTTCATACATCATTTATTACTCACACTATTCTTGAGAATTATAATTTCCATTTTACGGGTGAAGAGCTACAGGTTAAGAGAAATTAAGGGGTTTGCTCAAGATCACACAGTGCAAAAAGGCCTGCGTCTCTTACACCTTTGAACCCACGTCTAATTGCTCCAGGTCCCTGCTGTTAACTTTAAACCACGCCATCTCTTGCTCTTCACTTTAAGCTCCACAGAGACCCGCTACGTCCGTGGACTGCCTATGCTGATCCTTGGCCCTCTATATTCCTTGTGCTCTCTTCTTTTAGTACTACACAATATAATTGTTTATAAAAATCAAAGTGATCTGAAGTATTAGACTTTTTAAAATCCCTAATAAGGCATCATAATATGTGTTCTTCAAAACTCAATAATACTGGTGTTGGGAAACTCAAAGGTAAAATGGAGACCAAAAGTGCTTTACTGTCACAGAAACTAATCCTCAGTGGTGGACGGAAAAGCACTATGTGACACATTAACTGTGACACTTACATGCCACCTCCATATTCTCTGAAAATAAACATTCTATTCCTTATTAGCTCATTCTCTCACATTGCTATAAAGAAATACCTGAGACTGAGTAATATTTATATATTAAAAAAAGGTTACATTGGCTCATGTTCTACAGGCTTTACAGGAAGCATAGCAGCTTCTGCTTCTGGGGAGGCCTCAGGAAACTTACAATCATGGTAGAAGGTGAAGGAGAGCAAGGAGTATCAGATGGCAAAAGTGGGAGCAGGCCAGAGCAGGGGCAAGAGAGAGAAAGGGAAGGTGCTATACACTTTAAAAAAAACTAAATCTTGGCTGAGCGCAGTGGCTCACGCTTGTAATCCCAGGACTTTGGGAGGCCGAGGCGGGTGGATCATGAGGTCAGGAGATTGAGACCATCCTGGCTAACAACAGTGAAACCCCATCTCTACTAAAAATACAAAGAAATTAGCCAGGCGTTGTGGTGGGCGCCTGTAGTCCCAGCTACTCGGGAGGCTGAGGCAGGAGAATGGCGTGAACCTGGGAGGTGGAGCTTGCAGTGAGCCGAGATCGCACCACTGCACTCCAGCCCGGGTGACAGAGCGAGA
The DNA here is from genome assembly GCF_008728515.1 of Papio anubis. NCBI lineage: Eukaryota > Metazoa > Chordata > Mammalia > Primates > Cercopithecidae > Papio > Papio anubis. Next base: position 25,771,410 of record NC_044990.1, on the reverse strand, counting down.
CTCAGTCTTAAAAAAATGAATAAACAAATAAAATAAAAAACTAAAAACTAAATCTTGCAAGCACTCACTCACGATTGAGAGGATAGTTCCATGGGGGAAATCCACCCCCATGATCCAATCATTTCCCACCAGGCCCCACCTCCAACATTGGGGATTACATTTCAACATGAGATTTGGGTGGGGACACAGATCCAAACCATATCACCACCTTTCTTCCCAAAAGAAATCATTAAGTATGGCCATATTTGTTATTTTTCGTAAAACATGGATGTCTCATTTTAGTACTTAACAGACTCTTAAAGATCACAGATTATCTTAAGTTTAAAAACGAGGCTCAAAAGATTTGTACCAAGTACAAGGTCATAAAGATGCCACACAGATGTGTTCATGTGCACCTCCATCAAGCAAGCACAGTTACATTATGACTTTCATTCATTCACATACTCCTGCATCCACTAGTTCCATAAATGTTTACCAAGTCCTGGCTAAGCATCATGTACTGGGCAAAGTCCTGGAGAGTCACTGTCTCACTCCTTAAATGCTTATCAGTTGGGGAGTGGATACCAACATGAAATTAGACAATAGCAAATCTGGGTAATAAGTGATAAGCAGGGAAGTATAGGGTACCTGGAGAGCCATGAAGAGCCATGTCATCCACACCTAGAGAAGGTGATGTCAAAGCCAGAACTAAAGAATGAGTGGGAGTAGTCAGGAAGTGACAACAGCAAATACATGTGTCTCAATACCCGGTGATGGAAACTCTGGCTCAGAGAAGAGACAGGAATCATTCCAGGTTTCTGACCCTGCAAGATGTGTAGAGAGGATTTCATGTCTGCTGAGAATACAGACATGCGTAAAGAGGAATCTTTTGAAAGTGATACCAGGAGTTACATCATTCATTTTGAGACAATAGTGAGAAATCCAGGTGAGGCAAGCTTAAGGGATTTAGGCCCATGTTTCCAGCAGATGGGCTTGGATGAGATGCAGATGTTTTACATTTGCAATTTTTTCTCAAAAGAAGACACACAAATGGCCAATAGGTATAGGAAAGAAATGCTCAGCATCACGAATCATCAGAGAAATGCAAATTCACAGCCAAGGTAAGGCATCCTAGGGTTGGTGGATAAAGTTAGTCTCATCAAGTCTAATTTCTCAGTATTCACAGCACTCAAATGTGAGAGTGAGACTGTCACTGTGGGATGCATAAGTGATCTTCACTGGCAGCTAGTCTCTCATCCTTGGTACATTTTGCCATAGTGAAGGCACTGGTTATGTGCACATTTGTTTCATCCTTGGATGCATTCTTTTCTCACCAGGGGCTGATTCTGACCATCTGTAGCATCTGAACTCCTTCCTCTCTGGCTTCCAAATTATTTCAGTGAAAGAAAAATATTGCCAGAAGATCAGAAGTTGGGAGGAGAAAAGGTTTTGATTATTTCCCCTGGCCTCTTACCCAGCTTTAGCACATGTGTCTCTTTACGAGCAGCATCTGCTGGCAAACCCTTCCCCATGGATCTGGCTCCGACTGGGCTACAGGAACACTATTTCTTCCATCCACCCCATCAGCCTCAGGGTTGGTAATGGGTTTCTGGAGTTGTTCATCACTGGTGACTCAACATCTGCTGTTTGTCCTTTACCCCAGCTTATACTTCTGTAACTGTTCCTTCATTAAAGTCTCTATTTTCTGCCAGAACCCTGACTGATACAGTGACTCAACAGTGTTAACTCTGCTTCCTATTTTATTTTGAAGATGAGAGAATATGTGGTTCTGGGACAAAATGCCAAATGGCTTCTGAAGTTTTAAAGCAACACAATTCAGTCTGACCAAAACTTTGATCTTCTAGAAGAGAAACAGACTAAACTATTATTTCCAGGTGCCATAATAGATGTAGTTAACCTTTACAACATCACCATGATGCACAATGCACCCATTTTATAGCTTATTATAGTATTTTTAAAAATTAAGAAGCATGCTTAGTATCATGCACTTAAAAAATGACAGGGATGGGGTTTTAAACTGGGTCTACCTGACTCCAATGTCTATGACTTTTTACATGAGTTGCTCCCACGCAATTCACAAACTTATTCTTCTGATTTGAAAGCTTGCATTTTGGTTCCACTTTACATAATCATCTACAACTGGATGTTTCATTGTCACCTCAAGAACGAAATCTTCTCCACCTCCTATTCTCTCTGTCTCTTTCACTCTTTTCCTCTGCCCCAATGTCCCAACTCAATAGTGTTTTCAGGGTGTTGTTTTCTTGTTCCACAATGTCAGAAACTCAGAGGTTTCTCTTTGTTGTCACATCAGTTTGTTATCAAGATCCCAAAATGTATTCCAACAAACAGAGTGGTGCCTTCAGCTGCGGCTCCTGCCCAGAATGAAGCAAACATCCTTTTCCTATTTCTTTGTACATTTTCCCTCTATATACTTAGCTATAATCTAAAAATGCCAGGATTTTAAGAAGATCCTTACCCACCTCGTTTCTCTTCCTTCCCACTTTACACATTTCCAACCATTCATAATTCTTCCCCCTTTTCTATCCAGCCTCCTTTCCCCTTACTAAACTCCTCATATAAAACTAATCAGAAAATGTAGGGAGAGAAAATACCTGCAAACCACACATCTGATAAGGGATCAATATCTAAAGTATGTTGTATAAGGATTTTAATTCAATAGTAAGAAAACAACTGATTTTTTTTTTAAATGAGCAAAGGACTTGAATAGACATCAAAAGAAGACATACCAATGGCCAATAGGTATATGAAAAAGTGATCAACATCACAAATCATTGGAGAAATGCAAATTAAAACCACAATGAGCTATTACATCACACCAGTAAAAATGTCTATTATCAAACAAAAGATTAGGATTGGTGAAGATTTGGAGAAAAAGTAACCCTTGTACATTGTAGGTAAGTGAGAATGTACATGAGTAAAGTCATACCAATAAAGAAAACTGCATGAGGGTTTGTCAAAAAATTAAAAATGAAACTACTATATAATTCAGCATTACTACCACTTTTTATGTATCCAAAGAATATGAAATCTATATGTTGGCAAAAATGCCATCGATTACAACAACATAAATTAACCTAGAGGACATTAGGATAAGTGAAATAAGCCAGGCACAGACTGACAAATATCACATGGTGAGACTTATGTATGGAATAAAAAAACTGAATTCAGAGAATCAAAGAGTAGAATAGTAGTTACCAGAGGCTAGGGGTAGGGAAATTAGGCATAAGTTGATAAAAGGCACAACGTTTCAGTTAGACAGTAGAAATAAGCTTAAAAGATCTACCTTATGATGACTATAGATGATAATAATACACTGTATACTTGAAACTTGCTAAAAGAGTAGATTTTCAGTTTTCTCACCACAACAAAATAACTGTGAAGTGATGCATATGTTAAATAGATTGATTTAACCATTTCAAAATGTATACATATATCAAATCATCATGTTGTATACCATAAATATACACAAGCTTTAGTTGTCAGTTTTAAATGAGAAAAAAAATTCTATATAACACAAAGAATATGTTTATAAAATGTAGAGATATGCTATACAAAAGATTGGGAAACTCAAAACTGTTAAGATATCAGTTCTCCTCAAATTGGTCTATAGATTCAATAGCATTCCAATCAAAATTGAAACACTGATCTCAAAATTCATATGCAATGCAAATGGCCTAGAATAGCCAAAATAATTTTGGGAAAGAACAGAGTTGGAAGACTTATTATACCTTATTTGAAGACTCATTGAAAAGATGCAGAAATCCAGGACCTATGGTATTAGCATAAATATCACTACATAGTGATCTATGAAACAGAGTAGACAGCCCCAAAATAGATACAAAAATGCTATTTGGAAGAGTACCATGGTATTTCAATACTGAAAGGGTAATCTTTTCAATAAGTGGTCTTGGGAGAACTGGCTATTCACATAGACAAAAATAAACTTTGATGTCTACCCCATATATATAATATATATGAACATTAACTCAAGATAGACTATAGACCATAAATATAAATGCTAAAAGCATCAAACATTTAGGAAAAAAATATAGTAATTATTTTGACAACCTTGGCATAGGAAAGATATCCAGTGACCCACTAGGCTTTAAGCTTAAGAGAAACAAATGGTATAATGGACTTTCTCAAATTAAAGGTTTTTGTATTTAAAAATACTGTTACAAAACTGAAAATGCAAACAACTAAGCTGCAAAAGATACACTTGTATATGACAAAACAACTCATATCCAGAATATATAGACAACTTCTCCAAAGTAGTAATAAAACAATATTTGAAAGACTTGAACAGACTTTTCTCAAAAGATGATAAAGGTAGTCAATAAGAACATAATTACAAGCTTTATATTATTAATCCTAAGGTAAATACAAATTAAAAACATATGACATATCAGTTTCTATGTGCAAGATTGGCTAACATTTTTTAAAATGACAACATCAAGTTTTAGCGAGGATGTAGAACAACTGGAACTCTCATATTTTGCTGGTTGGAATGCAAATGGTACAACCATCTTGAAAAATAATTTGGGCTAGGAGGTGTCTAGGAGGCAGGACTAACTTGCAGCTCCCACTAGGACGGACGGAGCAGCATGTGGAGAAATGAACTTTCGCTCCAAGAACTACCATAGGAACGTACCAGGAAAGCTGAGAGAATCCACAGACCCTTTGAAGGAGGTGGATTGCTGCTGCAGGCTCTGTGGGACAGCTAAGGAACTGTGAGTCAGCTTGCTTTCTCAGCTGGGAGGCTTGTAGCCTGAGACAAGTTCTCGGCAGAGCTCAAAGTCTGCCTGGAAATAAACTTGGTGCTGTTGTGGGGGAAATGGTGGGAGTGAGACCAGCCTTTCAGGCTGTGGGCTGCATAGGAGCTGGGTGAGGCCTGTGGCTCCTGGCTTTCCCCCACTTCCTTGGCAACCTGTGTGATGCAAAAGAGGTGGTCATAATCCCTCTGGAAACATAAATCCATTGGCCTGGGAACCCTAGTCCCATCCCCACAGCAGCTGCAGCAAGCCTCACCCAAGGAGAGTCTGAGTTCAAACAGGTATAACCCTGCCCCCACCTGATGGTCTTTCTCTACCAGCCCTGGTAGCCAAAAACAAAGGACATAATCTCTTAGGTGCTCTATGGCCCTGTCCACTGCCTGATCCTCCCTATACTACTGCAGCTGATGTGCTTCTAAAAGCTCCACCTCCTGCCTGGAAGCCAACCAACACAAAACCAACACACTTAAGAAAAGTACAACTAAGCACCCTCACAGAGTCCACTTCACTCGCCTGCTACCTCCACCAGAGCAGGTGCTAGTATCCACGGCTGAGAGACCTGAAGAGAAATCACATTACAGGACTCTGCAGACACTCCCCAGCACCAGCCAGGAGCCTGGCAGCTCTGCTAAGTGACTAAATCCAGGAGAGGAATAATAATCACTGCATTTCAGCTCTCAGGAAGCCCTATCCCTAGGGAAAAGGGGAGAGTACCACATCAATGGAGCACCCCATTGGAAAAAAGAATCTGAACAGCATCCTTTGAGTCGCATATCTTCCTTCTGGCATAGTCTACCCAAATGAGAAGGGACCAGAAAAACAATTGTGGTATTATGACAAAACAAGGTGCTTTAACGTCCCCAGAAGATCACACTAGCTCACCAGCAACAGATCCAAACCAAGATCAAAACTCAGAATTGCCAGGAAAAGAATTCAAAAGGCCAACCATTAAGCCAGTGAAGGAGGCACCAGAGAAATGTGAAGTCTAACTTAAAGAAATAAAAAATATGATACAAGATATGAAGGGGAAGATCTCCGGTGAAATAGATAGCATAGATAAAAAACAATCACTACTTCTGGAAATGAAGGACACACTTAGAGAATTGCAAAATGTGAAACTGCCTTTGCAAAATTATAACCGAGGAAATTATGACAATGAAAGAAATCAGACCTAACCCACTCCATCTTGCTTTTAACCTTTAAGCTGTCCTTATTTATTCCTGGGCATAGGCCGAACTAACTTTGGGAAGGAATTCAGTTCACAGTTTGACTCTGAAACAAAATTGATCATAGCCCTTTCCTGAAAAGACCCCCTTCTTGCCTGGGGACCAGTCTGACTTTGCAGGAATAACAAATTAGCTACAAGTTTAGAAATTACAATTTAGGGGTCTTGCAGCCTTTGGCTCCAATAGTCTGAACCTTTCCAGATTGCTCCTGGGGATAACTTCACTATTGTAAAACCTAAAATCAGTGCTTGAGATATTTTCCAGACCCTGCGCTCAGTGGATCAGCTGACACCACACAGACTGGTCATCTGGCTCAACCAGTTCTGCCATCCCACCCAGGAACAGAAGACCCCCCATGATTCCATCTACAATCTGACCAATCAGCACTCCTCACCTCCCAAGACCCTACGCACCAAACTGTCTTTAAAAACACCGATCCCCAGTGTTCCGGGAGACTGATCTGAGTAATAAGAAGACTCTGGTCTCCCACACAGCATGAATTACTCTTTCTCCATGGCAGTTCCCTTGTCTTGATAAATTGGTTCTGTCTAGGGAGAGGGCAAGGTGAACCCATTGGGCAGTTACAAATGCACTGAAAAGTCTCAGCAATAGAATCAAACAAGTAGAAGAAAAAAACTTCAGTGCTCAAAGACAAGGCTTTCAAATTAACCCAATCTGACAAAGACAAAGAAAAAAGAATTTAAAAAATGAACAGGGGCCAGGCGCAGTGGCTCATGCCGTAATCCCAGCACTTTGGGAGGCCCAGGTGGGTGGATCATGAACTCAGGAGTTCGAGACCAGTCTGGCCAACATGGTGAAACCCTGTCTCTACTAAAAATACAAAAATTAGCATGTAATTCCAGCTACTCAGGAGGCTGAGGCAGGAGAATCACTTGAAACCAGAAGTCAGAGGTTGCAGTGAGCCAAGATCAGGCCACTGTACTCTAGCCTGGGCCAAAGAGCGAAACTCTGTCTCAAAAAAAAAAAAAAAAAAAAAAAATTTTGAACAAAGCCTCCAAGAAGTTTGGGATTATGTTAAATGACCAAATCTAACAGTAATTTGTATTCCCAAGGAAAAAGAGTAATCTGAAAGTTTGGAAAACATATTTGAGGGAATAATCGATCACTTTCCCAGCCTTGCTAGGGATCTAGACATCCAAATACAAAAAGCTTAAAAAACACCTTGTAAATACATCACAAAAAGATCATTGCCTAGGCACATCATCATCAGGTTGTCTAAAGTCAAGACAAAAGAAAGAAACTTAAGAGCTGTGAGGAAAAAGCATCAAGTAACCTATAAAGGATAGCCTGTTAGATTACCAGCAGATTTCACAGCAGAAACCCTATAAGCTAGCAGGGATTGGGGTTCCTATGTTTAGCCTTCTAAAATAAAATGATTATCAGTCAAGGATTTTGTATCCAGTAAAACTAAGCTTCACAAATGAAGAAGAGATAAAATCTTTTTCGGACAAACAAATGTTGAGAGAATTTGGCACTACCAAGTCAGCACTATAAGAACTGCTAAAAGGAGCTCTAACTCTCGAAACAAATCCTTGAAATACACCAATATAAAATCTCCTTAACACATAAATCTCACAGGACCTATAAAACAAAAACACAATGGAAAAAAAAAAAAAAACAAGGTATTTAGGCAACAAATAGCAGAACGAAGAGAAGAGTGCCTCACATCTCAATACTAACATTGAATAGCCTAAATCCTCCACTTAAAAGATACAGAATGTCAGAATAAATAAGAATTTCCCAACCAAGTATCCACTTTCTTCAAGACACTCACCTAACACATAAGGACTCACATAAACTTAAGTTAAAGGAGTGGGAAAAATATTTCATGCAAAGGGCACCAAACGTGAGCAAGAGTAGCTATTCTTATTCTACACAAAACAAACTTTAAAACAACAGTAGTTAAAAAACACAAGGAGGGACATTATGTAATGATAAAAGGACTAGTTCAACAGGAAAATATCACAGTCTTAAATATATATGCACCTCACACTGGAGCTCACAAATTTACAAAGCAATTACTACCAGACCTAAGAAATGAGATAGAGGGCACCACAATAATAGTGGGGAACTTCAGTACTCCACTGACAGCACTAGACAGGTCATCAAGAGAGAAAGTCAACAAAGAAATAATGGAATTAAACTATACCCTAGAACAAATGGACTTAACAGATATTTACAGAACGTTCTACCCAACAACTTCAGAATATATATTCTATTCATCAGCATATGGAAAATTCCCCCAGACAGACCACATGATAGGTCAAAAAACAAGTCTCAATAAATTTAAGAAAATATAAATTATAACAAGCACTCTCTCAGACCACAGTGGAATAAAATTTTCCTAAACAGGGAAAAGTTGAAAGCATTCCCCCTGAGTACTGGAACAAGATAAGGATGCCCACTTTCACCACTTCTATTCAATATAGTACTGGAAGTCCTAGCCAGGGTAATCAGACAAGAGAAAGAAAGAAGAGGCATCCAAATTGGTAAAGAGGAAGTCAAATGGTCCCGTTTGCTGATGACATGATTGTATACCTGGAACAGCCTAAAAACTCATCCACAAAGCTCCTAGAACTGGCAAATGAATTCAGCAAAGTTTCAGGATACAAAACTAATGTACACAAGTCAATAGCACTGCTATACACCAACAGTGACCATGCTGAGAATCAAATCAAGAACTCAACTCTTTTTCAAATAACTGCAAAATAAAATAAAATATTTGGGAATATACTTGACCAAGGAAGTGAAAGACCTCTACAAGGAAAACTACAAAACACTGCTGAAAGAAATTTTGTATGACACAAACAAATGGGAATACATCCCATGTTCATGGATGGGTAGAATCAATACTGTCATTGAATCAATATTGCCAAAAGCCATCTACAAATTCAATGCAATTCCCATCAAAATACCACCATCATTCTTCACAGAACTAGAAAAAAAAATCCTAAAATTCATATAGAACCCACAGAGAGCCCACATAGCCAAAGCAAGACTAAGTAAAAAGAACAAATCTGGAGGCATTACGGTACCCAAATTCAAACTATACTATAAGGCCATAGTCACCAAAAAAGCATGGTAGTAGCATAAAAACAGGCACACAGACCAATGAAAGAAAATAAAGAACCCAGGAATAAAGCCAAATACTTACACTCAACTGATCTTTGACAAAGCAAACAAAAACATAAAGTGGGGAAAGGACACCCTATTCAACAAATGGTGCTGGGATAATTGGCAAGCCACATGTAGAAGAATGAAACTGGATTTCTATCTCTCACCTTATACAAAAATCAACTTAAGGTGGATGAAAGACTTAAATCTAAGACCTGAAACCATAAAAATTCTAGAATATAACATTGGAAAAATCCTTCTAGACATTGGCTTAGGCAAAGACTTCATGACCAAGAACCCCAAACCAAATGCAAGAAAAACAAAGGTAAATAGATGAGATTTAATTTAAAAAAACTGCTGCATAGCAAAAGCAATAATCAGAAGAGTAAACAGACAACCCACAGAGTGGAAGAAAGTCTTTGCAATCTATACATCTGACAAAGGCTAATATCCAGAATCTACAAGAAACTCAAGCAAATTAGCAAAAACAAAACAAGCAAACAAACAAAAAATGATCCCATCAAAAAGTGGGATAAGGACATGAATAGACAATTCCCAAAAGAAGATACACAAACAGCCAACAAATATATGAGAAAATGCTCAACATTACCAATTACCAGGGGAATGCAAATCAAAACCACAATGCGATATCACCTTACTTTTGCAAGAATGGCCATAATTAGATGTTGGCATGGATTTGGTAAAAAGGGAACACTTTTACACTGTTGGTAGAAATGTAAACTAGTACATCCACTATGGAAGACAGTGTGGAGATCCCTCAAAGAACTAAAAGTCAATCTACCATTTGATCCAGCAATCCCACTCCTGGGTAACTACCTAAAGGAAAAGTCATCATTAAATGAAAAAGATTCTTGCACATGCATGTTTATAGCAGCACAATTTGCAATTGCAAAAACATGGAACCAGCCCAGATGTTCATTATTCAATGAGTGGATAAAGAAAATGTGATATATATGCCATATATATATATATACACACTGAAGATCGTTATCCTAAGTGTAGTAACTTGGGAATGGAAAACCAAACATTGTACATTCTGACTTATATGTGGGAGCTAAGCTATGAGGATTCAAAGGCATAAGAATGACACAAGAGACTCTGGGGACTCAGGGGGAAGGGTGGGAGAGGGTGAGGAATAAACGACTACACATTGGATACAGAGTACACTGCTCTGGTGATGGGTGCACCAAAATCTCAGATATCATTACTAAAGAATTTATCCATGTGACCAAACACCATATGTTCCCCAAAAACCTGTTGAAAGAAGACAGAAAAATAATTTGGCATTTTCTCATAAAGTTTAATATGCTTCTACACTATGACCTAAAACTTATAAGATATGGACACCTATTTCCACAAGAATATTTGTACAAGAATGTTCTTATGTAACAAGTTTTATTCAAAACAGTTAAAAGCATGAAACTATCAAATATCTGTCAACAACAGAAAGTTGTTGTATGTATTCCAAAAATTAAATATTACTTAGTAATATAAAGGAACAAACTGCTGATAAATGCAACTATGAGAATAAGTCTCAAAAACATTATATTGAGTTTAAGAAACCAGATATAAAACAGTAAACACTATATAATTCAATGTATATCAATTTCAAGAACAGGTGGATTAAATTTATATGATAAACATTAGAATAATGGTTATCTTTGGTGGTTGATGAGGTGTATTGACTGCAAGGGGAATGAGATTATTTTTAGAAGCAATCAGGGTGTTGTCTTAACTTGGCGATGGTTATATTCATCAAGCTGTTAGGGTGAGAACTATGTAAAGTACACCATGCAAAATGATAATAGAGATTGTATTTAAAAGAATTGAAATTTTTAAAAATGTGACAAGACTGAGTTATCACTTAACATTATCACTGGAAACATATGAAAAACTCAAGAGTTGGTTCCATACCAGTCAATGCCATATTAGTGGACTCAGCTGGTGTATTTTGCATTAAATGTTGTATGTTATGGTCTGAATGTTTATGTAACCCCCAAATTCTTTTTTTTTTTTTTTTAATTTATTTATTATTATTATACTTTAAGTTGTAGGGTACATGTGCATAACATGCAGGTTTGTTACATATGTATACTTGTGCCATGTTAGTCTGCTGCACCCATCAACTCGTCATTTACATCAGGTATAACTCCCAATGCAATCCCTCCCCCCTCCCCCCTCCCCATGATAGGCCCCGGTGTGTGATGTTCCCCTTCCTGAGTCCAAGTGATCTCGTTGTTCAGTTCCCACCTATGAGTGAGAACATGCGGTGTTTGGATTTCTGTTCTTGTGATAGTTTGCTAAGAATGATGGTTTCCAGCTGCATCCATGTCCCTACAAAGGACGCAAACTCATCCTTTTTTATGGCTGCATAGTATTCCATGGTGTATATGTGCCACATTTTCTTAATCCAATCTGTCACTGATGGACATTTGGGTTGATTCCAAGTCTTTGCTATTGTGAATAGTGCTGCAATAAACATACGTGTGCATGTGTCTTTATAGCAGCATAATTTATAATCCTTTGGGTATATCCCCAGTAATGGGATGGCTGGGTCATATGGTACATCTAGTTCTAGATCCTTGAGGAATCGCCATACTGTTTTCCATAATGGTTGAACTAGTTTACAATCCCACCAACAGTGTAAAAGTGTTCCTATTTCTCCACATCCTCTCCAGCACCTGTTGTTTCCTGACTTTTTAATGATCGCCATTCTAACTGGTGTGAGATGGTATCTCATTGTGGTTTTGATTTGCATTTCTCTGATGGCCAGTGATGATGAGCATTTTTTCATATGTCTGTTGGCTGTATGAATGTCCTCTTTTGAGAAATGTCTGTTCATATCCTTTGCCCACTTTTTGATGGGGTTGTTTGTTTTTTTCTTGTAAATTTGTTGGAGTTCTTTGTAGGTTCTGGATATTAGCCCTTTGTCAGATGAGTAGATTGCAAAAATTTTCTCCCATTCTGTAGGTTGCCTGTTCACTCTGATGGTAGTTTCTTTTGCTGTGCAGAAGCTCTTTAGTTTAATTAGATCCCATTTGTCAATTTTAGCTTTTGCTGCCGTTGCTTTTGGTGTTTTAGACATGAAGTCTTTGCCCATGCCTATGTCCTGAATGGTACTACCTAGGTTTTCCTCTAGGATTTTTATGGTATTAGGTCTAACATTTAAGTCTCTAATCCATCTTGAATTAATTTTCGTATAAGGAGTAAGGAAAGGATCCAGTTTCAGCTTTCTACTTATGGCTAGCCAATTTTCCCAGCACCATTTATTAAATAGGGAATCCTTTCCCCATTTCTTGTTTCTCTCAGGTTTGTCAAAGATCAGATGGCTGTAGATGTGTGGTATTATTTCTGAGGACTCTGTTCTGTTCCATTGGTCTATATCTCTGTTTTGGTACCAGTACCATGCTGTTTTGGTTACTGTAGCCTTGTAGTATAGTTTGAAGTCAGGTAGCCTGATGCCTCCAGCTTTGTTCTTTTGACTTAGGATTGTCTTGGAGATGCGGGCTCTTTTTTGGTTCCATATGAACTTTAAAGCAGTTTTTTCCAATTCTGTGAAGAAACTCATTGGTAGCTTGATGGGGATGGCATTGAATCTATAAATTACCTTGGGCAGTATGGCCATTTTCACGATATTGATTCTTCCTATCCATGAGCATGGTATGTTCTTCCATTTGTTTGTGTCCTCTTTTATTTCAGTGAGCAGTGGTTTGTAGTTCTCCTTGAAGAGGTCCTTTACATCCCTTGTAAGTTGGATTCCTAGGTATTTGATTCTCTTTGAAGCAATTGTGAATGGAAGTTCATTCATGATTTGGCTCTGTGTTTGTCTGTTATTGGTGTATAAGAATGCTTGTGATTTTTGCACATTAATTTTGTATCCTGAGACTTTGCTGAAGTTGCTTATCAGCTTAAGGAGATTTTGGGCTGAGACAATGGGGTTTTCTAAATATACAATCATGTCATCTGCAAACAGGGACAATTTGACTTCTTCTTTTCCTAACTGAATACCCTTGATTTCTTTCTCTTGCCTGATTGCCCTAGCCAGAACTTCCAACACTATGTTGAATAGGAGTGGTGAGAGAGGGCATCCCTGTCTTGTGCCAGTTTTCAAAGGGAATTTTTCCAGTTTTTCCCCATTCAGTATGATATTGGCTGTGGGTTTGTCATAAATAGCTCTTATTATTTTGAGGTACGTTCCATCAATACCGAATTTATTGAGCGTTTTTAGCATGAAGGGCTGTTGAATTTTGTCAAAAGCCTTTTCTGCATCTATTGAGATAACCATGTGGTTCTTGTCTTTGGTTCTGTTTATATGCTGGATTATGTTTATTGATTTGCGAATGTTGAACCAGCCTTGCATCCCAGGGATGAAGCCCACTTGATCATGGTGGATAAGCTTTTTGATGTGTTGTTGAATCCGGTTTGCCAGTATTTTATTGAGGATTTTTGCATCGATGTTCATCAGGGATATTGGTCTAAAATTCTCTTTTTTTGTTGTATCTCTGCCAGGCTTTGGTATCAGGATGATGTTGGCCTCATAAAATGAGTTAGGGAGGATTCCCTCTTTTTCTATTGATTGGAATAGTTTCAGAAGGAATGGTACCAACTCCTCCTTGTACCTCTGGTAGAATTCAGCTGTGAATCCATCTGGTCCTGGACTTTTTTTGGTTGGTAGGCTATTAATTGTTGCCTCAATTTCAGAGCCTGCTATTGGTCTATTCAGGGATTCAACTTCTTCCTGGTTTAGTCTTGGAAGAGTGTAAGTGTCCAGGAAATTATCCATTTCTTCTAGGTTTTCCAGTTTATTTGCGTAGAGGTGTTTATAGTATTCTCTGATGGTCGTTTGTATTTCTGTGGGGTCGGTGGTGATATCCCCTTTATCATTTTTAATTGCGTCGATTTGATTCTTCTCTCTTTTCTTCTTTATTAGTCTTGCTAGTGGTCTGTCAATTTTGTTGATCTTTTCAAAAAACCAACTCCTGGATTCATTGATTTTTTGGAGGGTTTTTTGTGTCTCTATCTCCTTCAGTTCTGCTCTGATCTTAGTTATTTCTTGCCTTCTGCTAGCTTTGGAATGTGTTTGCTCTTGCTTCTCTAGTTCTTTTAATTGCGATGTTAGAGTGTCAATTTTTGATCTTTCCTGCTTTCTCTTGTGGGCATTTAGTGCTATAAATTTCCCTCTGCACACTGCTTTAAATGTGTCCCAGAGATTCTGGTATGTTGTATCTTTGTTCTCATTGGTTTCAAAGAACATCTTTATTTCTGCCTTCATTTCATTATGTACCCAGTAGTCATTCAGGAGCAGGTTGTTCAGTTTCCATGTAGTTGAGCGGTTTTGATTGAGTTTCTTAGTCCTGAGTTCTAGTTTGATTGCACTGTGGTCTGAGAGACAGTTTGTTATAATTTCTGTTCTTGTACATTTGCTGAGGAGTGCTTTACTTCCAATTATATGGGCAATTTTGGAGTAAGTACGATGTGGTGCTGAGAAGAATGTATATTCTGTTGATTTGGGGTGGAGAGTTCTATAGATGTCTATTAGGTCTGCTTGCTGCAGAGATGAGTTCAATTCCTGGACATCCTTGTTAACTTTCTGTCTCGTTGATCTGTCTAATGTTGACAGTGGAGTGTTGAAGTCTCCCATTATTATTGTATGGGAGTCTAAGTCTCTTTGTAAGTCTCTAAGGACTTGCTTTATGAATCTGGGTGCTCCTGTATTGGGTGCATATATATTTAGGATAGTTAGCTCTTCCTGTTGAATTGATCCCTTTACCATTATGTAATGGCCTTCTTTGTCTCTTTTGATCTTTGATGGTTTAAAGTCTGTTTTATCAGAGACTAGGATTGCAACCCCTGCTTTTTTTTGTTCTCCATTTGCTTGGTAAATCTTCCTCCATCCCTTTATTTTGAGCCTATGTATGTCTCTGCGTGTGAGATGGGTCTCCTGAATACAGCAGACTGATGGGTCTTGACTCTTTATCCAGTTTGCCAGTCTGTGTCTTTTCATTGGAGCATTTAGTCCATTTACATTTAAGGTTAAGATTGTTATGTGTGAACTTGATCCTGCCATTATGATATTAACTGGTTATTTTGCTCGTTAGTTGATGCAGTTTCTTCCTAGCCTCGATGGTCTTTACATTTTGGCATGTTTTTGCAATGGCTGGTACCGGTTGTTCCTTTCCATGTTGAGTGCTTCCTTCAGGGTCTCTTGTAAGGCAGGCCTAGTGGTGACAAAATCTCTAAGCATTTGCTTATCTGTAAAGGATTTTATTTCTCCTTCACTTATGAAACTTAGTTTGGCTGGATATGAAATTCTGGGTTTAAAATTCTTTTCTTTAAGAATGTTGAATATTGGCCCCCACTCTCTTCTGGCTTGGAGAGTTTTTGCCGAGAGATCTGCTGTGAGTCTGATGGGCTTCCCTTTGTGGGTAACCCGACCTTTCTCTCTGGCTGCCCTTAAGATTTTTTCCTTCATTTCAACTTTGGTGAATCTGGCAATTATGTGTCTTGGAGTTGCTCTTCTCGAGGAGTATCTTTGTGGCGTTCTCTGTATTTCCTGGATTTGAATGTTGGCCTGCCCTACTAGGTTGGGGAAGTTCTCCTGGATGATATCCTGAAGAGTGTTTTCCAACTTGGTTCCATTTTCCCCCTCACTTTCAGGCACCCCAATCAGACGTAGATTTGGTCTTTTTACATAATCCCATACTTCTTGCAGGCTTTGTTCATTTCTTTTTCTTCTTTTTTCTTTTGGTTTCTCTTCTCGCTTCATTTCATTCATTTGATCCTCAATCGCTGATACTCTTTCTTCCAGTTGATCGAGTCGGTTACTGAAGCTTGTGCATTTGTCACGTATTTCTCGTGTCATGGTTTTCATCTCTTTCATTTCGTTTATGACCTTCTCTGCATTAATTAGTCTAGCCGTCAATTCTTCCACTTTTTTTTCAAGATTTTTAGTTTCTTTGCGCTGGGTACGTAATTCCTCCTTTAGCTCTGAGAAATTTGATGGACTGAAGCCTTCTTCTCTCATCTCGTCAAAGTCATTTTCCGTCCAGCTTTGATCCGTTGCTGGCGATGAGCTGCGCTCCTTTGCCAGGGGAGATGTGCTCTTATTTTTTGAATTTCCAGCTTTTCTGCCCTGCTTTTTCCCCATCTTTGTGGTTTTATCTGCCTCTGGTCTTTGATGATGGTGATGTACTGATGGGGTTTTGGTGTAGGTGTCCTTCCTGTTTGATAGTTTTCCTTCTAACAGTCAGGACCCTCAGCTGTAGGTCTGTTGGAGATTGCTTGAGGTCCACTCCAGACCCTGTTTGCCTGGGTATCAGCAGCAGAGGCTGCAGAAGATAGAATATTTCTGAACAGCGAGTGTACCTGTCTGATTCTTGCTTTGGAAGCTTCCTCTCAGGGGTATACTCCACCCTGTGAGGTGTGGGGTGTCAGACTGCCCCTAGTGGGGGATGTCTCCCAGTTAGGCTACTCAGGGGTCAGGGACCCACTTGAGCAGGCAGTCTGTCCGTTCTCAGATCTCAGCCTCCGTGTTGGGAGATCCAGTGCTCTCTTCAAAGCTGTCAGACAGAGTCGTTTGCGTCTGCAGAGGTTTCTGCTGCTTTGTTGTTGTTGTTGTTGTTGTGTAGCTGTGCCCTGTCCCCAGAGGTGGAGTCTACAGAGACAGGCAGGTTTCCTTGAGCTGCTGTGAGCTCCACCCAGTTGGAGCTTCCCAGCAGCTTTGTTTACCTACTTAAGCCTCAGCAATGGCGGGCGCCCCTCCCCCAGCCTCGCTGCTGCCTTGCCGGTAGATCACAGACTGCTGTGCTAGCAATGAGGGAGGCTCCGTGGGCGTGGGACCCTCCCGGCCAGGTGTGGGATATGATCTCCTGGTGTGCCTGTTTGCTTAAAGCGCAATATTGGGGTGGGAGTTACCCGATTTTCCAGGTGTTGTGTGTCTCAGTTCCCCTGGCTAGGAAAAGGGATTCCCTTCCCCCTTGCGCTTCCCAGGTGAGGCGATGCCTCGCCCTGCTTCAGCTCTCGCTGGTCGGGCTGCAGCAGCTGACCAGCACCGATCGTCCGGCACTCCCCAGTGAGATGAACCCAGTACCTCAGTTGAAAATGCAGAAATCACCGGTCTTCTGTGTCGCTGGCGCTGGGAGTTGGAGACTGGAGCTGTTCCTATTCGGCCATCTTGCTCCGCCCCCGTAACCCCCAAATTCTTATGCTGAAACTCTAACCTCTGAAGTGTTGGTGTTAGGAAGTTGGATCTTTGGTAGGTGATTAAGTTATGAAGGAAGAGCCCTCATAAATAAGAATAGTGCCCTTATAAAAGAGACCCTAGAGGCCGGGCGTGGTGGCTCACACCTGGAATCCCAGCACTTTCAGAGGCCGAGGTCAGGAGTTCAAAACCAGCTTGGCCAAGATGGTGAAATCTCGTCTCTCCTAAAAATACAAAAATTAGCGAGGCATGGTGGCAGACGCCCGTAATCCCAGCTATCGCTTGAAGCCGGGAGGCAGAGGTTGCAGTGAGCTGAGATCATGCCACTGCACTCCAGCCTGGGCGAAAGAGTGAGACTCCATTTCAAAAAAATAAAAAAGGAGTGACCCCAGAGAGATCACTTGCCTCTGCCACCACAAGATGACACAGAGAGAAGACAGCCATCTATGAGCCAGGAAGTGGGCCCTCATGAGACACAGAATCCACTGGTACCTTGATCTTGTATTTCCAGTCTCCAGAACTGTGAGAAATAAATTTCTGTTGTTTATAAGCCATGGTATTTTGTTATAGCAGTGGGAAGGGACTAACACATTGTACTCATCAACTTTTAATACATGTTAAGTAGCAGTAAGAGGAATAGTAAAAATAAATAAAAAATGTTCTGTTCCTGCTGGGCGGGGTGGCTCACACCTGTAATCCCAGCACTTTGGGAGGCCAAGGCAGGCAGATCACGAGGTCAGGAGACATAGTGAAACCCCATCTCTACTAAAAATACAAAGCAAATTAGCCGGATGTGGTGGTGGGTGCCCATGGTCCCAGCTACTCAGGAGGCTGAGGCAGGAGAATGGCATGAACCTGGGAGGCGGGAGCTTGCAATTAGCCGACAGCATGCCACTGCACTCCTTCCTGGGTGATAGAATCAGACTCTGTCTCAAAAAAAATATATATATATATATATATATATAAAAATATATATATACTGTATATGTATGTGTATATATATATTTGCACATATACATGCATGTGTAAACATATATGTTTACATGAGTGGTGTGTATATAGATATAGGAATATACATATACTATTTTGCAAATAACTTTCATTGAAATGTAATAAAGTCAAAATAAAAAAAATTTGACTGTATTTAAAGATTCCCTTTATGAAACTCAATAGTAAATATTTAGCTACATTTCAATACTTTACATCATAACAATATCATTAATTTTGTTTTTAAGCTTTATTTATACTTGTAAATTTTTATTTTGTAGTTACATAAGAACTAAAGGCAAAATTGATTTATATTTTTCAATTCTGTTATTTCAATAAAAATAGTCCTTTTTATTCATTGGATACCCTTATATCATTCAAATGTGAAAAACCCTGTGTATAGATATACATGCATACATACACACACACACACACATATACAAATAATGTGTGCTCTCTGTAGAAAAAACTTTAACCACAGAAAAATATACTGAGTATAAATGAGGAAACAAAAAGCACAATCCCAGAGAGAGCCAGTGTTAACAGTTTGCCTTTATCCGGATTGATTTAGTCTATTTGTGCTGCTGTAACAAAACACCACAGACTGGGTAATTTATAAAGAACAGAAATTTATTTCTCACAGTTACAGAGGCCGGAAAGTCCAACATCATGGCGCCAGGATTGGTGACTGGTGAGGGCCTGCTCCACCGATGGTGTCTTCTCATGATGGTATCCTCACGTGGTGAAAGGTGAAAGGGCAAAAAGGGGCAAGCTGCCTCTGAAGGCTTTTTTAAAAGGGCACTTAACCACTTGTGAAGGTGGAGTCCCATGACTTAATCACTGCCCAAAAGGCCTCGTCTCCTAATATCACCACAATAAGGAATAAGTTTTAACATGAAGTCTGGAGGGGATGCCACAATCAAACCATAGCACAGGTTTTTATGCGCTTTACAATTTTAGTCATGTGTGGTGGGACCATTTTATATTAGTGGGACAATTATATTTTGCTTAAGATTTTATCATGTTTTTCCGTATCCCAAAATGTTCCTGAGAAACATGATTTTAATTAGCTATATGTATAACTTGTAATTTATTTAGCCAATCCTAGATGTATATTTAGGTTTATGAATTTTTCTATTATTAAACATGCTGAAATATGCAATTATTGTTCATAAATATTTGTTACAATTTTCAAGCCTCTTAAAATTTATCTTACCCATAAAAAGATCAGCTAAATTTCCTTTTTTTCCATATAATCAAAATGTAACAGTACTTTACATTGATTGGAAAGAAGGAGTCAATAGAGAGGTCCTGGTTTAATGTTTCCTTGGAATTGACCAAAATGATCAATCACCAAATATTGAGTCAGCACTTACCATGTGCCAGACCCTGTATTAGACTCTACTCCACATGTTAAAGAAATAAGTTTTAAAGTCATGTGTCTTGAGACCAAGCAAATCATAGACCATATTAGTAAATTTGTTCATGTGAAGAGCAGGAATGACAAGAAGATAATAAAGCAATTCTAGAATTCTAATCTATATAAAGAAAATGAGAGGAGGTGGAGGGGGAAGGGAAGCTAATTGAAGAAACACCAGTAAAGCAAAACTTCTCCTACAATCAAATCTTCCTGTCTTGTCATAAGTATAGATGACTGGTAACTGTTATTGGATTTTAAGATGATTCTGTTTATGTAAAACTTCCCATGGCTATAAAACCAAGTCCTCACAGCCCCAACTACTAACCTGGGGACACACATATTTAAGATATGGTCATTGTCATTTAGACATTGCAACCAAGGATGGTGACTTCTGTCTGAAGTAGCCAATTATCTGTCCAAATCTGTCTTCAGCCTTTCAGCCAGAAAGTTATTTTTGTCCTTATAGTTTCTTGTTGACAGTATACTTAAGAGTCCTTTCTGTTACAGAAAATGATGCCCAGTGCAGAGTCTTCTTTCACATATCTGAAGTCTGCTATTGAGTCGCCAAATAATAGACATTACATTTTGTTTTATTCCAAACAAATGTTTCAGCTCCAGTGGGAGCTACTGGTTAGTGATGCCTGGGATGTAGGAAATTGGTTCCTAGGGTTGAAAATACATCTACTCCATTTTGAAACAGCAGGAATCCCACAACACAACTCCCATTCTGAAAATACACTGTAGAAGGGAATCTGTGTTTACCCTACATGGAAACAAAACCATGAATACAGAATTATAAAGCATTCTGGATGGATCTGTATATAAAGTCAAAGTCTTGTTTAATATTATGCCTATGGGGAAACTTCACTTTCAGAACACCAAATAATTGACCTCCAAGCAGGCAAATGGAAATTATGCCTATTCTTCATAAAAGCAACAACAGGAGACTCTTTCTCTGAGCTACAGAATATGAACAAAAGCAGGATTGGCTGTGATTCTAGATCTGCCTATCTTTTGAGAGATTGACAGCACTGGAGCTTGGAACTTAAAAGTCAAATATGCTAAGGAGCATACATAAGAAAAATCCGGCATATCTTAGTATCTTCAGAAATCACTACCCTGAATCCCATCTTCTTTTTGAAAAATAAAAATTAAAATGAAACACATATCACTTACATGGGTAGGCCCTAATGTTGAGATTTATTACAGAAAAATTTAAAAAGAGGTATTTTGTTAATTTTCAATATTTGGTGATAATAGATTATACCTAACAAGCTCCAAGCAGTGCCAAAAGCAGGAAGGTATTTAATAGATGATTTTGATTAGGGTGATAGTTATGAGCCATTTTAGAGATGAAAATGAGGAGCCAAACAAGTTAGCAATATGATGGCTATAATTTCCACACTAGTAAAACATTTAGATTTTTCTATGATATCATTAAAATGTAGATAATTGCCACTTTTTCTATGCTCATAAATTTCCTCTGAGAAACGTTCTAAAAACTTTAATGTTATTATTGACAACCAACTTATCTCTTAGAGAAAGTAAGCAGATTAATAAAATTTTTGTAAGCATTCTGAGTCCTTCAGAAGGAATCCCTGCTCTGAGTATGTAAATGCTGTGGGTTTACATAAGCAAGTTCAAAGTTGAGAAGCTAAACTAATAGGCAAGGCTCACTTTGCTTTGACCAATTTATAATTCTTAAAGCCAGATTTTATTAAGTCATAATTCAAACCCTCTGAGTTATTCATTTTGACTCTGCTGTTGATATGGGGCATGAAGATCCATTCATGTGTGAAAATTGCTGGTGGATTATCATGGACAACACAGAAGAGTAAATTGTTTATTAACTTGTAAAATTATACTGTCACAGACAACCCAAAACATTAAACTCGTGTGAATTCACATCCCTTACAGAGGATCATATGCTCAACAGCACATGCTGGGAGACAATTCCAGTATCACAGAATCCAAAGACATTAGCCTGATTCCATCCACTGAGGAGACAAGGAATGATTCTGACTCATTTTTCATATAAAATGAAAAAAAAAAAAAAAAAGTGGGGAGGGGAAGAAAACAGGCCCCAAATCATGGATATTTTTGGTTTGGCTTGCCCAGCCTACCTTCTTTTGGTAACAGCAGTCTGTCTTTTAGGGGAAGGGCATACTCCTCCTTCTCATTGCACTGAGTCCTGATGGAACTTTATAATTAATGAGCTCTTCCTGCCACCTGCCCTAGGCATGTGACCCACGCTCAGCCAACCAGCCTCTATTTCCTGGGAAAGAAATACTTGGGAAAAGTATTTTTCCCAAAATCTGGTTACTCAGCTTTTGTCTCAAAATAAAAAAAAAAAAAAGTCTTGCTCTGTTGTCCAGGCTGGAGTGCAATGGCATGATCTCGGCTCACTGCAACCTCTGCCTCCTGGGTTCAAGCAATTCTCCTGTCTCAGCCTCCTGAGTAGCTGGGATTATAGGCGTATACCACCACACCCAGCTACTTTTTTTGTATTTTTAGTAGAGATGGGGTTTCACCATGTTGGCCAGACTGGTCTCGAACTCCTGACCTCAAGTGATCCACTGGCTTCGGCCTCCCAGAGTGCTGGGATTACAGGCATGAGCCACCGTACACAGCTATTTAGCCTTTCTTTAGGATCCCTTAGCCATCTATTTCCTCCCAGTAAAATCCTGTCTTGTTTAAATTAATTGGAACCCATCTCTGTTGCTTACAGCCAAAGAATCTAGACACAGAAAACCATCGATCTCTATTGTTGGCAGGGAGCTTAACTGGAAAAAAGTGTGTAAAAAACTTGGGAACTTGGAAAAGAAGATGTGAGAGGAATACCTAAGCCACAGTATTGGGCTTTGTGTACAATCGTCCTTAATAAAAATGGAGGGAAGATTGAAGGATGGCGTCGTGGCATACATATTGAAACAGGAATCAAGAACCTGAGCTCAATTCACTTATTTCACAATGAAGGTCACTAAAGCCCAGAAAGAAATTATTTACTGAATGTATTACAGCAAGCACCAGAATTGAGGCATCCAGGATTCTGACTGAAATTTGCTTATGTTTGCATCATATTCATCTTCCTATAAATTTTACTTTCACTCTTTTTAAGCTTTGACATGTCCTAAATTTATAGCTGCTTCCGGAATTGTACTCTGTACTCCAAAGTAATCAAACATATTTTCTAAAAGCTAGCTCAAGATGGTACATAGGAAGGTGTAACAATCTTCTGTCTGACTTGCCCCTTTCAGTCCTCTGAGCCCTATCCTAGGCACCATTGCATCTGTTCATTCTTATTTTTGTATTTCAATTTTCGCTTACTTTTTCAGATTTCCCCCACCTTATACCTGTATGATTGATCCTGGTCTTCAGGCTGAGGAGGTCAGACCTAGTCCCATGAAGTCAAACTTACTTGGCAAAGGATATAGGAATAAATCAGATTAGTCAAAAATCTGATTTATTTTTTCCAGTTTGGTAGCTGACTTACAAATCAAATCTAACCAGAGTCAAGAAGTAATTGCGGAATACCTCTAGCGTTTTCAGCACTGTTCTAAGTTTTCTGAGAACAAGGACAATAAAAATCATTCTTTAAAGAAATAAAAAATATGTAAGAAAAACTTGTCTGTGTGCTAGCAACAAAAGATACCACATAAACAAGTCCTAAATTGTATGTGACATACCATATCCCCTATTTTCTCTGAGAAAGCACCTTTCTGATCCATTGATCACAAAACTCCTGTCAAAAAATGAAGCCTATTAAAAATTGAAGTTGGCCAGATTCCACTGCATATAAATTCACATTATGGAATTTATTAAACTTAGAGCCAAAAAGAACTCATAAAAACTACAGGCATAATTTTCTTCTAAGAAGCTCAAAGCTATTTAGGGATAATCTCTCAATTTTCTATTCCATTTCTCTGAGAAAGAATTGAGGTATGACTCTACCCTCATATATTTTTTTCTGAAGTATAAATGGAAGGAAAGGCTAATTGTGGCTTTAGAAGTGTTCAAGAAAGTATAATTAACTAGCATTTTGTCCAGGGTCATGAAGAATTTTTGAAGAGTTGAAGCTGGTTGGATACTGATTGCTCCCCTCAGTAAAATAGTGAAACTGAAGGAAGACTCTCCCATAGCAAATTCATCAACTTTGACCAACAACAAACATGTAATTTTAGAAGGAATTAAAGCCAATAATATAGTAGTAGGTAACACACGTTAACAAACAACCAAACACCTCCAGTGTCTAATCTTGATTCTGCTGTTTGCTAGATGTATGATTTTAGACAAATTATTTAAATATCCACACCTGTGAAATTATAAGATCTATTTCTGGTAGTATGATAGACTAAATACAATGACCATTTGAACTAAAATTCTAGATTAAAAATATATTTGAAATCTTTTTAAAATGCATTGTGTTTTTGACTAAGTAAGAAATTCTGTGAGGCAGAAAACAAGGTGAACGAGAACTTTTTCGTGGAGTCGTTTGATAAACTTTGGGTTTTAGTTTTCCTTTGATGCTACAAAGATGTGAGAACAAGGGAGCAAAGTACAGAACTTACCCTAAGCAGAGAGTCTAACAATAAAGACTGCATCCAGTCTGCATTTCTAAGGAACGGCAGCCTCAGTGTAAGGTGAATGGATAGCAAAGCAACCTTCAATTAAAGGGCAAAGATTGAAAACCTGGAAGAAGAAAATACTCATCCCCATTTATGTTGCTCACAAGAGATACATTTAGCATATAGAAACACAGAAATATTAAAAGACTACAGAAAAGTATACTAACCAAAAAAAAACCTGGTGTTAATTATAGTTGTTTAAAGCAAAATAGACTTTAAAGCTATCTATCGCTAGAGAAAGAGGGTTATTGTAAATGATAAAGGTTAGATTCGTGAAGAAGATATAACAACTCTAAATTTGTAGGCAAAAAATAATATGGTCCCAAAATATGTAAATGCAAATAGAAAGACAAAAGTTAAAAACTCCAATCATGGCTGGGCACAATGGCTTACGCCTGTAATCCCAGCACTGTAGGAGGACAAGACAGGTGGATCACGAGATCAGGAGATCAAGACAATCCTGGCCAACATGGTGAAACCCCGTTTCTCTTGAAAATACAAAAATTAGCCAGGTGTGGTGGCGCATAGTCCCAGCTACTCAGGAGGCTGAGTCAGGAGAATCGCTTGAAACCGGGAGACGGAGGTTGCAGTGAGCCAAGACCACGTCACTGCACTCCACATCTGGCGATAGAGTGAGACTCAACCATTACGGAAAAACAGTATGGCGATTCCTCAAGGATCTAGAACTAGAAGTACCATATGACCCAGCCATCCCATTACTGGGTATATACCCAAAGGATTATAAATCATGCTGCTTTAAAGACACATGCACACATATGTTCATTGTGGCACTATGCACAATAGCAAAGACCTGGAATCAACCCAAATGTCCATCAGTGACAGATTGGATTAAGAAAATGTGGCACATATACACCATGGAATACTATGCAGCCATCAAAAAGGATGAGTTTGTGTCCTTTGTAGGGACATGGATGCAGCTGGAAACCATCATTCTTAGCAAACTATCACAAGAACAGAAAACCAAACACCGCATGTTCTCACTCATAGGTGGGAACTGAACAATGAGATCACTTGGACTCGGGAAGGGGAACATCACATACTGGGGCCTATTATGGGGAGGGGGGAGGGGGTATGGATTGCACTGGGAGTTATAACTGATGTAAATGACGAGTTGATGGGTGCAGCACACCACCATGGCACAAGTATACATATGTAACAAACCTGCACGTTAGGCACATGTACCCTAGAACTTAAAGTATAATTAAAAAATAAATAAAAATAAATAAAATAAAAAGTACTTACCAAAAGTAGAAAAAAAAAATTTAACTAATCCCCAAATAGCTTTCAGAGTCATCCGACCTAAATATATTAGAATGACAGCACCTGATCTTACATTAAAATGCATTATCAAAATTATGATATTTTGAAAAGAAAAAAGAGATTGATATTTGTCTTTTATGGTTCACAAAAATTCATAATAATCATGGTGGTATGTGAAATATCCCTAAAGAATTAATTGTCCTTTAGATTGTAGTTTGGATTTCAATGATCTTGACATGTGCATAAATCAGTCACAAGCAAATGTTATGCGCTATCAAATGCTCATTTCAGATTCTTCATCTATTTTAAGAAGTCAATTTTTTAAAATTGCAATCTCATTTTTGTTAAATTAAACCCTCTGAAGAGGAATGGCAAGTCTTTTTCTTTATGCTCTATGAAGGCTACAGAATAAAGTTAATTCTATTTCTACAGTGAGCAGACATGAAAAAAAAAACTGCAATCATATTGATAGATCTTAACACACCTCTTTCTACAGTTAAGGCAAATAAAAAACAAATATATAAGTAAGATCATTCAGTATTTGTCTTTCTGTGTGTGGTTTATATTTAACATTATTACCTCTGGGTTCATCCATTGTCATAAATGACAGGCTTTTCTTTTTTGGGGGCTAAATAATATTCTATTATATACGTGTATTGTATACACCACATGTTCTTATTCCATTCCTCTGTTAATGACACTTAGGATGGCTCCATATCTTGGCTTGTTCCATATCTTGTGAATAATGCTGCAGTGAACATGGCAGTGCAAATATCTCTTTGACCTATTTACTCCATTTCATTTAGATATATATACATGGTAGTCAGATTGTTGAATCATATGGTGCTTTTTTTTTTCATTTTTGAGAAAATTCCATAGAGTTTTCCATAATGGTTGTGCTAATATATATTCCTACCAACAGTATGCAAGGGTTCCCTTTTCTCCACATCCTGGCCAATACTTTCTATCATTCGTCTGTTTTATAATAGTCATTATAACAAATGTGAGGGCGTATCTTTTTGTGATTTTAATTTGCATTTCTCTGATAATTAGTGATGTTGAGCATTTTTCCATATACCTGTTGGCTATTTGTATGTCTTCTTTTGAGAAATATCTATTCAGGTCCTTTCCTGATTTTTAAATTATTTGTTTTATTGCTAGTAAGTTGTCTGAATTAAATATACATATATATAGATAGATACACATATATGTATATAAACATATATTATAGCGTATACACTATATATATATATATATGAGAAATATATTTAGAGAAAGTCTCTGTCACCCAGGCTGCAGTATAATGGTGTGATCATAGCTCACTGTAGCCTCCAACTCCTGGGGTCAGGCAATCCTACCATCTTAGCCTCCATGTAGCTTGGACTACTACAGGCACACACCACTATGCCTAATAATTTTTTTTCCTTTTTTATACAGATAAGATCTCATTATTTTGCCCAGGCTGGTCTCAAACTGCTGGCCTCAAGTGATCCTCTCACCTCATCCTCCCAAGGTGCTGGGATTACAGGTGTGAGCCAACAAGCTCAGCCTCCTTATAGGTTTTGGATATTCACCTCTTATCAAATACATGCTTTGAAAATACTTTCTCCTATTCTGTAGGTTATCTCCTCATGCTGTTCGTTGTTTCTTTTGCTGTGCAGAAGCTTTTAGTTTGACGGAATCCCATTTTCTTTATTTTGCTTTTGTTGCCTGTGTTTTGGGGTCATATTCAAAGAAATCATTATCCAGACCAATGTCATGGAGCTTTCCTCCTAGTTTTCTTCTAATGGTTTTACAGTTTCAGGTCATACATTTAAGTCTTTAATCTATTTTGAGTTGATTTCTGTATGTGGTGTGAGATGAAGATCTAATTTCATTCTCCTGCATGTGAGTATCCAGTTTTCTCAGCATCCTTTTATTGAAGAAACACTATGTTTCTCCACTGTGTGTTCTTGGCACCTTTGCTGAAAATCAATTGACTATAAGTATGTGGATTTATTTGGGGCTTTCTATTCAGTTCCATTGGTCTATGTGTGTCTTTTAGGTCAGTACCATCCTGTTTGTTTACTATAGCTTTGTAACATATTTTGAAGTCAGACAGTGTGATGCCTCCGGTTTTTTGTCTCATTTTGCTTTTGTTTTTGTTTGACCATGGATGCTTTCACTGTTTGGGGTCTTTTGTGGTTCCATATGCATTTATTATTTTTTTCTATTTCTGTGAAAAATGTCATTAGATTTTGATAGAGATTGCACTGAATTCTTAGATTGCTTTGGGTCATATGGACATTTTAACAATATTAATTCTTTCAATGCATGAACGTGGGATATCTTTTAATTTATCTGTAAATGTGACATTGAATTTGGTTTGCTAGTATTTTGTGGAGGATTTTTGTGGCATTATTCATCAGGGATGTTGGCCTGAAATTTTTTGTATTGTTCTTGTTTTGCTTTGTTATTAATATTGGACTCATAAAATAGTTCTGGAAGTTTTCTCTCCTCATCAATTTTTTGGAAGTGTTTGAGAGTATTAACATTAATTTTCTTTAAATATTTGGTAGAATTTACCAGTGTTGTCATCTGGCCTTAGGTGGTGTTGTTCTTGTTGTTCAGAAGTTTTAGATTACTGATTCAATCTCCTTACTCATTATTAGTACCTTCTGATTTTCTATTTCTTCATGATGCAATCTTAGTAGGTTGTATTTCTAAGAATGCATTCATTCCTTCTAGGTTAACTCATTTGTTAACATATAATTATTCATAGTAGTCTTTCATGATCCTTTGTCTCTCTGTGATGTCAGTTTTAATGTCTTCTCTTTGATTTATAGTTTGATTTGGGTCTTCTCTCCTTTTCTAGTCAGTCTACCTATTGATTTCTGCTATTTTGTTCTCTCGTTTTTTTTTTTTTTTTTGGCATAGTTTGTTCTTATTTTACTAGTTTCTTGAGGTGTAGAAACAGGTTATTGGAGATCTTTTCTTTTTTCTCAATCTAGGTGTTTATTGATATAAACTTCCCTCTTAGAACTGTTTTTGAAGACTTGTAAGTTTTGATGTTATGTCTCCATTTGTTTGTGTGTCTCAAAATATGGTTTTATTTCCCTTTTTAGGTTTTATTTCCCTAACATTGTTTTCCACTTTTTGTGTGTGTGTCTCAAGACATGGTTTTATTTCCCTTTTTAGGTTTTGTTTTCCTAAGATTTTTCTTAGAACCATTGATCAGGAGTGTGTTGTTTAATTTTCACATATTTGTGAATTTTTCATTTTTCTTCTGTTACTGATTTCTAGTTTCATACCATTGTAGTCAGTAGAGATTTCATATGATTTCAATCTTTCTGAAGCTGTTAAGACTTGTTTTATGGCCTGACATATGACCTGTCTTGGAGAATGTTCCATGTGCACTCAAGAAAAATGTGTATTCTGCTGTTTTTGGATGGGATGTTCTATATATGTCTGTTAGGTCCATTTGCTCTGTAATGTTCCAGTCAGCTGCTCCCTTGTTGATTTTTCTGTCTGGATTACCTATCCATTGTTAAGAGTGGAGTATTGAAGGTCCCTAGTACATTCTATCGCTTTATACTTCTCTCTTCTGTGCAGTTAATACTTTAATTACATGACTAGTGTTTCACACATACATTTTTGCAATTGTTATATTCTCTTGATTAATTGGCCCTTTTATTATTATATAATGATCTTCTGTCTCTTTTGACTATTTTTGACTTAAAGATATTTTGTCTGATATAAATATAGCCACCCCCACCCCTGCTTTTTTTTTTTTTTTTTTTTTTTTTTTTTACCATTAGCATGGATTATCTTTCTCCATATTTTAACTTTTAGCATGTGTGTGCCCTTAAAGCTAAAATGAGTCTCTTGTAAGCAGCATGTAGTTAGAACTTTTTTATCCATTCAGTCACTGTATGTCTTTTGAAGAATTTAATTCTTACAACTGTGACACAAAAGATAAATGAAGTAATTATAGATAGGAAAGGACTTACTATTATACTTTGTTAATTGTTTTTTGACTGTTTTGTAGTTCCTTGCACTTTCTTTCTGTCCCTTCTTTGTGATTTGATGACTTTTTGTAGTGGTATTCTTTGATTCCCTTCTGTTCATCTTTCGTGTAACTACTACAGGTTTTTTTTTTTCTCTGATTACAATCTAATAGTTAGTTGCCTCATGAGCAACTGGTAATGTCAGAATTTTGAATTTTCATAAATGTTAGCCATTTAATAGGTACTAGTATCTCACTGTTGTTTTAATTTACATTTTCTAAATGACAAATGATGTGCAGCATTTTTCATGTGTTAATTTACCATCTGTATATCTTTGGCAAGGAGTCTGTTCATGTTTTTGGTCCATTTCTTAATTGGTTTGTTTGTTTTCATGATGTTTAGTATTTTTTAAAGTAACAGTTTATTGAGATATAATTCATATGCCACACAATTCACTCACTTGAAGTGTACAGATCAGTGGATTTTAGTATATTCATGGAGTTGTGTAACCATCATCACAATCAATTTTAGGATGTTTTCATCAACACAAAAAGAAACCTCATACCCATTAGCATTCAATCTCCACTTCCCACAATGCTCGCAGCACTAGGAAACCAAATTCATTTTTTTTGTCTCTATGGATTTGCCTATTTTAGACATCTCATATAAATGGAATCATGCATTTTATGATTATTTGTGACTGGCTTCTATCACTTAGCATATTGTTTTTGAGGTTCATAATGTACCATGGCTAAATAATATTTCATTTTCTGAATATATACCAGATGTACTTTATTTATTCTTCAGTTGGACATGTGGGCTGTTTCCACTTTGTGGCTGTATGAATAATGCAATAATGCTTCAATGGACATTCATGAACAACTGTTTTGTAGACACATACTTTCAATCTCTTGGGTATATATATGCCTAAACATGGAAATTATGACTCATAGGAATTCCATATTTATGCGAGTTAGGAATGCTGAACAGTTTTCCAAAGTAGCTGCACCATTTTACATTTCTGCCTACCAGCTTATCCTTGTTGGTATCTTTGTTTGTTGTCTTTGTTTTATTGTTTAAAATATACCTACCTTCTCGGTGTGAAGTGGTATATCATTTGAAATGCATTTCTCAGATGACTAATGAAGCTGAGTAACTTTCATGTGCACTTGGCTATCTGTATATTTTTTGAAGTAATGTCTATTCAAATCCTTTGCCCATTTTTTAATTTGATTATTCATAATTTTTACTGTTTAGTTAATGGGATCTTTACACATTCCAGATACTAGTCCTTACCATATATGTGATTTGCAAATATTTTTTCCCATTTTGTGGGTTGTCTATTCACTATTGTTAATAGTATCTTTGGCCGGGCGCGGTGGCTCAAGCCTGTAATCCCAGCACTTTGGGAGGCCGAGACGGGCGGATCACGAGGTCAGGAGATCGAGACCATCCTGGCTAATACGGTGAAACCCCGTCTCTATTAAAAAATACAAAAAAACTAGCCGGGCAAGGTGGCGGCGCCTGTAGTCCCAGCTACTCGGGAGGCCGAGGCAGGAGAATGGCGGGAACCCGGGAGGCGGAGCTTGCAGTGAGCTGAGATCCGGCCACTGCACTCCAGCCCGGGCGGCAGAGCGAGACTCCGTCTCAAAAAAAAAAAAAAAAAAAAAAAAAAGTATCTTTGAAGCACAAGATGTGTGAATGTGTGTGTAGTACAATTTATCTATTTTTTCTATTGTTTCTTGTGCTTTTAGTATCATATCTAAGAAAGAATTCCATAATCCAAGACCATGAAAACTTACTTCTATGTTTTCTTCTAAAAGTTTAGACCTTAGCTCTTCTTTTGAGTTAATTTTTGGATATAATGTGAGATATGGATCCAAAGTCATTGTTTTCCATCTGGACTCCAGTTGTCCCAGTAACTTTTGTTAAAAAGACTACTCTTTCTGCACCAGATGGTCTTGACAACCTTGTTGAAATCAACTGACCACAAAAAAGAAAATGTTTACTTCTGAACTCTCAATTATATTTTATTTATCAGTGTGTTTATCCTATGCCATTACCACTCTGATCTGATTACTGTAGCTCTGTCATAAGTTTTGAAATTGGACAGTGTTAGTCCTTCAACTTTATACTTTTATTCTTAAAACTGTTTTAGTCATGCTGGGTTCCTTGCATTTGCATACAAATTCTGGGATCAGCTTGTAAATTTTTGCAAAAAGGCTGTCGTAATTCGGGTGAGGATTATATTGAATCTGTAGCTCAATAGGAGAGTATTGCCATCTTAATAATATTAATTTTCTAGTCCATGAACACAGATACCTCTCCAATACTTTGGGTGTTCTTTTGCTTTTTTAAGTGATGTTTTGTAGTTTTTATTGCATTTTTTCTTTATGATGTTATTGTACATGGAGTTATTTTCTTAATTTTTAGATTGCTCATTATTAGTATATACAAATACAACTGATATTTGTATATTTATTCTGTATTACATATCCTTGCTGAACTTGTTTTTCAGATATAATAGTTTTTTCTCAAATCCTTTAGGATTTTGCATAAATAAGATTATGATGTCTGCAAACAGATAATTTCACTTCTTCCTGTCTCATCTGGATTTTTTCTTTTTCTTGTATAATTTTCTTAAGAAGGAGCACGATGTTGAATAGGATTAGTGAGAAGGAATGTCTTTGCCTTGTAACTAATACTAGGGGAAAACCTTTCAGTTATTTATCTATAAATATGCTAGCTTTGAGGTTTTGTGGATGCCTTTTACCAGATTAATAAAGTTTCCTTCCCATCTTAATTAACACTCAACACCCAGTATTGAGTGTTTTCATTATGAAGGATGATTAATTTTGTAAAAACATGTGTATCTATTCAGATGATCATATGGTTTTTATTTGTTATATAACGTATTAATAACATATTATTTGAAATAAACTTTATTTTTCAATTGTTTGAGGTATGACTGACACATGAGTAACTGACTCGATCAACTAGAAGAAAGAGTATCAGTGATTGAGGATCAAATGAATGAAATGAAGCGAGAAGAGAAGTCTAAAGTAAAAAGAGGAAAAAGAAATGAACAAAGCCTTCAAGAAGTATGGGATTATGTGAAAAGACCAAATCTACGTCTGATTGGGGTGTCTGAAAGTGACAGGGAAAATGGAACCAAATTGGAAAACACTCTTCAGGATATCATCTAGGAGAACTTCCCCAACCTAGTAAGGCAGGTCAACATTCAAATTCAGGAAATACAGAGAACGCCACAAAGATACTCCTCAAGAAGAGCAACTCCAAGACAGATAATTGCCAGATTCGCCAAAGTTGAAATGAAGGAAAAACTGTTAAGGGCAGCCAGGGAGAAAGGTCGGGTTACCCACAAAGGGAAGCCCATCAGACTAACAGCAGATCTCTCGGCAGAAACTCTACAAGCCAGAAGAGAGTGGGGGCCAATATTCAACATTCTTAAAGAAAAGAATTTTCAACCCAGAAATTCATATCCAGCCAAACTAAGTTTCATAAGTGAAGGAGAAATAAAATCCTTTACAGATAAGTAAATGCTTGGAGATTGTGTGACCACCAGGCCTGCCCTACAAGAGACCCTGAAGGAAGCACTAAACATGGAAAGGAATAACCAGTACCAGCCATTGCAAAAACATGCCAAAATGTAAAGACCATCGATGCTAGGAAGAAACTGCATCAACTAATGAGCAAAATAACCAGTTAATATCATAATGACAGGATCAAGTTCACACATAACAATATTAACCGTAAATGTAAATGTAAATGGACTAAATGGTCCAATTAAAAGACACAGACTGGCAAACTGGATAAAGAGTCAAGACACATCAGTCTGCTGTATTCAGGAGACCCATCTCACATGCAGCAACACACATAGGCTCAAAATAAAGGAATGGAGGAAGATGCTTGCACCTTAAGGGAAAGTTGGTGGTAGCCTAACAGTATTCCCTATGGGCCTATGGTTGTGGTGGCCATGGGGTGAGATTCCTCTGTCTATTGAAAGAGGAGTAAAGAATTGGAAGACTTGCATCCTGTGGTTTGAGTGTCAGCTCAGTCACAGTACAATAGGACACCAGGTTGACTATTAAGGTTTTGACTTCAGCCCTGGTTCCTGGATGTCACCTCTGGACCCACCCAGGGCCTAGAGGATCTTGCCATCCTGAAATGAAGGACACAAGCCTGGCTGGCTTCACCACCTGATGATTGTAGAGCCCCAGGGCCTTGAGCAAACATAGGCGGCAGCCAAGTAGTGATTACAGCAAGACATGGGTGAGACACAGTATTGTGCTAGCATCAGGTCTGGGCTAGCACAGTCCCAGTTGTTGTGGCCACAGGGATACTTGTGTTACCCCAAGCCCAGATCCAAGCAGCTCAGCACAGAGAGGGAGAGACTGTTTGGAAGAAAGTAAGAAAAGAGAATAAGAATCTCTGCCTTGCAATCCATAGAATTCTTCCAGATATTATCCAAGACCATAAAGGGGGTATCTCTATGAGTCTTCAGGAACTACGGTGTTACTAGGCTTAGGGTGTTCCCTAATCCAGATATGGCTTAGATCACAATACTCAAGTTTTGTTGAATACCTATAAGGCATTCCCAAGAAGGACAGGAACAAACAAGTTCAGGTTGTAAAGTCTATAATAAATACTTAACTCTTCAATGCCCAGACACAGATAAATATCCATAAGCATCAAGACCATTCAGGAAAATATAACCTCACCAAATGAAGTGAATAAGACACTAAGGACATCTGGAGAAACAGAGATATGTGACCTTTTAGACAGAAAATTCAAATTAGCTATTTTGAAAAAACTCAAAGAAATTCAAGAAAACACAAATACAGAATTTAGAATTATATCAGAAAAATTTAACACAGAGATTTAAATCATTAAAAAGAATTAAGCAGAAACTCTGGAGTTCAGAAATGCAACTTACAATGCATCAGTCTTTTTATAGCACAATTGATCAAGCAGAAGAAAGAATTAGTGAACTTGAAGACAGTCTGTTTGAAAATACACAATCAGAAGAGTCAAAAGAAAAAAGAATAAAAAACAATGAAGCACACATTAGAGAATTTAGAAAATAGCCTCAAAAGGGTCAATCTAAGAGTTATTTGTCTTAAAGATGAGTTAGAGAAAGAGATAGGGGTAGAAAGCTTATTAAAAGGGATAGTAACAGAGAACTTCCCAAATGTAGAGAAAGATATTAATACACAAGTACAGAAAGGTTATAGAATATCAATATGATTTAACCCAAAGAAGACTACCTCAAGGCATTTAATAATCAAACTCCCAAAGGTCATGGATATAGAAGGGATCATAAAAGCATCAAGGGAAAAAAAGCACATAACATAAAATGACACTCCAATATGTCTGGCAGCAGACTTTTCAGTGAAAACCTTACAGTCCAGGAGAGAGTGGCCTGACATATTTAAAATGCTAAAGAAAAACCTTTTATACTAGAATAGTATATTCAGTAAAAATATCCTTCAAACATGAAAGAGAAATAAAAACAAGACAAACAAAAGCTAATGGATTTCATCAACACCAGACCTTCTTCTAAGAAATGCTAAAGGGAGTACATTAATCAGAAAGAAAAGGATAGTAATTAGCAATAAGAAATCATCTGAAGGTGAAGAAACTCACTGGTAAAAGCAAGCAAACAGAAAAACACAGAATATACTAACACTGTAAATGTGATATGTAAATCACTCTTAAGTAGGAAGACTAAATGATGAACTACTCAAAAATAACAACTATAACTTATCATGAGATAGAAAGCAGAATAAGACAAAAAGAGAAATAACGAAGAGTTTAAAAGTGGGGGATGAAGTTAAGAGATAGAGTTTTTATTGGGTGCTTATTTATGCAGAAAATATTAAGTTGTTATCAGGTTAAGATACTGAGTTATAAGATAGTATTTGCAAGTCTCATAGTAATCTGAAATCAGAAAACATAAATACACAAAAATAAAAAAAGCAAGTACTTAAATAATATTACCAGAGAAAATCACCTTCACTAAAAGGAAAACAAGGAAGAAGGAAGAGAAGATCACAAACGGTCAGAAAACAAATAACAAAATGGCAGAAGTAATTCCACACTTATCAATAATAAAATTGAAGGTAAATGGACTAAACCCTTCAATCAAAAGCCATAGTGGCTGCATGGATAAAACAAAAACAAAACAAAAACACAAGACACAATGAGTTATTGCCTACAAGAAACTCACTTCCCCTATAAAGACACACCCAGACTGAAAATAAAGGGATGGAAAAAGATATTCCATGCCAATGGAAACCAAAAACAAAAAACAAACAAACAAACAAAAAGCAGGAATAGCTATACTAACAACAGACAGAATATATTTCAAAGAAAAACTGTAAGAAGAGACAAAGAAGGTCGCTACATAATGATAAAGGGGTCAATTCTGCAAAAGGATGTAACAATTTTAAATATATATGGCACCCACCACTAGAACATGCAGATGTATAAAGCAAATATTATTAGAGCTAAAGAGAGACAGACCTCAATACAATAATAACTAGAGACTTTAACACCCACTTTCAGCATTGGACAGATTTTCCAAACAGAAAATTAACAAAAACATAGGACTTAATCTGTGCTATAGACCAAGTGAACCTGATAGCTATTTACAGAACATTTCATCCAATGGCTGCATAATACACATTCTTCTCCTTAGCGCATGAATCTTTCTCAAGTATAGGCCATATTTCAGGTCAGAACACAAGTCTTAAAACACGCCAAAAAATGAAATAATATTAAGCATCTTCTCTGGCCACAATGGAATAAGACTAGAAATTAACAAAAAGAGGAATTTTGGTAATTACACAAACACATGGAAATTAAACAATATGCTCCTGGATGACCAGTGATAAAATGAAGAGATTTTAAAAATTGTAAAAGTTCTTATCAATTTCTTGATAATGGAAACACATCATATAAAAACATACGGGAAACAGTGAAAGCAGTATTAGCAGGGAAAATTATAGCTATATTTGCCTAGGTTAAAAAATAAAAAACTACAAATAAATAACCTAACAATATATCTTAAAGAACTGGGAAAGTAATAGTAAACCAAACCCAAAATTAGTAGAAGAAAAGAAATAATAGACATCAGAGCAAAAACAAATGAATCTGAAATGAAGAAAACAATACAGAAGATCACTGAGATAAAAACATGTATGTTTGAAAAGATAAACAAAATTGAAAAACCTTTAGCCAGAGTAAGATAGAGAGAAAACCCAAATAAATAAAATCAGAGATGAAATGGAGACATTACAATGAATACTGCAGAAATTCAAAGGATAATTGGTGGCTATTATAAGCAACTACATGCTAATAAACTCCAAACTCCAGAAGAAATGGATAAGTTCTTAGACACATACAACCTACCAAAATTGAACCATGAAGAACAGACCAATAACAAGTAACAAGATCAAAGCTGTAATAAAAAGTTTCCCAGCAAAGAGAAGCCCAGGGCCCAGTCGTTTTACTGTTGAATTCTACCAAACATTTAAAGAAGGACTAATACCAATCCTACCAAACTATTCCAAAAAATACAGAAGGGAGTACTCCCAAACTCATTCTATGAGGCCAGTATTACCCTGATACCCAAACCAAAGACACATTTAAAAAAACAACAACAACAACAACAACAACAACAACTATATGCCAATATCACTGATGAATACTGATGCAAAAATTCTCAACAAAATACTAGTAAACCAAATTCAACAACACACTAAAAATCATTCATCAGAACCAAATGAAATTTATCCCAGGGATGCAAGGATGGTTCAACATATACAAATCAATTAATGTGATACATCAAATCAACAGAATGAAGAGGAAAAAAACATATGTTTTTTGTTTTTTTGTGTTTTTGTTTTAGGTGGAGTCTCCCTCTGTCACCCAGGCTGGAATGCAGTGGCGTGATCTGAGCTCACTGCAAGCTCCTCCTCCTGGGTTCACACCATTCTCCTGCCTCGGCCTCCCAAAGTGCTGGGATTATGGGTGCAAACCACCATGTCTGGCTAATTTTTTTGTATTTTTAGTAGAGACAGGATTTTGCATGATCTTTTAAATGAATGCTGAAAAAGTATTTGATAAAATTCAACATTCCCTCGTGATAAAAAGCCTAAAGAAACTGAATACAGAAAGAACATACCACAACAAAATGAAAGCCATAAATGACAGATGCACAGCTAGTATGCTACTTAATAGGGAAAAACTGAAATCTCTTCCTCTAAGATCTGGCACATGAGAAGTATGCTGCCCACTGTCACAACTGTTATTCAACATGGTACTAGAAGTCCTAGCTAGAGCAGTCAGATGAGAACAAAATAAAGGGCATACAAATTGAAAAGGAAGAAGTCAAATTATCATCATTTGCAGATTATATAGTCATATATTTGGAAAAACTCAATGACACCATGAAAAAATTATGAGAATTGATAAACATTTAGTAAAGGGGCAGGATACAAAATTAACATACAATATCAGCATATACCAACAGTGAACAATCTGAAAAAAATCAAGAAAGTAATCCCATTTATAATAGCTACAAATAAAATTAAGTACCTCAAAAGAACCCAACTAGTCAAAGCTATTCTAAGCAAAAAGAATAAAATGGAGGAATCTCATTACCTAACTTCAAATTATACTACAGAGTTACAGTGACCAAAACAGCATGGTACTGGAATAAAAAAAGACACATAGACCAATGGAACAGAATAGCAAACCCAGAAACAAATCTATACAACTACAGTGAGCTCATTTTCGACAAAATTGTCAAGAACATACACTGAGGAAAAGACAGCCTCTTTAATAAATGGTGCTGGGAAAACTGGATACCCATATTCAGAAGAATGAAACTTGGCCTCTATCTCTCACCATATACAAAAATCAAATCAGAATGGACTGAAGACTTAAATCTAAGGCCTCAAACCATGAAACTACTAAAGAAAAGTTGGGGAGAAACTCTCCAGGAAATTTGGGCAATAATTTTTTGAGAATACCCACACAAGCATAGACAACCAAAGCAAAAACAGACAAATGAAATTACATCTAGTTAATAAAAAACTCCTGCATAGCAAAGGAAACAATCAACAAAGTGAAGAGACACCCACAGAATGGGAGAAAATATTTGCAAACTACCCATCTGACAAGAGATTAATAAGTAGAAAACATAAGGAAGATCAAACAACTCTATCAAAAAAATATAATCATCTCATTTAAAAATGGGCAAAAGATGTGAATAGACATTTCTCAAAACAAGACATACAAATACCAGATAGGTATATGAAAAGGTGCTCAACATGACTGATCACCAGAGAAAGGCAAATCAAAACTACAATGAGATATCATGTCACCCCATTTCAGATGGCTTTTATCCAAAAGTCAAGCGATAACAAATACTGGCGAGGATGTAGAGAAAAGGGAACCGTCGTACACTTTGCTGGCAATGTAAATTAGTACAGCCACTATGGGCAACAGTTTGGAGGTTTCTGAGAAAACTAAAAATAGAACCATCTTATAATCCAGCAATCTCACTCCTAGGTATGTACCCCAAAGAAAGGAAATCAATACATCAAAGAGATATCTGCATTCCCATATGTACTGCAGCACTAATCACAATAGCCAAGATTTGGAAGCAAACGAAGTAGCGTCCATCAACAGACGAATGGATAAAGTAAATGTGGTACATATACACAATTGAGTACTATTCAGCCATTAAAAAAAAAAAGAGAGATCCTGTCATTTGCCATAACATGAATGGAACTGGAGGTCATTATGTTAAGTGACATAAGCCAGGCATAGAAAGACAAATATCACATGTTCTCACTTATTTGTGAGAGCTAAAAATTAAAATAATTGAACTCATGGAGATAGAGAGTAGAAGGATGGTTATCAGAGGTTGGGAAGGGTAGTGGGTGTGTGGAGGGGACCTGGGGATGGCTAATAGGTATAGAAAATAGTTAGAAAGAGTAAATAAGACCTAGTATTTGCTAGCACAACAGGCTGACTGCACCAAAAAATAATTTGATTGTACATTTTAATATAAAAGAATATAGGTTGTAACAGAAAGGCTAAATGCTTGAGTGGATAGATACCCCATTTACTCTCATATGATTATTACACATTGCATGCCTGTATTAAATATCTTATTCAACCCATAAATATATATACCTACTATGTACTGACAAAAATTAAAAATAAAAAAAGACACACAAAAAATTACTACAAACCTATCAGAATGGCTAAAATAAAAAACATTGGCAGTATTAAATGCTGGCAAGAATACCAAGAAACTAGGCCACTCATAAATTATTGATGGAGCTCATTCATATGTTAGTGATGAGAATGTAAAATAATACAGCCACTCTAGAAAACGGTTAGGCAGGCCAGGTGCAGTGGCTCATGCAGTGGCTTATCCCAGCACTTTGGGAGGCCGAGGCAGGTGGACCACCTGAGGTCTAGTTCGAGACCAGCCTGACTAATATGGTGAAACCCGTCTCTACTAAAAATACAAAAAATTAATCAGGCATCATGGTGTGCACCTGTAGTCCCAGCTACTCGGGAGGCTGAGACAGGAGAATTGTTTGAACCCAGGAGGAGGAGGTTGCAATGAGCCAAGATTCCACCACTGCACTCCAGCCTGGGTGACAGAGCAAGACTCCATCTCATAAAATAATAATAATAATAATAATAAATAAATAAAACAGGCAATGTCTTATAAATCAAACACATAACTATTAAGCAACCCAGCAACTACACTATTGGGTATTTATCCGAGAGACATGAAAACTTATGTCTGTAAAAAAAATTGGTATATAAATGTTTATAGAAGCATTACACAATAGCCAAATCTAGAGAACACGTAGATTTTTTTTAACAGGTAAATGGTTAAAAAAGAAAGTGGTACATTCATGCCATGTGTATTAGTCTGTTCTCTCATTGCTATAAAGCAATACCTGAGACTGAG
Organism: Papio anubis; assembly: GCF_008728515.1. Classification (NCBI taxonomy): domain Eukaryota; kingdom Metazoa; phylum Chordata; class Mammalia; order Primates; family Cercopithecidae; genus Papio; species Papio anubis. Next base: position 25,730,710 of record NC_044990.1, on the reverse strand, counting down.
TAATTTATAAAGCAAATAGGTTTAATTGGTTCATAGTTCCACAGGCTGTACAGGAAGGGTGATGCTGGCATCTGCTTTGCTTCTGGGGAGGCCTCAGGAAACTTTCAATCATGACAGAAGGTGAAGGGAAAGCAGCCACATCTTACATTGCCCCAACAGGAGCAAGAGAGAGAGGGGAGGTGCTACACACTTATAAACAACCAGATCTTGTGAATACTCTATTACTATACCGTACCAAGGGGGGATGCTACTAAACCATCCATGAGAACTCAGCCCCCACGATCCAAACACGTCCCACCAGGTCCCACTTCCAACACTGAAGATTACAGTTGAACATGAGTTTGCGTGGAAAGACAGATCCAAACCATATCACCATGGAATAGTAGTCAATAAAATAATTATTGATATATGCTATACCTAGATTAATCTCTAGGATATTATGCTAAGTAAAAAAGGCAATCACAAAAGGTTACATACTGTATGATTCCATTAATATAACATTTGTGAAATAATAAATATTTCATGAATAATAAATTACAGAATATTTCACGAATAATAAAAATTACAGAAATAGATAGTAGATCAATGGGCCGGGGCTGGGGATGGAGTGAAAGGGGAGAGTATGTGGCTATGAAAGGCCAACATGAGGGATCCTCATGGTGATGGAACTGTTTGTTCTGTATACTGACTGTATCAATAACAATATTCCACTTGTTATGTTGTACTATAATAGTTCTTCAATATACACAACATTTATTTGTCAACTATGCTTTAATAAAGCTGAAAAAGTCTTTAAAAATAAAATAAGTTACCATTGGGAAAACCATGCATGGGATACAATGGATCTTTTTGCATTATATTTTATAAATAAACTAGAATCTAAAATCACCTATAAATGTTTTAAAAGATGGTATATAAAACAAAGTGCGCCAGGCAGAAAAAGGCTGAAGGGCACACAGATTCTCTTAATGAAAAGATCTAGATAAAGGCGAAAAGCCCAGTGCCTGCAATACGGTAATAGTGGTGTGTCACCTCTTTGTTCATGCAACTGGCTTTCCACATTGTGTGATTTTAATAAAATTTTAATAAAATGATGGGTGGCAAAAGTTCGGTTCATTGTAGTGTGTGTGTGTGTGTGTGTGTGTGTGTGTGAGTGTAAGGACATTTTTGTCTATGAACATTTCGATGTAGACTGTTTTTAAGGAGCATATGTCATTTTACATAGGTAATATAATCATATTCTTTTAAAAATGGATTGTTCAGTTACCCTCAGAACCTCTTTCCTAAATTATTTACAGATTGGGTTGTCAAGTCAGACTTCTCAAATCTGAGGTCAGGTTGGTCCTCTTGTAACCCCAATTGTCATGGCTCCCCAAAGATTTTATAAGCACTGCAAGCATAGCCTACTTGTTCTAATGTATTATTTTTCAGAGTAGGGTTCTAAAAGACATCTCTTCGATGACCCCCAATGATATCCCTCTTGGATGTCAATCTTCCTACAACAAAAGCAAATTGCTTCCTCCCTGCTTCATGATCTCCATGGTTCCACCTTCTGTATGTCCTGTTATGTTTCTTGGGGTATCTTCTAATTTGTTTTATTTTTCTAAGACTTAATTATTCATTAGTGGTGAAAGCTAACTTGATCCATTGGTAGACCTTAGTTTTAGCATATCTTTTCTATCAATGCAAATTTTGTGTGTGTGGCTTTGGTAGTGGCTGACAATTGTCCTTTGATCTTGCCTAAATCTTGCCCATTCTATTTTGCTTTCTATTTCAAACAGACACTGTGTTCTCTTTGAGATTTATACTCCAACCTTTAAGGGAAGGAGTAACATAGTAGCTAACACCTAGCTGCCAGTAGCTAGTACATAAGCTAACTGCTCCAATTTTGGAGTCAGACTAACAAGAGCCAAATCCTAGCCCCAACACTTACAAGCTCTGTGACCTTGGGCAAATTTCTAAGCTTCTCTTTAATTGCCTTTATTCCTTTTTTTTTTTTTTTTTTTTTTTTAATGGAGGTCATAGAGGTACCTACCTGTCAGTGTTTTTGAATGAAATAAATATGTAGTGTTTTCAACACACCAAGTCATCAGTCAATATACTACTGCTTAAATAAATCAATCAATGATTTCTGGACACAAAAATTAAAAGTAATATTCATTCATAGTCATTTTGCTTTTTATTCATCATTCATTCAAAAGACACTAACTATCCATAGAAAAAACTAAATTACCAAAAGGAGGTTATTATCTGGTAGTGGAGAAATGTAAAGCAACAATTAGAAAACATTGCAATCAGGGCTAAATAAAAGCATGGATGAAACACTGAAAACTGGCACAAATATTTATTCTATTAAAATCTTAGCCTGTAGCTCATATTTAGTATGGAGGCAGAAAGAAACAGCCAAAGTTACACAAGAAAATTGTTAAATGTCACTTAGTTTCAGAATTCCATGGAAGGCTGATAGAATTTCTGGAAATCTAAATATGGATGAAATTAACAACATTTAACAAGGGCAAGACAAACTGGAAAATTCAATTTAAGTGATAGAATTAGCACTATCACTATGCCTACCAGCACATACACACACACACACACACACACACACACACAGTCTCCAAATTTGCTATTTGAAATAATAAAATGTTTAGTGCTGTATTGTAAAAATATCATTTCAGTTTCCTATAGTGTTATTTTCATTTTATTTTCTCTATTTTGTAGGGAGTATGTTTTGCCCAATTATTTGAAGAATTTTTATGCTGAAGATTTCTAAATATGTGTATTTTTAAAATACACTTAAAAGACTGAATATTGTATGCTATTTTCAAATATACACAGCCCCAAAGTTTCAACACCTGACTTGCTGCTTGAGTAAGCCAATGGACTAGCAAAGCAATACAAGACTAGAAATACTCTGATGAAAGGAGAAAAGAACAAACAGAAAAAGGGGTAACCTAGCGACATTTCAACAGTGAAATAGCTAAAGCAAGTGTTTTGGAGATAGAATATTTATATTGGCAGTCTAGTGCTGTAAAATAACACAGTTCTAAGAGTTAGACCTCAGTTTAAATTCTACTCTGCTATTGTATAAACTAGGCAAGTTACGCTGAGCTTTACCTGTAAACTGGGATTGAAAATAATAGTAGCTGGAATATTATTTTGAAATAATATTCCAGCTACTATTTTGAGACAGCTATCCTGTTTCAAAAAGGCAGAATCTCACTCTGTCACCTAGGCTGGAGTACAGTGGCGTGATCATAGCTCACTCACTGTAGCCTCATACTCTTGGACTCAAGTGGTCCTCCTCCCTCAGCCTCCTGAGTAGCTAGGACTACAGGTGCACACCACCACACCTGGCTACTTTTGAAAAATTTTTGTAAGGATGGAATCTTGCTATGTTTCCCAGGCTGGCCCTGAACTCCTGGCCTCAAGTGGTCCTCCTGCCTTGGCCTTCCAGAGTGCTGGGATTGCTGACATGAGCCACCACGCCTGGTCAAGTAGCTGAAATATTTGATTGAGTACTTACTGAGGGTCAGACACATGCCAAGCATTTTACTTGGATTGCTATTGTGAATAGTGCCGCAATCCAAGTAAAATGCTTGGCATGTGTCTGACCCTCAGTAAGTAAGGTAAAATATTTCAGCTACTTGACTTGGATAAGCTCTTATTAATCCTAATATCCGCTCCACGAAGTAGATGCTATGTTTGCCCTTCATATAGATGAGGACACTGAGATGCAGGACAAGGCTGAGACTTGGTCAAGGATTTGAAGCTGGTGGGTGGCTGCATGGCATATCGACAGCAGTTCCCTGACTCCGGTTCTAACTGGCTCCTCAGCTTGTGGTTTCTCGGGAACCTGAGCTCTCCTCATGACCTGAGGAATTTCAAAGGCTTTGAAGGAAGCTTGGTGGAGTTCCCTGCATCTCTTATTGTCATCTCAAGGAGTGATGCTGGAAGAGTTCTATTCCCGGGCACTTCCCCTCTTTTGTGACGCTGTGGTGTGCTCCTCCTTATCCCTCTATTCATAGTAGATTTTAAGACATCGTTATTCACATAGCTCAACTTCTTCATGCTAGCCCAATCTTCTCTTCAGGGAATCCTTTTCTACTATTTTTTGTTCCAAACTGAAAACACATTTTCTTCTCCTGAGAACTATACCTCCTCCCTACTCTCCTGTTCATAGTGTTTGGCATTTATAATCAGCTGCTAATTTCTCTTGGTTAAATACAGAGCAATGGGATTGAACCTAAGGGAGGGAACCAGAATTTTCTCTATCTTTAGGGATCTAGGGCCCCTGGATTTCACTACCATGAGGGTTAGTGGTCATATAAAGCTATTCACACTGCACCAGGCACAGTGTCAGGAACTCTGATCATCTAATGAAAGCTACAGACGCTCTTCCCAGAAAGTGAAGTGTATGTGAATGCTCTCAAAAGTTTTATATAACTACAGGAAAGTCCATGGACCCCAAAAGGCAAATCCTAGCCATGTTATCAAATAGATGTTCACTTAATAACAACTATCATTAATAGCTGACTGAAGAAATGATATGGCATCCATATGTATACAAGCACATTGGCATTTAACTAGGAACAAATAAGGCAGTTCCTTTTCTTATCAGAAGGAGGGGCACTAGAACAAGGATCATACAAGCGAAGAGAGATTAGGATTCAGTCAAGTCCGTAAGATAAGAGATAGCAATAAATGATCAGCGATAGGCATTTTGTAAACCATATTCTAAACATATGATAATACATGGATAGTAACCAAAGATATTCTTCAAAGGGGAATGAGTCACTAACTAAAGTAGTTATCCCAATGCAAACTGTTGACCCCAGAGAGCAGCATATGTCATGAATAAAAATGACAAGACGTCAAAGTACATAAGATGAGAACTACAGAGTACACTGCCACAGAAACACATGCTTGGCTAGAGCTTTTCACATGTTTCTGGCAGAGAGGAATTGGAAGTTTGTATTACAGTGCATACTTATACTAGGTTGTTCATATACATATATATACTCTGGTTAACTATATGCTGCTCTCGTTCCATTGATTAGATTTTCTTGGTCTAAACTATAATAAAAGTTGACATTTCTTTTTCAGATGGTGTCATTCACTGTCTCACTTAATTTCTACAACTTCTTAAAATAAGTCTTATTATGTAAGTATATAGCTAGAACTTTAAAAAAAAAAAAAAAAGGTAGGATTTGAACTCAGTTTCAAATATCTGGTTGTTACCACTATCCTTTGTTGCTGCACTGAACTTTTTCTTTTGTAGTCTTCATAAAGTACAGGATTAAAAATTCTCCAGGTTTTGTGTGAAATGGCTAGAGTGGACACACCCCAATTAACCACTGAAACAAAAATTCTGGTAGTTAGAGTAAGCAATGAAGATAAGGCATGCCTCTTACAGAAGATTCATTCCAGAGTTAGTTCCTATAGCAAAGCCTCTTTGTTCATCTCTCTAAATGTATCCCCCACTTACCCTACATTCATATTCTACTATAGTCAGGCTGTTTATACAGCATTCCCTTAATATTTTTATTTGATTTGTAAAATTTTCCACATGCCTTTCTTTTTGTCCACGATGCTCATTCTCCTGCAGTCTTCTTGATCATACCTGCCATAGAAGTCCTCCTTGCCACTTTCAGACACAGTGATCATGTACCTATTGGCACTGTTTATCTTCATTTGGCCATGGGCCAAAAATATAAATCCCTTTTCATTGGTATTTTTCTCTTTTCTGATATGCATACTCTAGCTCTCCAATCAAATTGTCCGTCTCTGAAAGGTGATCTTAAATCTATTGCTGTTTCCAATGTCTTTCTGGTATCTGGCTCTCAACAAGCCTTCAATTAAAGTCAGAGGTTGATGATAGTGAGAGATGATGATGATGACAGTGATGTTTATGTTAACTGATATCTTAAGAACTAGTCTATCCACATAATCTAATAATATAAGTAAAAAAATTAGGCCTGGTGTAGTGGCTCACGTCTGTAATCCCTAGCACTTTGGGGGGCTGAGGCAGGTGGATCACAAGGTCAGGAGTTCGAGACCAGCCTGACCAATATGTTGAAACTGCGTCTCTACTAAAAATACAAAAATTAGCCAGACGTGGTGATGCGTGCGTGTAATCCCAACTACTCAGAGGCTGAGGCAGGAGAATCACTTGAACCCGGGAGGCAGAGGTTGCAGTGAGCCAAGATTGCACCATGGCACTCCAGCATGGGTGACAAAGTGAGACTCCATCTCAAGGAAAAAAAAAAAAAAAGAAAAAGAAAAAGATAAACAAGTATAAGGCTAACATTTACTGAACACTTATTATTATACATTACAGACTGTTCTTATCTAGTCCTTTCCAAACCTCTATGAGTGATAGAATTCTTCTCATTTTAATGGGTGCAGAGAATCTGAGGAACTTGTCCAAGGTCACACACAATTAGTGACAGAGCCAAAACTCTGGCCATTCTGGGCCCAAATCCTTGCTCTTCTTCACTTTGCTGAAACATCATGAGAGCGGAGGAACCTTGATAAGAAAGCCACGTTGCATCAGGCCCAGCCCAGGTATGATGAACCAACAATTGCCACCTGGTGATAAAGATTTGCTTTAGTGTCTTTCTAGTCACTGAGATTCAAATTGGTATTTTGAAAGCACGAACTTTCCAGGCAATCCTTAGTTAACACCTTAGTGTTTACGCCAATTTAGCTCCAGGTGTGTACTCAGGCACAACTTAAATTCACAAAATATCTTGCTTCTGATAAATATAGCCTTTTATAAGACAAGTCACATCCAAACGGAAGGAAAGGATACAGCATTCTAAAATATCAGCACTCTTACAGAGGCTTTTACAAAAGAAAGATACAATTAACCATATAAAATACCCTTTTTAAGAATACTCTACCGCTGGTATGCAGGAAGAAGAAAAAATAAAAAATAAAAAGATGCTCTAGATTCCAATTTTTTTTTTTTTTTGGAGATAATGGAAAATTATCACCCTTTGTTTTCAGTAACCTTCTTGACCAGCTTAGGAGAAGTGTCAGCTTACAGTTCAAGAGACCTCAGATACTTGGCTTGCCTGTATCTGCTACATGTTCTTTGGGATGCAATTGGCTTTTCCTGGCTTTATTTTTTCAATTTTAATGAAAATAAGTTGAACATATTGCTGTAGAAATAAATGCTAACCATTCTGTATTACACTGCTTTCATTATGGTGTAAAATTATCACCATTAATTAAAAGCTCTTAACAATTAGAGACTAGATCTTCTGCAATTAAAAAAAAAAAACCACTGTTTAGTGATCTTTTGATCATTTTGGAATTATGTCTTCTATTAGAATGAAGATAACTTTTAGAGAAACAGTATTGTTTATACAGCAGAAACATGCAGAATGATTTACTCAAAAACAATAAAAAGATTTCGCTTATTGTTTAATGTTTTATCAATTTTGATTGTTTTCAATCATTTGTAAAATAAAACAGATAAAAATCTAATTTAAATCTTCACTGTCTCTACCTGTGTAAACACTAGCAAATTAGGACACCTATGTCAGCCAAAAGTTTCAAAGCAATAGTCCACCATTGTCCCTACTTCCTAAAGACCCATTCGTCTTACAAGCCACTCCAATAAACTGTTTATAGCTTGGTGAACATTATTTAGTCCTATTCTTATTGGACCTCTGCAATGCTTTTGGCACTGTTAAGGTCTCTTACCTTTTTAAAATCCTTCCTTCATTGGATACCTCTGGCTCATATTGAATCTCTCGTATTCCTTTCCTGTCTTCTTTGTGGGATTCTCTTATTTTTCTCGTCCTTAATTTTTGGTTTTCACCAAAGTTAGTTGTTGGTTCACAGCTTTTTGATGCTATTTACTCTTCCTGCATCTTAGGTGATCTCATGTAAATTTTTATGGCTTGTATTACTACCTATATGCAGGTGACCCCCAAAGCTACATTTCAACTCAAAGAATCCACCCAGAGCCTCATACTCATATGTCCAAATGCATCTCATCTGTCCCATAAAAATATCAAACTCAACATATACAAAACTAAATTTGTCATACTTACATCTAAACCTGCTCTCCCCTCATTTTCTCTATTTCAATGCCACTGTCATATGCCCAGTCCCTCAAACTAGAAATCTGAAAAGTCAGACAATTCCTTTGTCTTTTTCACACTCCGGATTAAATTAAATAAATATTTGGCCAATATTCCCTTACATGTAGGTCTCTAATCCATCGCCTCACCTTCAACATGGTCCCATCACTATACCGTGTTTCAGATCCTTGTCTCTTGTCTGCACCGTAACAACCAACCCTCAATTTATTTCCCTTCTTCTAGTAGCCTTATCACTTCTCCCAAGCTTTCAGAGAGACCTACCTCAAACACAAAGATGTCTCGTCCATGGCTCCCCATTCCTTCTAAGATAAGCAAAAAGTTCCATTGTTAAACTTACACTTTCTGGCCTCTTCATACCACTTCAGCTTCACCTTTGTGCATCTGTCCACCTTCTTCTTTAAGTGAACTCCACGTGCATCCTTGAGCCCTCCATGCTGATCCTTTCCCTGAGTCCAGCTCAGGCACGCCTCCTTCATTCCAATGAGTTAAACCTTTGCTATCCTTTTAAATATTATTCAGTTGCCTCCTCTTCTAAAAAGTCTTCCCTGCTCTGTCACCTGGCTATGTTAAACGTCCATCCTCTAAGTTCCTAGGAATGTCCAGGCATATCTCTATTACTGCATCTGCCACATTATATTACATTTTAATATATTACAATGCATATACATCCATATTTCTCTTTCTCCCTTTAGTCTTGAGGGCAGTCTCTCCATAATATTCATCTTTGTATGCCCGATACCAAGCACAGTGACCAACATAGAGTAAGTTGTCAATACAATGTTTTTTAAATGAATGAATTAATGAAAAATAGTTCCAAATTGCTATAGTTTTAATCATATGCACTTGCCTAAGATACTCTCACTTCTTCTTCTACCCTATCTAGATACATTTTTCTCTGTTAAATCTTACAAGGAGAGATTTTATTTGCAACATCAGCAAAATAAACTAATAAAAATATTGGCTAGAACATATTTATTAGGTGTCAGGCACTATGCTAAGTGCTTTATATTTATGTTCTCATTAATCTTTAAAAAAAACTCTAAGATAGGCCCTATTATTATCCTCAGTTTACTTATAAGAGGTCAGAGGCTTAGAGAGATTAAGTTTCCCAAAGTCACACAATTAGGAGGATCGTGAGGTTGGCATTCGACCCACATCATCTGACTCTACTGTCTCTCATGGTATCATTTAATAGCAACAACAACACAGAGTGGCTACATAGGCATTCATGGGAAGTCAGAAAAGTATTCAAAGAAAAGATTATCTCTATATTGAGCCTTGAATATTGAGCAGAGGCTCCACATGGAAATACACACACACACACACACACACACACACACAGAGAGAGAGAGAGAGAGAGAGAGAAAAGAACATCTCGGGCTGAGAAAATCTCTCCGAGCTAAAAATTCAAGGAGGGAAGAATGTAAGAATGTGGAATGATCAGAAAAGTTGAAGAACCTCTGAACCATGGGATGTGGAAGGGTACTGACAGGGTAATAGGCTGAAGAGGTGAGTTGGTACAAGTCAGAGGGCTATGGATACTGTGCAAAGAAGTTTAGAATATTTTCTTAATAGAGAACCAGTTTAGTATTTAATGCCATCAGAAACATAACTTGTTCAGGAAAGTGAAGGATTTATTGAAATGAGAAGATGTTATATAAAGACCAACACTTGCATTTTTTGTATTTCTTTTCTTATCTTTCTATATTTTAATATATTCATGAAGTACCTCAGATTGTATACATATATTATAAATATTAAATCTATAATTATATAATATCCTATATATGTGTCTCCAGCTGTATTTAAAATATCCAGGCTAGGAAAAACTTGTTTTCTATCTCTTTTGTTTCTATCATAATGCCTCCCATGCTGCTCTGAACAAAGTAAGTGCTAAATAAATGCTCATTTAATAACTTAGTAGTGTATCCTTGAACATTAAGTTTTCTGGAAGGCATAGATTTACTGTTCTTAATCTTTCTTTGGAAGAGAACTGTTGAGATAAAAACACTTCTATGTTAAACATATAAAATACAAATTTTGAATCAAGTATTGGTTTTCCAGGGGAAAAAATTAACCATAACTTGAGATTATTGTAACTTTAAATATATAGTATATGTAAAGGTTAGACAAGGTGGTCACTACTCAGAAAGATGTGCTTTGTTTTCCAACTTCAATGCGGTATGGTTTTTTTAAATGTATCTTCTGTGCTGATTGCCTTTAAATAAGAAATTGTGTGTGTGTGTGCGTGTGCATGTGGTGTGTATGTGCACATGTGTCATGACACATGAGTAACAATGAGCTTGAAGGCTTTTGTACAGGGTGATGATGAATATTGATTGAATTCATGAACTGTTATCTATGAGCTGCTTCTCTGTTTTTTAAGGGAACTGGTTATTAAGCAATGCGAGCTTTTAATGCTGAGTCCTATAATTATTGCAATGTCTTTTCTAACAGCTGTGTTCTCTATATGTGTATTTTTAGCAAAGTGATTATAAAAGCAGAAGTACATATCCTTCTGCCCAGAGTCCTCTCTACCTGCATCCATCAATTTTTCTGTCTTTTTCATCCGATAAACAGCCATCCCACTTACTTTGCAGTGAACTGTTGATTTTAGGGGATCTTATTTTAAATTGCTGGATATACTCACTCTCTTTTCTTAATAAGAATATGTCCTGGACAAGTGTTATGTGGATATTTGAATTTTAATGGATATTCAATGTTTACATATGTCTTTCTCTATCTGAGATTGTGATGCCAGAGGATGTCAAGGTGTCATCAAATATTCTCAAAGGCCTTTGCCTTATCCCTCCCAACCTAATCCCACTTATTCATTTGTCAAGCATTTATAGGACATCTATTATGCATAAGAAAAAAATTACAGTCATGAGCCATTTCCTCTCTGTGTTTACACTGTAGCAAGCAAGCTGAAATTATAATATATGGCAAATGCCACAACTAGATATCCACAGAGTATTAAGAAAGCCAAAAGGAGGGAACTTAGCACCAGTGGGAGGGTCAGAGAAACCTAGAAGAGGGGCCAAATGAAGAGAAAGCTTAGAAAATATCACAGCTCTTAGTGCCCAAGGCCTTTAACCAACCCATCCTTCCCAAAGCTATTTCCAGGTCTTCCCATAAGCCAAATCAAGCAGTTGCTTAATCTGAACATGAGAATCTGTCATATTCAGTTCTTAATTAACTATATTATATTTTATTTTAAAAGAAAAGTTAACAATTGTTATCCAACAAGCATTCACTGAGCATCTATTGAGTGTCAGGTATTATGCTAAGTGTCTGGTAAATATAAATAAAGCATTGTTCCTATATTAAAGAAACTAAAAGAAAACCTCAAATAATTAGTAATTAATGTATACATACAGTAATTAGAATTACATATACTGTGATTTGTAGGGTCACAGAGAAAGTGGTTGCAACCCAGTAGTATTCAAAGTGGGGATGAGAAGTGAGAAGGCCAGCAAACACTCCACGCATGACACAACGCTTGAGTTGAATAGGCTGAGTAGGTTGAGTAAGTCACACAATTAGAAGATGGTGGGGCTGGAATTTGAACTCACATCATCTGACTCAACTGTCTCTCTTGTTATCATTAGAAAATTATTGAGTGGTTACATAGGCGTTCATGGCAAATCAGAAAGTCTTCACAGAAAACGGTGTATGCTGAGTAAATTAATAATCTCAGAAGTGCAATAAACTATAGAGGTCTATAGCACATAAACTGTGATCAAAAAGGATTATCCCAAAAAGCATGGCATGACTGAATCTTGAAGTCTGAGATAATAATATCAGTTAGGTGTAAAAGGGAGAGAGGGTATGTCAAGGAAAAGTATTAACACATCAGAGAACATGGAGGCATGACACACCTTTTTTTTTTTTTTCAAGTTAAGAAAGTTATCTTCTATCCCTAGTATTTCTGATGATTTTTAAGTTATAAATAATCATTGAAATTTATCAAATAACTATGATAACTCTCGAGGCAGTTGAAACTATTATTCACTTTTAGTTCATTAATATGATTGATTTGATAGGTTTCTTACTTTTGAATTATTCTTGGATTCCTGGAATAAAATCTTCTTGATCATGATTTATTTATTTAAATGAACAGCAGATTCGCTTGTGTAACATTTTATGCAGAATTTTGAAATCTATATACTAGGACTATAATCTGTATACGTGTGTGTATGTGTATGCATGTGCTGTTCTTAACATTTTTTAGAAATGAGTTTATAGAGGCTTTAAAAAATGGACTGGGCATTTCCCCCTCTATTTTTCAGAAATAACAATAAAAATGTGAATTTTCTTTTGTCATTTTTTCCACTAGCATTTCTTATTCTATGTATTTGCATGTTTGTGGGGTTTTTTAAAAATTATTATGATGTTATCTCAGAAGTTCCCAGCCCAGGTTGTATATGAGAATCATCTGGGACACATATACATACATATTCTAATAGCTAGGCTCTGCCTAGGTATGCTAACAGTTAAGTTAGAAACTCTAGAGTTGGTCGGGCACAGTTGTTCATGCCTGTAATCCCAGCACTTTGGGAGGCTGAGGTAGGTGGATCACCTGAGTTCAGGAGTTCGAGACCAGCCTGGCCAATGTGGAGAAACCCCGTCTCTACTAAAAATGTAAAAACTACGCAGGCACAGTGGCATGCATCTGTAGTCCCAACTACTTGAAGGCTGAGGCAGGAGAAATGCCTGAACCAAGGAGGCAGAGGTTGCAGTGACCCGAGATTGTGCAACTGTACTCTAGCCTCGGCAACAGAGCAGGACTCTGTCTCAAAAACAAACAAACAAACAAAAACAAAAACAAAACTCTAGAGATAAAGCATCATCTATTAAAAAAAAAAACACACACACACACACTATTTTTTAAATCTTTCCATGTGATGGTAATGCACAGCCAAAACATTATTGGATCAATGTATTCTTCTTCAAATAAAAAGCTGTTGGATGGATACTATTTTTCTGGTATTTGTCATTTTTTTTATGCTTTTATCTAATGCTTCCTTTTTTAATAGAAAACCATTATATGCTTCATTGCACTTACACCATTTCTACTTCTATAGTTATATGCGGGCTACTTATGTCTTCTTCCTGGGGTCCTGTTTAATTAGAGGAGAACTTGTTGTGTCTGTTTTACTTATTCTTATATATCTAGGGTCTAGTATAGTTCTAGGCAAGTAGTAGGTCCTTTACAAATACTTGTTGAGCTGCAAGTTTTAACCATATGTGAGCAAACAGTCTAAAAGTCTCTACAAATTTACATGACTTTGATTATGCATTAAAACTTGGAGATAATCATACCATATTTTAAATCTGGTTGAACCCCAGAAGGATTTTGAGATATTTGAATTACTTAAGTCCATAAAGTTCAAAATAAAGTCAAAGGTTTATATACAAGACCCAGCTGGATGCTGACTAGACAAACATTGTCCTCGTTAGCCTTTGTTCTATTCCTTTAAGGTAGTTACATGTGGACTGAACAGCCATGACCAATCCTGCGCTAGAACTACTGGGTCAGTTACACTTTAGAGCACAAGTCATGCTTGAGGGAATCCATTGCTGTCTCCATCAACATCACCATTCTATTTCATCTTTGAGTCAGAACCTGCTAACTTTAAGAAGGTACTGCTTGCCTAGAACTATGCTAGATCCTAGATATATGAGGATTTCTGTTATTTTACCTTGAGACTCTCTAAAAGGGCAACAGAAACACTCAAAAATCTGAAAACCCAGCATTTATAAATGGCCATTTTTTATGAACAGGAAGTAGAATAGAAGAAAAATGTAAAGGAAGTTAAAAGAGCAGACTTTCAAATTATTTTTCATCTTGGTGGGAAAGAAAAAAAAACCTCCCTGGAAGCTTGCTCAGTATAGGAAGTGTGGATATTCTTGGCCTAATTCCTGTCTGGCACTTCTCTGCACTGTTCCTCTCTCTGCCACACCTCCCCCAGCCCTCAGCTAAGGAGTGCTTATTTGCATAATTAAACTGCTTGACAGGGATGCTGAGAGAGTGGAACAAGGCATGCACGGAGCCAAGTATTCTTCAAATACCATCCTTACCCACATCCCTACTACACAAGGGAAACTGTTAAACCATTTGAAGAGAAAAGGGAAGTTGCATATTGATATTCAAAATGTCTATGGCACATGTTTTATGAAATCAAAAAGTCTATCAGGGATCTACTGGCCTGAGGACAGAAAGAAATGAAATACAGCCAAGGGGAAAATATGAGGATGAGTGAGAACGAAAATGGAAAATTTAAATGCATTTTGGAGCTCTTGGAGCTGGTCAAGGCTGACCCTATGTGTGGGTGGAGCTAATGCTGTCCATGGTAGGCAGGACATCATCCATAAGACTCTAGCCAGTAGAGGCACTCATTACCTTCAGGAAACTACTCCCAAGGTGCACACAAGTTATCTGATGGTTGATGATCAGTAAAAAGCATATATATCTGTGAGAATTAATTAAGATTTTGCTTTTCCTCAGAGCACTGAGGAATAAGATGAAGGACTAATCCTGAGAAGGGGATAATTCTAGAGGGACAGTAAAGGGAAAGTCTCAAGCAGGTGAAGTTTGACCTGAAAGAACACTGCAACACAATGCCTCAGGCACAAGCGTTGCTGTGGGAAGCAACAGGAACTTTGCCTTCCTCAGTTTTGCCTTAGGCTAGCGTTGCTAATGTTTCTAATCACCAGATATTTATTAATAATGTTAGCAGGAGAAATTGGTTAAAATATTTGTGAGGTGGGACATCTGGATTTTGATATATTTTGGCTAAAGACTGAATGGGGTGTTGGCCCAGGGCAACAGAGCCCTTCTTGGTGGAAGTTATTGGGTTTTCCACCAACAACACAGACTCAGCCCGAAGCATGCCCTGTCTTTCCTGAGCATCACCTGCTGGCCAATCATCACCAGTGTAATGTCCACCATGCAGTAGCATGTAACAGTAGTCATGCTGTTTAGGGTGAACCTCAGCATCCAGGAGCCATTAGTCCAAGCTAATGCCTCTCCTGCCGAATATAAGCATTATGACAACAGATGGGTCATATGATTTGTTTATTGCTGTATTCCCAGTACCTAAACCAATGTCTATTATGTGGTCTGTCAGCACTAAATAAATATTTAATTGACAAAAGAATGAATAAGCAAACAAGAAGCTAACGTGGAAGCAAAGTAGAGTGACCAAATCATCTAGGTTTTAAAACTGAAGGTCCTGCATCCCGGAACCACCTCAGCCCTTGGCAAAGCAGCAGCAGGGTGATTGATGAACCTAATGCGCAGCCCATCACATGGCTGAAGCTCATGTATTGACATGAGAGTTTATCCCTCCAACAGATGTTTTCTGAGCATCTAGTATGTGCCAGACACTGCTCTAGGCACCGAGACTAGGGCAGCGAAGAAGACATACAAATGCCTACTCAAATGGAGCTTATATTCTGGTGTGGCTGTCATTAAATACACAAATAGATATACACATATTATAATAATATAAGATCAGGGGTGAGATTTTCTGTGGAGAGCAATGAAACAGCATAAAAGATAGAGTGATGGGATGGGAACACTGTTTTGGATATGGTGGTCAGCACAGGTCTCCCTGGAAAAAAAGTGTATAGGTCCTGAAGCAGGATTATGCTAGGCCTGTTGGAGAAATCAGCCATTGTTATGATTTCAATTACCTTCTAGGGTTGTAGGCCAGGAAAACCAGCCTGTATGACTACTTCTCTTTAGTTGTTCATTTCTTTATTCATTCCCTTATTTCAAAAACACTTTTCTAAGTGTCTACTATGTGCCAGGGGCTATGCCACATACTGGCATAGAAAGATGACATTGTTATGCCACATACTGGCATAGAAAGATGGCATCATCTCACTCTTGTCCATCTATTCCCGTAAAGAACAAGGCCATTCCCCAATATTCTCAGGAGGTGCCAGGGGTTACACTCTGAACAGGCTGAACAGACTGCAACCCTGCGGCCTGACTCACTTCTATCATTGACATTGCTTGGGACCTCTTGCTGTTAAGTCTGACTCAGGAGGTTTGTCACTGCAACAATTACAGAGTTGAAAGGACTCACAAAACTTTATAGGCTTTATTTTACTAAAACTTTAATAAAGGTGAGGACACAGTATAGCAAGAAAATAAAGTGTAGACAAACATCAAAGTGGTCTGAGACTTCCAGGTAGAGTTTCTAGGGTCCTCTCTCAAAACAGCATGGGCTGCACTTCATCTTTGAATTATGAACCACAGAGATATTTGCAAAGATGCTTTAGTCCCGGGGAAGCCAAGGCACAAATTTACAGAGAGATCTTTTATATTTTATTGATGGTGCAACAAAATCAAGCTGCCTGTTAAACCAGTTAAATCAGGGACACACCATAATGCTGTACATTTTCAGTAAACAATGCAGAGAAGGTAGCACAGTTGCATGCAGGGGAGTTTTGGACTTTCATCAGCACATTATAAATCACTAACAACTATTTTTCATCCTTATCTTAGCTGAAGGTCAATATTAATGTTCCAGGAATCACCACAGTTAAGCATAGGGCTACCATACACCAGACACAAGTTAACTCAATCTATACATAGTTACTAGTCCCTTTCAAGAAAGCCTCCCACCTACGTCAGTTCATCTTGCCTTTCTTTCCTGTCCCCAATTCCTAGCACATTCCCCAATGTACTGGAATTTTAGCTTCTCTGTGCCTTTGCCACTGTAACTGACACTGCCCACAGCGCTAAGCTGCAAAAAAAAATGTGAAACTCGGCTGGGCGCGGTGACTCACGCCTGTAATCCCAGCACTTTGGGAGGCCGAGGCTGGAGGATCATGAGGTCAGGAGATCGAGACCATTCTGGCTAACACAGTGAAACCCCATCTCTACCAAAAATACAAAATATTAGCCAGGTGCGGTGACGGGCGCCTGTAGTCCCAGCTACACGGGAGGCTGAGGCAAGAGAATGGCGTGAGCTGAGATCATGCCACTGCACTCCAGCCTGGGCAACAGAGCGAGACTCCGTTTCCAAAAAAAAAAAAGTGAAACTCCATTTATGTGCATCTTTTCTTCTCTACCAGCTCATTGCACCTAGATGCATGAATTTAAACACATGAATCACCTGATTACTCCTGAATTTACAGCTTCTGTCCATATATCTGACTCTGCACTTAATAGTTCTGCTTAGAAATCTAGCAGGCATTCCCAACTAAACATGTTCAAAATAAAACTCTTATTTTTCTCTCCAAGCCCTTTCCTCTCCTGGGCGTCTAATATGGTTTGGTTCTGCATCCCCATCCAAATCTCATCTAGAATTGTAATCCCCATAATCCCCATGTGTCAAGGGACATTCCTGGTGAGAGGTGACTGGATCATGGGGGCAGTTTCCCCATGCTCTTCTCATGATAGTGAGTTCTCATGAGTCTGAAGAAGATTACTGCTTCCCCTTCTACCATGACTGTAAGTTTCCTGAGGCCTCCCTAGCCATGTGGAACAGTGAGTCAATTAAACCTCTTTCCTTTATAAATTACCCAGTCTCGGGCATTTATAGCAGTCTGAAAACAGACTAATACAGCATTCCCATCTTAGCATGTGGTATGAATTTTCATCTAGTTTATACATCTATCATCTGGGGGATATACCGTTAATGATTTTTCATTCTTGGCTTTCCCTTCCAATCTGCACCCAAACATCAAGTCAATTAGCTTTACTTTTATTTTAGTGTGTGTGCGTTTGTGCATGTGTGTGTGTGTATAGTATTTCAGTAGCTTCTGAGGTATAAGTGGTTTTTGGCTACATGGATAGCTTTACTTTTAAAAATATTCCAATTTTGACCCCAGCATGCCACACACTTGAGTTTTACTTGCGGAATGCATGAAGAGGGCAAGAGGGGGCCTGGGCCAGCTTAGGTAAGTCTGAGAACTGATTCCTGTGGGGAGTGAGAAGGGCTGAGGCTCAGAATGCTCAGAAACAAGGGACCAGGAAAAAGAACTCAGAATGAGGGCTGAGATGAGCATTTAGGGACCTGGAAGCACATGGTTTCTCAGTATCAAAATGAAGCATTCTGAAGCACTAGCAACAAAAAAAAAAACCCTCAAAATTGAAGAAACTTCTGCCTCATACAGGAAACCTGTGACATAGTTCTTGCAGGGAAAATAAACTAAGAATAAGGCCACCTAAGTACTAGAAGAAGGAGGGAAAATCAACCTACCAAAGGTATGATCGTGTAGCATTGGGACAATGGCAGATTCTGGTATAGGAAGATAGTAGTTGGGTTTACTTTGTTTAAGGTGGATAGTGTCAGTCAAAAAGTAAAGTTAGTTCCTTAATGCCTGACATGACAATTGGCAAATTCTATGGGTAGATAATTCAAAGAGTAAACTTTCTTTTAAAGCTTCTGCTTTGATAAGAGCTTTTAGAATTCAAAACATTTGTTCAATTTGACTTTCTGACATAGATGCAAATAAAACCAAAGAATTGTAGAAATCTAAATATACTACCTACATTAGGAACCACAATTGACATAGATAAACAAAGTCATTCTCTCATAAAAACACAATTCATGAGACTATTGCTAAACAGGCATTTAGTATCTTGCATCTTCAAAATAAGTCACTTCAGTATGTTTTGAGGATTGCTAATACCAGTGCTATTTGTAATGGTACCGAAAGATCACACACTGGCTTAAGTTGCTATCTCCCCTAAAAGAAGAATGTTCACTTATCAATGAGGAGAGTAAAGGAAAGATGGGGTGCAACCGAAAGGTGCAACGCAATAGCAGCATCTTTTAATTAATCAAGACTCCAGTAGTGGAAGCATCTTATTATTACTATTTTTTTAAAGAACATTAGCTAAAAGCACTCACTGGAGAAGAAGTTGCTGATGGGCCTTTCAGCTTTACAGGAAAGTGGTCCTGGAGTTTCATTTTGCATTCTACATAAACACAACTTTTGCAACAGAAAAGGGAAGATTAGACATTATTAAATTAAAATAAATAAAGTAACTAAAAGTTTACTGTGTTGACCTTAAAAGTAAGCTTGCAGAACTGTGATTTACTAACTACTCTAGTAACTTAAAATATTTTTTAAAGAGGATAATGATAACAAATATAACTTGATTATATTTACACTTCAAAATGTTAGAGTAGGATAAGATATGGGTATTTTTAATGTGACAGTATTACATAAATGGTAATAAATACTCAGCTATAACAAAATTCTGCATGTGTGGGTGGGTTCGTGAAGAAACATTAAAAAAAGCCAAATAAAAAAAATCTAAGTTGCAATTAAAAATCTGAGTTGCTGTATATTTATATTTTTATTGCTGATTTGTGTGAAAATAAATATTAATTGGTAAAGAAGCCCACAAAGCCAAACTATCTAATGTGGTGAATCCTAAAGACTAAATTAAGCTGAATTTTAAATGCAACTTTACCACATATCCAATTTCATTTTCTCAGGTATTCATTAAAAATACAGTCTTTTCACACATAAGTACTTTAGCTATATTGGAGGCTTATATGTATTATGACACCACAACTAAAAATGAAGAGAACTGTTTCCCTGAGTCATGAGGCAGCCCGATGGTGCAGAATTAAATCATTTCAAATCAATTTCAGAATGCTTTTCTGCCTCAAAGCAGAATACTACAAGCAAAGGATTAACTTAGAAAAGGCTACAGGGAGCATGGGTTAAGGACTCTTTCTATATCAGCTTTAGCAACTTTTCCACATTTCAGAATTAAGTGACTCTTCTGTTACAGAAAAAAAAATGCTTGGTCTTCAATGTAAAGAAATAAAGCAGCATTATTTAAATTCATAAGCAATCCTGTTTTGTTTTGCTTTTTCATTTAAGACCGGTTGAAAGTTCCATTGTATAAACTTTAAAGAAAAATCGAGTGAGAAAAGATACATTCTAGCTCTATTTGTTATATATTCAGATCCCCTAGTGGAATAGACAGTTTTTATTTGTCTTTGAGCTTCCGTGCTTTTCAATGTCTTTCAGAGAATGTACAGTCAACATTTCTTCATCCCAGACTGAGCCTGCATCTAAGCTGCCAAAGTAAGATGAAGTAGCAGAGCTTTTCATCTACACAATTCAGGACCCCATTAGTTAACCCTAACCTTCTAATTAAGCCAGATAGATTTTTTTTAGTCAGTTTTCCTTTCTAAAAAATTAAGTCCATTGACAAAACTGATTTTGGCAGAATGTGAGGAATATTAGAATCCTTCTATGCTCTCAAAAAGCATCTCAACTTTAGGAAATCTATCTTCAAAACCAGGATTATTTGGGTCTAAATTTAACATGGCAAAAGCATGATACATTGAATCATTTCTCACATTCCTTGAAAATATTGAGTCATTTCAGCCATATCACTTTAATTTTAATTTAGTCTGCAAATAATATTGCAATATTTTCTTGTATTAACTATAATACCTTTTTTGTTTTGTTTTTTGTTTGGGTCCGGGTCTTGCTCTGTCTCTGAGGCTGGAGTGCAGTGGCATGATCCCCACTCACTGCAACATCCACTTTCCCAGTTCAAGCAATTCTCCTGCTTCAGTCTCCCAAGTACCTGGAACCATGGGTGTGTGCCACCACATCCGGCTAAGTTTTGGATTTTTAGTAGAGACGAGGTTTTGCCATGTTGGCCAGGGTGGTCTCAAACTCCCAACCTCAGGTAATCTGCCTGTCTCGGCCTCCGGAAGTGTTGAGATTCAGGCGTGAGCCATAGGCCCGGCCGTATTAACTGTGATACCTCTTAATAGAAACTTTTCCAAGAACACCCAAATACTTCTATCCAGTGGCTTATTGGGATTATTTTGTATAAGAGGTCCTACTGTCCTTCTGCTTTAAACTAGATAACGTGTGTTGTTTGTAAAGGGTTTAGAGTTTCAGAGCCCATGGCTTTATTTCAGTTATGCCTTGCTGCTAAGTGTTCAGAAAATGTGAGAAGGCTAAAATACAGCTTTTGAAACTAGGGGAGGAAACACCAAACCTTGTCATCATCTTTGCAGTAACAAGTTACACTCTTCTCCAGGAAGTCTAAATAATAAACAGAAGACGTGCCAATTTGAAGCTGCAAGCTATTTTCTGTGTCCACAAAAAATGTTGAACTTAAACTTAAGGCAGATAGTAGAAAAGTAATTTGACTGAGCCTAATTTAACCAAAAACAGTTTAAACAGTCCCTGGGGAGGAAGACAATCACCATTAACCTTATGTTCATACATTAGACTGAGAAATTAAGGGTTTTATAAAGTAATGTAAGTTGCGAAGTGTGAACCAGAGTTCTACAGCCTTTGGAGAGATTTTGAGGGAGAAAAGTGTATCTTGACTATGAAAATATAGAGTGACTGTGCTGAAAATAGTTGTTCGGTCATAGGAAGTTGTGAGGGTTCTGGTGCATGCAAGTGTTTGCAGGAAAGCCAGAGGCATAAAAGGAATCCACGAATGCATGTATCTGTCTTATGCTGGTAAAGAAACTAAAAATATAATGGCTTTGGCTTCACTCGTGCTAGACCCATGCTAAACCCACAGTTATTTAATATTGAGCAACACAGAATGCCGTAATAATGGGCTATTATGTTTTGGAGTTACTGCTTTAAGGCCATAGAGCAAGGTCTCGCACAACTTTGGAAGGTGAATGAACTTCAAGAAGCTTTCACGCACAGACATCCCAATATACAATATACTAGGAATGGTATATTGTACTTCTAAGCACTTAGGTAGTTCCTTCCTTCATTTAGAGCTACCTAAACTGGACTACAAGGAAGCAGGGCATGGGGCAGAGGAATACTTGATCTTAGCCAGCATGGGATAAAGGATGATATCCTGACTTGAGTTACCTAGAAATCTGGTAAATACAGAAAATGAACCTTATAGTGTTGGAGGTCTTGTCATCCCCTTTCCTCCATGGAAGGGAGCAGATTGGCCCTTCCTTAATATTCCCCTGCCCAGTGGTTTTATGGTGTGTGTAAACTCATAAAATTCATGGTACATATATGCAACCAGAGGGTTGAGTGAGACATCGCTGCATCGCTTGCACTAAGGTGCCAGTGTGACAGACAGCAGGACACTAAAGCGAATCTGAGACTGATTCCCCCACTCCACAAGAAGATTGCCTGAAGAAATGTCCTCAAGAACCTGCTCCATGATTCTTGGTTGCTCAGCCTAATCAGAAATAGGAGGAGGGAAAAAAAAGCTTCAAAGAGAATGGACAGGAGATTGGTGAAAATTTTCTTTGGAGACAGCTGCTGCCAAGTCGTGAGTCTCCCTCCCACTTTCACAGGTAGGGATGGTGCTTCCTTCTAACCACAAACCTAGTAAGGAGGGCTTCAACAGACCCTCAGATAGCTTCGACACTGCTTTGCCCTGGAAAATCTCGGGGCTGGGGAAGCCTGGAGAACAAAGACAGGTGGGTCTGCTGTGCCTGCATGATCATGAAAGCAGGTGATATGTGGTGTTTTTCTGGACCAGAAGTGAGTCTTGTAGAAAGAGTCCCATACAAAGATGTCTTGAGTCCTGCCTACTTAGAGGGGAGAGTAATTATTTAAAAAAAATAAAAAATGAGGCTGTAAGTTTACCTTCAACATGCAGGACTGAGGGTGGGGCATTAGAGACTACCCAAAGTAGAGAAGTGTCCACTCAGGTTAGGGGAATTGCAGCATCCATTGACAGTCAAACTGAACAGTCGGCCAGGCCTTCCTCACCAGTGGAATCAGAGGCCAAGACTAGTGAGCAGAAAACCACCCAGCCAGGAAGAAACTGTCTTGCCCCTTTACCTTTATTCCCTGCCCAAGTGTGGACCTTGGAGAAGTCCTAAAGAAAGGCAAGCACAGAGGGGAAGGGAGAGCAGGTAGAGAAGAGACAGTCGTAGGGTTATCCCACCATCCCTACCTGCAGACTCACAACCAGAGGAATGTCGAACTGCAGAAGGGAAGAGACTTCTCAATAAGTTATGTTTGGCCATTCATGCTGCCATGAACTGAAGCTGTGTTTGTCACTTAAAGTAACCAAAGACCACTTAAGAGTAAGTGGAAAAACTGGTGAAAACTGACAGATCTTTCATGGGGGCAGGAGAAAGTTACCCCCATAAAAGAAAGTTTAAAGGGACAGTAGGTTTGAGAAAGGAATATATTGATAACAATCCATAAGCTTTGTTTTTTCTATGTTTAGGTTATAAATGAGGAAAGTTTGGGGAAATAGCTCTTCATCAGAGCTTTGTGTCATGGTGACCCAAGGGGATGACCTTATGTGACCATGACACAAAGCTCTGATGAAGAACACATGTGCTCAGATTTAATCCTAGACTTCCTGAATTGTTAGTTTGTGGTGGAGTCTCAGCAGGTGTATTTTTGGGGAAAAAATGCCAGGGAATTCTGATGCTTACACTTGATGATAAATAATTCACTTGCATAAATCCATGGATTGTAGGCCAATAACAAGAAGTCATTACAACAGAATAGGTTTGGGGAGGAATGTGACTACTTTTTTGAGTCAGAATTAATTTTGAGCTAGATAAGCCACATTGTGTAATATTTCTTATATTTCTGTAAGGCTTGCTAGCTAATGCCAAAGGAGTAACAGCTAATGCTCCTAAAGAGCAACTTGTATGCAAACGTTGGTAATAGAAGGTAGTTGACTTGGGGAACACTAAATTATTGAAGCAGAGAAGGGGGCATTCAGTGAGAAGAATGCAGTTTTGCTCTTGTATGAAGACCATGGCTGGCAGAGGCCTTTGAACATCACCACCGAGTTTCCAAAACTCTAATACCTCCAGCTCCTTCACCTGGAATAAATGCTAGGCAGCTAGAAGTGCATAAAATCTTAAGCAGTCTTCATTTCAAATTCAAAAATATAGCAAATTACAGTTAAGAAGGTTCAGAGGACAAAATTAAGATTTAAATGTTCTGGGGTTGCTAGAATCGGTCTACTCCCTTCAGACATCTTTTGAGTTCATACCTATTTTGTGACTGGGTCAGCACAGTTTGTAACTACATTCAACAGCACATGTAGATGTGACAAAATCAGGCTTATATATTAACATTTTTGTGGTAAGAGAGACAGAACCCCTATATAGAAATGAATCTTTTTTTCCTACCTTAAAGTCTATTTGTGAATTGAGTTGTGAGTTCCTTTAGTATGAAAAGCAATCACCATAACTTCTTCAGCGCTTTACCCTTTCCAAAATGTTCTTAGAGAAAATATCACATTTTTCACTCATCAATGCAAAGAAGAAGCTAGGACAAGTATTAAAACTCAACCAAATAGCCTACCAACTGACGGGAGCTAAATACTCTAAATGATTAAGTCCAACTTTCGCTCTTCTCCTGGATGCTGTAGACAGGCAGAGAGCAACTACATTGTTTTATATATACAGATAATACACCACATTTATACATAACAAAAAATCAGGTTAACTTGCTGCCATTTCAGAAGCATGCCTTACCCTGACAGGAGCCTTGTGTGAGCCACAGAAAGTATTACCATGAAGTAGCTCCAGATATCAAGCACCAAGACCACTACAGACCTCTATGAGTCAATTTTCTATGTGTGCGTGCAACCTTAAAACAGCCTACCAAGGGTAGGATTTCTCTCTTTTACAGCTTGTCATCAATTGTTTTCAGCTCAGCAGCTGAGTTGTCAAGGACGAACAAACTTCTGAGAATTTAAAGAAGTCAGTTTTTTCTCACAATTAACAAGCACCTGCCCTCATAGTTGAAGACGATGTGGAAATGGCAAGAATGATCAAAAGCAAAGACAGAACATCCAAACCTCGCTTCAACTGCACATCACAAGTTGCATAATTCTAGAATTCTCAATTACAAACTTAGAGAAAATAGCCATGAGATCAAATTTAAAACCTCCCCATGTAAGCCCATATGAAATCAAATTAGTAAACCTCCCACAACTCATTTGTCTTCCCATATTTCTGTCTATATTTATTGAAATGTTTCGTAGACTCTGCTAGTCACAACTCAGAGTTCTAAATAAGGAAAGAGCATCTGGTTTGAGCCCTGATTCCACAGAGTAGCCATGTGACTTTGATTAAAGCCACTAAACTTCTACTTCCACTCATCATCTTTTTGACATCTGTAAAATTATAATACCAGCTACCTTGTTCACCTTGTGAGTTTATGGTTAAGACCACATGGGCTGATATATAAAACATGTGAAATTTGATGAACTGCAGACCACTCTACAAACAGCAGGTTATATTTTCTGCAAGAGGTCCCGTTCACTTAGGCAGCACATGATACAACACGTTTTGGTCTTCACCATTGCTGTTTGGAGCCCTTGTCCTTAAGATTCACATTTCTCTTGCCATTGCTTACTTTTGAGCCTTCTTTTGCATTGACCTGGCCCTCAACTTTCTAGGCACGGTCTCCTATTTCTGACCTTGATGACAGAGGGACTTACCAGTGTTGACTCTTGGCAAACATCCTACCCAAGTCCTGGTCCCCAGGGCTCCATCCTAATGTGAGCGAGTCTGCTAGTGCCCCTCGTAGAATATGCCCCTGAAATACAAAAAATACATTTTTTTCACCTCTCGATTCCCATGCCCATTTCCTGGGTTCTGGCAAAGTGAGTGACTCAGGACAAAAGACAACCCTGTCAGACACCAAAGGATGAAGGGAGCTGGCCCACTCTCCACAAGCAGACAGTACTGAGATTACCATGAATCAGCATGTCACAGAGGCACATGGGATTGCTTCCCAGAGGTGGTGTGAATCAGGGGACAAAGAACCCCTTCCCCTCTTTCTAGGGCAGATCATCTTCCTATGGCCAGGAAACAGAACACAGCTCACTGTCCTGTGCATTCTAACACTTTGTGCTGATGAGCTCCTTAACAAAAGAAAGCATCACAGAAGATTTTGGAGAGACTAAGCTGTCTCTTTGTTCTCACTTTAAGGCAAAGATTCAAAGGCACACTATTAGTTATGACACATAGGACAAATCCTTGACGGAATTCTTGAAACTCCGCAGTACGATCTTTAAAATTCCCATAAGAGATGGAATGAAAGAAAAAAAAAATATGATATATTAGGAGCATGAGTGTGCCAGGCACTGTGGATGGAGCTTTACAATGTGATGTTGAATGTTATCATTGGCTTTTTAAGTCAGCTTATGGACATCTGCCATATGTGACTGCCCAATATATTATGAACATCCTCCATACATTTTTGTAGTTTCCCATGTTATCAATTTTGTCTGTCACTGGCATAATCAATTCAGGAAAACTGACCACTCCAGCCTCTCTTTCAACTATGGTGCAGGCAGATGACCTCAGTCAGGTCCACCAATCAGATGTACTTTCATGAGAATTCCATTTGGAAGTGAGCAGTATGAGTGTGCAGGCTTCTGGAAGCATTTATATTGCTGACATGGGTGGTGGTAGAAGAGTCCAGCTTTGGAAATGGGAATAACAATTGCAGGAAGATCAAGTTCCTAGCAGCTGGATTCTAGCAGGCAGGTGGAGACAGCACCAGCAGGGTCCTCATGGTGTCACTCCTATAGCATGGTTTTCATTATAGTTTTGGAAAGTATAGCCTGGAGTCTATTTCTCTAGCCCTCCCAGCAATTTTTGAGCTACTGAATATGCTTTAAGAAATTCACTTTGTGAGTATGAGAAAACTGACTTATGGAGGCCAAGCAGCTGTTCAAAGGTCACACAGCTAGTTAGAGATGAGATGAAAATGAAAAAAGAAAAAAAAAATCTGTGCCATCTCTGCAAGATTTTGAACTGTTAGCTAAGAACATTGATTTCATTTTACCTATCACCTTTTGTGTCCTGTAATATTTAACTTATTGATTCAGCCTTCTTTGCTCCAGGCTAGAACCTATAGACTACGCGATCAAGACATCAGGAAGCTTGGGGTGAAAAACAAAAAAAAGGTAGTTTTGCAGAGGATTTCAGTAGCCACCCTTGGCATAAACATTTAAGTGCTACAACATGCTCTCTCTCTTGACTGAAATGGCCCTCAGTGATTCAGATGTGTTCTTCCAGTGGTGTGTTATGCACTCTGTGACTCTCTCTGAGTCATTTCAAGGCAAGCATATGTCACTGAATACAATCCCCAGCTATTTATCAAACAAAAGCACATTGAGGAGGAATGTCACAGGCTTCAAGGGCCAGTAGGCTTGCTAGTGACTAAGAACGGAGCCAGAGCAGGAAGTGAGACCTTGACACTGTGCATGGTTTCCAGCTACACAAGTTGCTGCTCATGTCAACACATTCAAAAGGCATAAGTACATATGAAGAAATTTTTACCCATAAAATTGGACAAAATAGCATTTGGCCCAGAATGTTAGTCCTGATCAGTAAATTACTTAGTCTCTGCTTCCATAGAAGTCTGAGAAGGGGTCATACATTTTGAGGACACTCATGAGGGTAGAATAGATCCATTCTATGCATGAACACATGCTCTGCCTATTCTATTACCAGAGAGCAACCTTTGCTTTAGAGTTATAAGATGTATCTATTTTTAATAAGGTCTTTCTTTTCCTTGAAATTGGATACAAGCCAACAGTTTGTTGAGAAGTCCCATGTATACAATGGATTAAAATGATCAAGAGACCTATTTGTCTTAGCAGTGGTCTGCTGCCAATGAACATATAGACTAATCGGAGGTGAGGACACATCCGTAGGAGTGTGTAGTCCACTAAATAGGTTTGCCTCCCAGCAAGCAAGAGAGTATTTTGCTATTGGTTCAGGAGCTTTATGGCAGAAAGTCCATAAGTCACTTGGTATCCTGTCCATGTAAACAGAACAAACAGCATGGACTTTTGGCAGGACAGACACATATTTTAACACTGAGAGTTAGAATTTCAACATATTAGTTTCTGGGGGGATACAAACGTTCAGTCCGTAACATATAGAAATAGGAAAATCTTTATTCCCAGACTTCAACATCACACACACACACACACACACACACACACACGAGAGAGAGACAGAGAGAGAGAGAATTTACTAGTACCACATGTTCACAAGTTAGATATTTTAGTGGTTACAAAGATTAGCACTGCCATACTACTCTTATAACTCATTTCCCTCAGAACTGCTTGTTGTCAATATCTGTGCCAATTAAACAGATTCTCACCCTGACTCCACACCCCTGCCTCACTTACTTTTGGCAGCATTAAGCATAGTTTTACACACAATCTATAAATCATTACATCTGTAGGCTCTCCCAAGAGATATTAATGTTGCTGCTTGAGAGTTTTCCTGAGGAATTCAATTCCTACAAAATTTGCAATGTCAGGCAAACCCACTTAAAAAAAAAAAAAAAAAAAAAAAAAAAAAAGCTTTTTATTGGGTAGGATTTCTCTGGATGTATAGTCATGTATCCTTGGTCGAATTCCCACACTGTAGAAGGACTAAATCCAGGCTCAGATTCATAGGCCAGGACCAAAGTGCACCTGTGGCGGGTGAAGAATGAGGCTCATCCTCGATTGAGGTAACCAAGAGATTTCTATCTTGGTTCTTGGACACTCCATTTACAGAAGACACCTGGAAGCCTGATGAAGAGTAATGAAACTCAAGTTAGAGATTTTGTGTCACTTTTGTTGTGCCTGATGAACTACAGATTAACCTCAGAGACACCCAATCTGCTTGGCAGATTTCCTCAAAGGTCTAGGAGCAATTATTGGTCTTAGGCATAGAAGACCTTCAATCAATGAAAATTCACAGTACACAATGTACAGAGAGCTCTTGTTGATGACTATTGAAAAAGAGGAACATGGAATTGCTCTTCTCTTCATCCTATCCCTGCATATGAGTAAAAAGAAATTGTAAAGCAAAAAATTTTCATGGGACTCATAATTCAACACTAAACCCAAATTTATTTCAGACTCTTTCTGGAGCAAAGAATTTGGAATTTTCTAGCACCTCAGGTCTTCCTGATGAATAAAAACTCATTAATTCAACAAAAGCATCTAACAATATTAAAAGTTCTTAGGAAATGCTAAGTGTTGAGAGACATCCACCAGAAAACTCAAACCATATTATCCACAAGCCAATCTGTGCTTGCCTCAGCTTAAAGAACTTGAACTTTTATTATTTGTTTTAATGTATATGTCTTCTTTCACAATCTTCTGTTGCTTGGTGATGCTCTCAAGCAGTATCTTTGAATCACCAAGCTTCCCCATCTCAAATTGGCTTTCTCAAGGGCAAAGGGCCTGGTCAGTTCAGAAGAAGCACTAGCCCAGGAGTCAAAAGATCTCAGGTACAATCTGAGTTCCATCACTTAGCTGAGTGGCCTTGAAAACATTTCTTAATTTCTCTGATGCTTGAATTTCCTCTCTGAATAAAGAGGAGATTGAACATGATAACCTTTCAGGTTTCATTTAGATATAAAGTTTTATACATAATTGACTTATGCAAAACCCATTTCTTATTTGAAAAATGTGGAGAATAACAGCTACCCTGATTGTCTCATAGGCTATTTTGGAAATCATGTAAAACACTGAGGAAAGCAGAGCGTGCACACATTCCAGGCAAATTATATAAGCCAAGCATTATTCTAAACAATTTATGTACAATATATCAATGAGCCTGGCCAATAGTTAGTGGAATATGCTCTTTACTCACCAGCTTGCTCTACCTTCTAACCTATAATGTTTCTTTAGAAGTCACTGCCTCTGCATTGTACTAGGGCTAGGGGTGGGACTTAAAAACGCATTTATGAATGTGAAATTCAATCGGATGAATGTAAACAGATCAATGCAAAGAGTAATTATTATGTGCCTAGAAAGCAAAGAGAAGAAATTTGCCTATATGAATTCAATAATAGGAAGGCTCCTTTAACTTGAAATTGTAATTTTTGTTTCATTAATATATCTTTAGCTGCTTAGCACACGCTAAATTAACTTACAGTGAGTTCCTCCCCCTGCTCAACAAAACATGGTTTTAAGTCGAAAGGAACCAAAAAATAATTTAACTCAATAGTCTCATTTTGTAAGTAAATAAATTGAGACTTGGATCTTGATGACTTGCAAGCATCACAGGGCTACTTAGTGGTGGCCCTGGGACTTAGGTCACTTCTCTGGTCCCCAGTCTACTGCTCATTCTGTTACAGTTAAGCAGTCATTGGAGAGAGTAGGGGCACAAAGACTCAAGAGGAAGGGGAGAATACGGATTTGTATGAAAAATAACAATTTTGGCTGGGTGCAGTGGCTCACGCCTGTAATCCTAGCACTTTGGGAGGCCGAGGTGGGCAGATTGCCTGAACTATAAGGAGTTCCAGACCAGCCTGGGCAACACGGTGAAACCTGTCTCTACTAAAATACAAAAATTAGCCAGGTGTGGCGGTGGGTACCTGTAGTCCCAGCTACTCAGGAGACTTAGGCAGGATAATTGCTGGAACCCAGGAGGCGGAAGTTGCAGTGAGCCAAGATGGCGCCACCACAGTCCAGCCCGGGTGACGGAGCGAGACTCGATCTCCAAAAAATAAAAATAAAAATAAATTTAAAAATAACATAAAGAGAGAAAATTAACAACTTTGGCTCCTCCGACCCAGTACTCTTCCAAGCTTAGCTAACACCAGCTGTTTCCCTTTGTTTGTTTGTTTGTTTGTAGGCTGCTCTAGGCACTGATGAAGGAACCACAATGGTTCCCATTGCAGCAGCCCTGATTCCAGCATTAATAGGTCCTCCAGTACAGAGCGCAACCTCAACACAGCCTGACATTTAGATTAACTCATAGGGTGCTCTCAAAATTCTAACATTAAAATCACTGAGAAATGTCTAAATTTGCATTGAAAAGACTGTCATTAAAGCCCAAAGTTGGGGTGAGCCAAAGTCAACCCAAAATATCCCTTTTCCGTTTCATTGTTTTAAAAATAAATTGTTAGAGGATGAATCAACATCCTAGGCTATTTAGAAAACAAAACAAAACACAACACAACAAGCTATTTACCAAGATACTATAATTAGCTAGATTATTCTGGTTGAACCCATAGCCTATTCACACATGTATTAAATGAAAGACTGGACAGTATCTTAAGTGACTATATTTCAGTCTGCTTGTACAACCAAAGTACCTCTGATTAGACTTAGGGAAATTCTGTACAAGGGTGCAATTTTAGCATGGTTGGAATAAGCATTTTCCACATGAAGACTTTTAATATCTTAATTACTAGAAAAAAGAGGAGAAAACAGCGTCTGGTAAACTTTGAATAGTGACTATAGTTTTCAGATGACAGGTAAGGAGCTGAGGTGGCTAATTATTATCCAGGAGGAGTCGTTAAAATATTAGCTCATGAAGTGTGATTAAAGAATGTAAGCTTACATAAAATTGTGTATTTTTCTATACACTGGGACCTGAAAAGTTACTTTTATTTATTATTATGTATTATACCATCATTATTTCTAAAATGATAATATGACATTACATTACTAGCTTGAGTCTCATCACTTCCAAATGTGATCTTCTACTGACTTTCATGGAGGAATTCTAGAAGAATAACTTGTCAAAAGAGCAAATTTCTAGTATTTCTAAAACTGAGTGATGCAATTATTATTTTCAACCTGCTAAATTTCCAGAATATCAACATTTCTTAGCATTGAGCTTACTCTGGGCCATTTCCTGTAGATGCAAACTTTTCTCAAAAAGCGCTTATTAAAATATAATTATACAAGTTTATCAAACCCTGTGGAGAAAGAAAGAGGTGAGGTTGACACCCAGACTTAGCCTGTGAGACACAATGGGAAGAAAAAATTTATTCAACTTTTAAATTTTTAAAAATCTAGTAAAGACGATTTTTAAATGTAAAGGAATAAAACAAAGAAGTAATTACTGGCAGATAAGTAAAGTAAGTGAAAAGAACACCGAACTATAGATCAAAGTCAAAGGTTTAAGTTCCACTTGAATATATCACTGTTGTTATTTTTCAAATCACATTTATTGAAGTTTAATTCATAAACAATAAAACTCACCTCTTTTTAGTGTACAATTCTATGAGTTTTGACAATGCAATCACCACCATAATTAAAATATGGAACACTTGCATCATACCAAAAACTTCTTTCATGCCTCTTTATAGTCAACCCTTCGTTTGGGTTGATTATAAACAATCCACAATGTCTGGTTTTTTCTAATCCAATCCTCCTTGTAGTTTAGTTGAGCTAATATCAGCTGCTTTGTCTTCTCTGTGTTTCAGATGGCCCCTTCCCCACCAACCACCAAGAATAAGACACTGTCATTTCCAGTGCAACAGCTTTGAGTCCAACATTTATATGTTATTCCTTTGGATGAAATTCAATGTCACTTCAAAATCTATAAATTGGTTGTATTTTTGTGTCTTATCTGAGGAATTATTTGTGAACCCAAGATCACAAACATTTACTATGTATTCTTCTAGAAACTGTAGGCTTTATATTTAGATCCATTCTGAGGAGGTGGTTTTTGTATGTGCATCTATATCCAAGATTGTTTGTGCAAGGTATAAATTATGGGTCTTTTTTGCGTGTGGATATTCAATTATGTGTACATTATTTTTGGAAAAGACTATGCTAACATATTGTCATTTGACACTGGCAGTTAGCTGGGACCTCAGCTGGTGTTGTCTACCATACCACTGATATGTGGGCTCTTCATTTGTTCTGGGCTTCCTTCCAACAAGCTTGTGACAATGTAGTCAGACTTCTTATGCAACAGCTTAGGGCTCTAAGAGTGAGTGCTCCAGCCAACAAGGCAAAAGCTGCATCACCATTTATTCCTTAGTCATAGCATCACTTCTGCCATACTCTATTGGCTCATGTGGCTACAAGCCCACTCAGATTCAAAAGAATGAACAAGAGGACTGAGAAGGCCACACTGAAGAAAAACATGCAGAATATTAATATTATTGGGAACTTCTTTAGAAAATACAATTCACCACTTCAAGCCATTTTATTATGCTTAATCCAAGAAAGTCATTGGAAGTTGTCCTACTTCCAAAGTCTTACAAAGAGGCTTTTTGGATTCCTGGACAACATGAACTTCCATGAGGCAATATTAGCCCTGAGGGAAAAAATAGACTCATTGACTTGGCTGAATCCTGGCAGGAGGACAAGATATCTCAGAAAAAGTACACCTTAATTCTATTTTCCTTTGGGTGCCTGTATATGGTCACAGAATTTTATATTCCCCTGAGGTATTAGAGATGTGAAGACTGAGAAAGGAACAGGAGAGGAATACTTGAGAGATGCCTCCAGTTTTCTGTTGGTACCCCTCCCCCAGTATCCCATGGCTGAGAAAAGGGATGAGACCCTGAGGGTTTGGGTCTTGGTCTTTTCCTTCACATGAATAGATAGCTTGGCCAGAGGACTATAGACCTGGATCTGTCATCTCTCACTGTTCAGAAGAGCAGAGGGTACAATGAGATACGTGCACTTTAAAAATGGCTGTCTTCTTCCACATAGGTTAAACCCATCATCTTTTTTTTTTTTTTAAAAGGAAAACTAATAAGGTAATCAAATATCCAAGTAGAGACTGTCAAAGCTTACTAAGAAAGAAAGAATAACATAAATTAGCCTTAGGATTGTCCATAAAAAATAATTCAGTGGAACATATACAATGTCCCTTTTATGGTTTAATCTTTACAGACACACATATTCTTCACTTACGTACTTCTCATAACACAGCCATTTGCTGTTATTTGTGTTTAATCAAGACTTGCTTCCTAACCTCTGTTATTGGCTACATCTTTGGGGATCACTTTATGGAATGTGGGCAGTCATCATTAGGTATGGTATCCAGGCTCTCGGAGGGTATTTCTTACCCTTTTACTCCAGTTCACATAGAATCAGTGTGTGGCACAGCTAAACAATTTAAATCTTCATTGTAAAAGCCAGCAGGTTAAAATAATTTCTACAACTTCCAAGATTGGATTAGAAGCTTGGATAGGCTAGAGCCTCAGGAGAACCCTAAGTGATTTCACTTTGAGTTTCTGGAGAGGACTGATGCTGAGAAATGTGGAAGTTGCCCTCAAGAGGAGGGAAGTTGCCCTCAAGAGGAGGAAAGTTGCCCTCAAGAGGAGGAAAATATCCATGATTTTATTTATGCAGATGTTATATTCCCCGAGTATGAGGATAAAAACAGCTGGTTACTGGAGGGTTGAGCGTGTTAGGATTGGGATCTAGAAAAGTTGTTTTTCCAGGATATCTGAGTGGCTAATCAAAGAGCAGCGCGTGCTCTTTATAGCTTAAGTGAGAAATATGGCACAGGAAACAAGAGTGACATCCTTTTAGATAGAAATAGGCACAAGTTCCAATCTGTAAACAAATGTAAAAATACAAATTATAAACTGTAATAAATGTAAACTTCCCTAAAGTCCAAAAAATCAGCATGTGACATAAGTTGAAGGAAGTCTATTTTTAAAAGCCCAAAGATGGTGGTAGACTGGGCATACGTTTTACCTTCTGCATCGCCAAGCTGCACGCCCTTCCCTCACAAATGATAAAAAGGGGGAGGTAGAAAAAGAAACAAGCACTAAAAGAAAGAAGATGAATAAGTGAATGAATGAAACATCATAACAAATCTTTGGAAGTAGGAAGCACTTAAGCAAGTTAATGAATGAAGCAGGCAGAGACATTGAAGCCTTGAGTATACTTGGAAGAAACTACAGAGAGGCTGGTTAGTTAGTCGGGCAGAGATCTGAACACCTCTGAGCCAAGAGTCAGCAGGTAGAGCAAGTGGCAGGAAGAAAAAGTGTGACTGAAAATTAAACGTGTAATTGAAGGTCAATAAATATGCATTGCAGACCACTCATCCAAATAAAACAGCCACATCCATTATGTAGCCATAACCCCACATATATGTAATTGGAGTATCAAAAAAGAAGCAAGAATGGGAGACAATTTTATTTGTGAGGGAAGGGCGTGCAGCTTGGTGATGCAGAAGTGAACCGTATGACAAGGTCCCTTCCCATCTTTTTAAAACTGTTATTTTTAAAAACATAACAATTTCTAAGTACGTAGAACCCAGACAGTGGACCTTTGCTCCTAAAAGAAAAACCTGGCCTACTTGCCCGTAAAGAAATTAAATTAAGTGCTTGGAGAAAATGAAAATTTCTAGGGTTCACGTGGGCAGAAAATAATAAAGTTCTCTTCATTGTTATAATGATAGCTTCTAAAGTTCCAGCCTGTCAACTTCTGCTTCTGGCTATGATTGGAGTAACAGGGACCAGATTTATCCTCCTCTATTCAACAACTGAAAACCATACAAAATATATAAAACAAGTTTTCAGACTTTAGATGAAAGGCAGTGCAGATTCTTTAGAGAAGAGAACAAGTGAGATATGAGACCGATGATTTCCAGAACATTTCCAGGCTGAAGAGCAGAAAGGAGGGCATCAAACAGAGCATCTCAATCTCCCTGTGATAGGAAGATAGAGTTTAGAACTGAGGGATGACAAAGTGTTTAGAATTTGCAGGAAATATTAAAGGAAAAGAGAGAGTGTTACAGAAAGAGAGCCTTGAGCATCTTTAGGGGGTTTCCCTCAGATCTTCAGCAGACTTCTCAGTGAATCTTTGTGAGGAAACTGCTTAAGGCTAAGAGAAGAATTTCTAGATAAAAGCAGGGAGAGAACAATTCTGAGAATCTTTACAGGGCTAAGAATAATTCACAATTCCAACAGTCAGAGTTGAGAAACCCCATACTGCACAGAACATTAAGTAGCATATTCATAAGGGTGTTGCCTAAGTAATGGGGGGCAATTACAGCTGGACTAAAGGCTGCTCTGGTCCCACATAGCAATGCTTACTTGGAAGCCTTGAAATAATCCAACAATTTCCAAGTAACTTAACTGCACCCCAGAACAAATCTCAAGATTAGAGGAATGCAGAAAAATGCAGCAGCCAACAATGAAAAATTCACAGTATCTGTCATCACATAAAAAATACTAGGCATGAAATAAGAAAGAAAATACAAAATATAGTAAAGAAAAAATCAATCTGTAGAATCATATTCAAAAATAACATAGCTGAGAGATATAGAAGAAAAGGATACTAAAACAGCCATTATAAATCTATTTCATATGTTCAAGAAGGTAGAGGAAAGCATGAGTATGTTAAGAACAGACATAGAAGATATTTCTTAAAATACACAAATTGAAATCTACAGAACAAAAATACCATGTGTGAGATTTAAAAAAGAAAGACACTGAATGAAATTAACATCAGATTAGACACTACAGAGCATATGACTACTGAAGTGGAAGACAGCAATAGATATTTAAAATAAGACAGATGGGGGAGGAAAGACAGAAAAAATTAAACAGGGTATCAGTGTGCTATGAGACAACTTTAAGTAGCCCCATATATATGTATTAGAGTATCAAAACAAGCAGGAATGGGGAACAAAAATATTCGAAGGAATAATGGCTAAAAATTTTCCAAATTTGGTGAAAACTATAAATGCACAGATCCAAGTAACTCAGTCAAAGCAAAGGAAAATAAACATGAAAAAAGCCATTAAGGCACATGATTAATACAAAAAAATTAATTCAAATGCTCAAAAACCAGTGATAAAGAGAAAATCTGAAGAAAGTCAGAAGAAACAAAAAGACACCTTATATGTAAAATAAAAATTAGAATGACA
The DNA here is from genome assembly GCF_008728515.1 of Papio anubis. Lineage (NCBI taxonomy): Eukaryota > Metazoa > Chordata > Mammalia > Primates > Cercopithecidae > Papio > Papio anubis. The sequence continues at coordinate 25,694,001 of NC_044990.1, read as the reverse complement.
GCAGACTTTACTTCAGAAACGATGCAAGCCAAAAGATAGTAGAGAAATGTTAACTTAGCAGTATTGAAAGAAAAACATCAAACTGAAATTCTACACTCAAAAAAAGTAACTTTCAAACACAAATGTGAAATATTTTCAGATAAAAATAAAAGCTGAGCTAGTTCATTGACAGCATTCCTGCTCACAATAACTGTTAGCCTTTAAGGCAGATGGGACATTATATCAGATTAATATCTGGATCTACAGAAAGGAATGAAGAGCACTAAAATGGTAAACATGAATAAATATACATTTTTATTTTTCAACTTTTAAAAAATGTTTAAAAGGTTTTAACATGTGTAATTTATAATATACATGGAAGTAAATGTATGACAAAAATAGTGAAAAAAAAAAAGAGAAATAGAAGTATACTGCTTGAAGGTTTTTGTTTTGTTTTGTTTTGTTTTTGAGACGGAGTCTTGCTCTGTCGCCCAGGCTGGAGTGCAGTGGCCGGATCTCAGCTCACTGCAAGCTCTGTCTCCTGGGTTTATACCATTCTCCTGCCTCAGCCTCCTGAGTAGCTGGGACTACAGGCGCCCACCACCTCGTCCGGCTAGTTTTTTGTATTTTTTAGTAGAGATGGGGTTTCACTATGTTAGCCAGGATGGTCTTGATCTTGTGACCTCGTGATCCGCGTGATCTGCCCGTCTCGGCCTCCCAAAGTGCTGGGATCACAGGCTTGAGCCACCGCACCTGGCCTAGGTTCTTAAACTATTAATCCATGTGAAGGAATACAATATTACTTGAAAGTAAATTGCAGTAAGCTGAAGAAGTATTCTATAAAGTCTAAAGCAACCTTAAAAATAAGGCACACACAAACGAAAAATAGATGTACCTAATAAGCCAATATAGGAGGTTAAATGGAATCATAAAAATATCAATTCATCTAAAAGAAGAGATAAAATTCTTGTTTATAATAGAATTTTAGCCAATAAAAGACAAAAATAAGAGAATTAGAAAAACAGTTTTTATTTTTTACTTTTATTTTAGGTTGAGGAGTACATGTGTAGGTTTGTTATACAGGTAAATTACATGTCGTAGGGATTTGGTGTACAGATTATTTCATCACCCAGGTAGTAAGCATAGTACACAATAGGTAGTTTTTCAATCCTCGCCCTTCTCCCACCCTTCATCCTCAAGTAGGCCCTGGGGTCTGTTGTTTCCTTGTTTGTGTTCATATGTACTCAATGAGTAGCTCCCGCTTATAAGTAAGAACATGTGGGATTTCATTTTCTGTTTCTGTGTTTGTATGCTTAGGATAATGGCCTCCAACTCCATCTGTGTTGCTGCAAAGGATATGATCTCATTTTTTATGACTGCATATTATTCCATGGTGTATATGTACATTTTCTTTATCCTTTCTACTACTGATGGGCATTTGGGTTGATTCGATGTGTTTGATGTTGTGAATAGTGCTATGATGAACATATGCATGCATGTGTCTTTATGGTGGAAAGATTTATAGTCCTTTGGGTATATACCTAATAATGGGATTCCTGGCTTGAATGGTAATTTTAAGTTCTTTCAGGAATCACAGAAAAAAGGGACTGCTTATACACCGCTGATGGGACTATACATTAATTCATCCATTGTGGAAAGCAGAAAATCGTCATTTTAAAATACCTAATCAGAGAATGGGCATAACAAATTATTTGCAGTAATTATTAAAATCATAAAGTCTACAGTTTTCATAATGAATGGATCAGGCTAGTATCACCTGAATCACCTGATATGGTTTGGATATTTTGTCTTCACCAAATCTCAGGCTGAAATGTGATCTCCAGTGTTGCAGGTGGGCCTAATGGGAGGTGTTTGGGTCATGAGTGGCTTAGTGCTGTCCTCATGGTAATGAGTGAGTTCATATTCTATGAGTTCATGTGAGACTAGTTGATTAAAAGAGCCTGGTACCTCCTCCCTCTCTCTCTTGGTCTCTTTCTCACCATGTTACATGCTGGCTCCCCTTTGCCTTCCACCACGATTGTGAGCTTCCTGAGGTCTCGCCAGAAGCAGATGCTGGCACTGTGCTTCGTATACAGCCTGCACAACTGTGAGCCAAATTATCCTCCTTTCTTATAAATTACCCAGTCTCAGGTATTCCTTTATTACAATGCAAATGGATTATCACTTCTTCCTTGATAAGATTATGTCTTCTCATCAATAAGACTAGACATGTGCCCCCTGCTGTGATGCAATAGGACATGCACAATACCACCAATGAAAGATTCTTGTCCTTAAACCACACAAAACAACAATTTTAATATAAACAAGTTTTTCCATCTGTGTAGGATATAGAAAACTGTTAAACACAGGAACAGAAAGTCAAACACTGCATGTTCTTACTCATAAGTGGGAGCTGAACAATGAAAACATATGGACACAGGATGGGGAACAACACACAAGGCCTGTCGGGGGTTGGGGAAAAAGGGAGGGAGAGCATTAGGACAACTACCTAATGCATGCAGGACTTAAAACCTGACGGGTTAATAGGTGCAGCAAACCACCATGGCACATGTATACCTATGTAACAAACCTGCACATTCTGCACATGTATCCTGGAACTTAAAGTAAAATTTTTAAAAATTAAAAAAAAAAAAACTGTTAAAGGATACCATGTGGATACAAGGCTAAATTCAGAATTTAAGATATTCAATAAAATAAAAGATCCAGTTCCTTTCACCAATAAATGTCATGAGAAAGTTTTAAGAGAACTGTCAGCCAAATGCAACATGTGGGCCTTGCTTGGATCCTGATTCAAACAAAGCAACGGTAGAGAGACATTTTCATACAGTCAGGGAAAAAGTGAGCGGGGACTAGATACTAGATATCTTCCCCATAATCTCTTCTGAAATACAGAACAAAATAACTCTCAAAAAATGATTTTTGTTACATTCTTCTTTATTTGGTTTGGTTTTTAAAGTCCCACTTTAATTATACTGACACCTGTTTTATTCTTTACCAGCTTTAATCACTCGCACTGACATTTAATGGACAGAATGATGTATATAAGAGAACAGTTGCCAACTTTCAAATGCTAAGAAAGCACTGAAAGACCACATGCATCTGTTAGGCAAGTAATAATTCATATGAGAAATTATATGAGATAATTATACAAGATAATTAAAACACATAAACAACAATAATTCAATATCACCACTGAATACTTCAAAAGGAGCGAAGGGACTGAAGGATATGCTATCCCAAAATTTGCCAGATTGGTAGATTGCTTTTTTTCAAATTAAGAACATTGGAGAAATTGGAGTTTCAGAAAGGGCTAGATGACCTGTCCCTTTCTGCACGTGGCAAGCCATAAAGATTCTTCTGGAAGGGGTACTGTCCCTGTACCAGAGACAGAAAACAGTCTTTGTCCCCAGAGTGGTAATCAGGGGGCTGCAATGGACCTGAAGAAAGGAACTACCCGAAGTGACCCTTACCTTGCAGTAGTTTTATACCCCACCCACCATGTATCTCCTAGTGACCTCCCTAGAACTTACAGCCCCTAACCAGGTCCTCTTGTCGTGTCATTTCTTTACAAATTTTTCATTCTTTGTCCAAAACATGTAAAAGCATTTTGCTTTGACCATGTCTGTGGACTTCACTCTCTTGTGAAGATCTCCATGTACATGCAAAACTAACAAAATGTATATGTTTTTCTCTTGTAAATCTGCCTTATGTCCATTTGGTTCCTGGATTAAGGTGAAGAGGCTCATGAAAGCTAATGGGGCTTGGAGATGATCTCTCACTCCCCTAGATAGCATTCTGTGACTCATCAAATACTCATTGAGTTCCTTACCATTGTCATTGATGCAGAGTATATTAACAATTTCTATTCTTCAGAAAAGCCCAGTCTTCTTTTTGAAAATAATATATAAACTGAGCCTAAAATCTTTTCAATCTTAAAATGTTCGGTCAGCAATATTTTGAATATCTCTTAAAAGCATTGGTTATACAATAGGTCTTTTGTCTTCTCTCCCCAATCCAGCTAGTAGGAAGATGAACTGAAAGTATCCTTGGTTAGCAATTATACTCCCCTCACCTGTAGAGGCACCAGTGGGTTGCAATTAGTAAAATTCAGCAGAATTCTAATGCCTCACCAGTGAGATGATGAGTGCAAAGCTTACCACTACCATGTTCTTAATTAAACAAGGAGAGAAATAACACATTGAGTTTCCGAAATAAGCTGCCTAAGGAGTTGATATGTAGGTATTTCAGGCCTTTTGATTTGTGACTTACATACCCCCGCTGAAAGAAATTTGAAAGAAAATTGAAAAGCTCCTTCCTTTAAAAAAAAAAAAAAATCTATTCTGTTCTCTTTTCAAATAGATTAACAAGAATCTGGTCTTAAGTTTGAGAAAACGTAAAATTGAGCTCCCTACCAACCCAGGAGAATACATTAATAGGGCATAATAGTCTGTTTACATCAACAAAAGCTTCCCAGGTCCCTGGCCTGGTTCTACATAGTGTTTTCTTCCCCGTTGCCAAACATACGCTGCAATTTCCAACTTGCTCATTCTTTAAGACCTCATTCAAAGCATCTGTTTTCCACAAGGCATTTCCAGGTCCCGGTCAAAAATAGAATCCCTGAATTTATCATCTGATACTCTTCTTTATTACAGTGTTATATTGGTGTAAATTTATCTCCATCTCCATCTCTATCAACATCTGCATTCTTATGTCACCATTTTACTAGACTCTCAGTCCCTAAAACCACTTTTACTCTAATTGTGTGCAGCATAGTGCTTGACACATAGTACCATATTTGTCAAACTAGATAAAAAGCCAAATAGGCTAAAATTGTGAACTGTCTCCTTATTTCTTCCTTCCCATTGTGTATTGAATTTCTTTTTTTTTTTAATTATAATTTAAGTTCTTGGATACGTGTGCAGAACATGCAGTTTTGTTACATAGGTAAACACATGCCATAGTGGTTTGCTGCACCCATCAACTGTCATCTACAATAGGTATTTCTCCTAATGCTTTCCCTCCCCTAGCCCTCCACCCCCCAACAGGCCACAGTATGTGATGTTCCCGTCCCTGTATCCATGTAGTCTCATTGTTCAACTCCCACTTACGAATGAGAACATGCGGTGTTTGATTTTCTGTTCCTGTGTTAGTTTGCTGAGAAAGATAGTTTCCAGTTTCATCCATGTCCCTGAAAAGGACATGAACTCATCCTTTCTTATGGCTTCATAGTATTCCATGGTGTATATGTGCCACATTTTCTTAATCCAGTCTATCATTGATGGGCATTTGAGTTGGGTCCAAGTCTTTGCTATTGTGAACAGTGCTGCAATAAACATACGTGTGCATGTGTCTTTATAGTAGGATGATTTATATTCCTTTGGGTATATACCCAGTAATGGGATTGCTGGGTCAAATGGTATTTTTCAGTTCTAGATCCTTGAGGAATTGCCACACTGTCTTCCACAGTGATTGAACTAATTTATACTCCCACCAGTAGTGTAGAAGTGTTTCTATTTCTCCACATCCTCTCCAGCATCTGTTGTTTCCTGACTTTTTAATGATCGCCATTCTAACTGGCATGAGATGGTATCTCACTGTGGTTTTGATTTGCATTTCTCTAATGACCAGTGATGATGAGCTTTTTTTCGTATGTTTATTGGCTGCATAAATGTTTTCTTTTGAGAAGTGTCTGTTTATATTCTTTGCCCAGTTTTTGATGGGGTGGATTTTTTCTCGTAAATTTGTTTAGGTTCTTTGTAGATTCTGGATATTAGCCCTTTGTCAGGTGGATAGATTGCAAAAATTTTCTCCTGTTCTGTAGGCTGCCTGTTCACTCTGATGATAGGTTTTTTTGCTGTGCAGAAGCTCTTTAGTTTAATTAGATCCTATTTGTCCATTTTGGCTTTTGTTGCCATTGCTTTTGGTGTTTTAGTCATGAAGTCTTTGCCCATGCCTATGCCCTGAATGGTATTGCCTAGGTTTTCTTCTAGGGGTTTTCTGGTTTTAGTCTTATGTTTAAGTCTTTAATCCATCTTGAGGTAATTTTTGTATAAGGTGTAAGGAAGAGGTCCAGTTTCAGTTTTCTTCATATGGCTAGCCAGTTTTCCCAACACTATTTGTTTAATGGGGAATCCTTTCCACATTGCTTGTTTTAGTGAGATTTGTCAAAGATCAGATGGTTGTAGATGTGTGGCATTATTTCTGAGGCCTCTGTTCTGTTCCATTGGTCTATGTATGTGTTTTGGTACCAGTACTATGCTGTTTTGGTTACTGTAGTATAGTTTGAAGTCAGGTAGCATGATGCCTCCAGCTTTGTTCTTTTGCTTAGGATTGTCTTGGCTGTATGGGCTTTTTTTTGGTTCCATATGAAATTTAAAGTAGTTTTTTCTAATTCTGTGAAGAAAGACAATGGTAGCTTGATGGGGATAGCATTGACTATGTAAACTACTTTAGGCAGTATGGCCATTTTCACAACATTGATTCTTCCTGTCCATGAGCATGGAATATTTTTCCATTTGTTCATGTTCCCTCTTACTCCCTTGAGCAGCGGTTTGTAGTTCTCCTTGAAGAGGTCCTTCACATCCCTCATAAGTTGTATTCCTAGGTATTTTATTCTCTTTGTAGCAATTTTACTGGGTCTTGTGATTATTAGGGTTACTAAATCAAGCTGAGGCTGGATATGTTTCAAATTTAATTGATGATGTCCTACTGCCAGACTTCACATTGCAGTTATTTAGATTAAATAATCTTACATATAGAGAGAATGTTCGTGATATAGTTGCTCCAAAGTCCGTAGTTTTGGGAGCCCAAACCTCCAGGTGGGATTTCAAAGCCCATGCAGTGGGCTTTTCTGCTGTCTATGTCTTACTTTCTAAGTAACATAAGCAAGTTACTTAGAATACCTGTGCAAAATGGAAACAATCATAGAGTATTCATAGCCTAGCAACTTCGCAAAATTCTTATTTGACTATGTCTATAGAGTGCTTTCTGCTTATTAGAGGAAGAGGAACTTTGTAAAACAAGTCATTACTGGTATCGTTAAGGCAATACCTACTGGAGCAGGGTCATATTGCTCCACGTTTGCCACCAGTTCTGTAGTTCTTTGAAGAGCTAAACTATCCATGATTGGAAATAATTTTAATAATGTGTGTACAGGGGCAACCTCAGTTAAACAACACAGAACTGGAGACTTCAAGCAACCAGCATTTCTCCAAACAGAAGAAAACCCACCTCCTTCACAAGCAACAGCAGCAATTAAAACAATACTTATTTAGCACTTACTGTGTGCCAAGAACTCTTCTAAATGTGTTACATGCAATTCCTCAATTATCACAGCAACCCTGTGAAATAGACAATATTCCTATTCCCATTTGATAGACTTTAAAAAAGACACTTGGGGAGCTTAATTGGCAAAGGCAACTCAGAAATTGCAGTCACAGGATGTAAAGGCAGGCCATCAGATTCTGGGCAGAATTTTGACCACTATTCATATCCACTCAAAGGTGAAAAAGCATGAGGACTTTAGGAGGAAGAAAATATTTCCCTCCTCACTTTGTGACATCAGCCAAATTATTCACGTGATCCACAGATTGAAGGTTGGATGATACAAATTACAGAGGCGAGGAAAGTAGAGGCCACAGCTGTGGTCCTTGAAAGGTTTGAGTTCCAGGAAGACCTGCTGTAGACATATGGATCCTGGAAAGGTAAACAACATATCTAGTTGTGACCTGTAAGGTAATGACCACATGCTCCTAGAGTTTAGCTAACACTACTCATATAACACTAAGCATAAAACTGGGATTGGCTACTACGTTAATCTCTGACGCAACAAAAGTTTCACTCAGTCTATCATTAATGAGGAAAAGAAGTGACAGTCAAATGCATTCATGCATTCACAAGTTATACCAGGCTGATCTCATTTATTTTTTGAAAGAATTCCTAAACTGATAAAGAGAATGCCATAAAGTTAGAATACTAAAATCAGTAAAGGTTTTGGACAAGATACTCGAATGTAGGCTGATAATACCATGGGTAGATGGATTTGGACCTTGTTGTAGGACTAGAGAGGGCTCGTTAATGAAACACAAGTTCAATTTAATGGAATGCACCTTGTCTCATGTTGCAGAAATTTTCCCTGTCATTTTCAATGTTTCTATCGATAATTTGAACGAGGACATTGATATGGTTAGGCTGTGTCCCCACCCAAATCTCATCTTGAATTGTAGCTCCCACAATTCCCATGTGTCATGGGAGGTACCTGGTGGGAGATAATTGAATCACAGAGGCAGATCTTCCCCGTGCTGTTCTCATGATAGTGAACAGGTCTTATGACATCTGATGGTTTTATAAGGGGGAATTTCCCTGCACAAATTCTCTCTTGTCTGCCACCATGGGAGAAAGACATGCTTTTTGCTTTCCACCATGATTGTGAGGCCTCCCCAGCCACGTGGAACTGTGAGTCCATTAAACCTCCTCTTTTTATTTATAAATTACCCAGCCTTAGGTATGTCTTTATCAGCAGCGTGAAGATGGACTAATTCAGACACAAAAGGCAAATGTATCTAATTTGCAGATTCAAGATTCTGGGAAATATCTGAAAGCTGAATAACAGAATCAGAAACCAAAGAGTTTAACAGACTGAAATGAGGAATTCAAATTAACAAAATATAACATAAACAAGGCTTGACTCATTCTGTGTGGCACTGGAAAGGAGGCCAGAATTGGCCAGTAGAATTTACCTAAAGGCAAATTTTATTTTAATATGGAAAGTACCTTTCTGACAATACTATTTTCAAATATTTTAAAATAAATATCTTAAGAAGTAAAAAAAACCCAGAAATTTTTATATTAGACAATTGGTTGCCTAATGGTTTTCTCTTTAATAGAGTACTGAACAGCAAATAGTTTTATAAGTATATATTATGTATTTTTGTATATTCAACTATGCCATTGGAAAAATAGAGGATATTAGCCTCTCTGTAGTTCAAAGAATTTCTTTGAAGAGTCAATTCAAATAAAAGAACCAGCTTATGGCATTTTCAGAACTCATGAAGCCAAACAGGAACATAAGCTATAGCAATGTTGCCACACAATAGCAGCATTGCCTGTGTATGGCTATTGAATCATGGTCCTTTACACAGAGATGTAGCCCTGAATGAAGAAGAGAATATGCAGAGGAACCCAACGGTCAAAAGGACCTTGCTTTTCTTTTGTTTCAGCTTGACTTAATATACTATGCCTTCTATTGCATATAAGACCCATAAGGTTTTTAGTTATTTATAGATTAGTTATATCAGAAGGAAAAAGACACAGGATAAAACATTTCTGTAATAAAATTCAGCTTTTCTGAGTTCACTTGTTCACTACCAACAGATTTTTTTTCCTGTGTATTTTTAACTTAGGTCATTTAACTTCTCAAGAGATTTTGTTGTCTTGATGTGTTTTAATTTAAAAGCTGTTAAGAGTTTTTCATTTCTTTGTTAAATTCCAGTAACAGTTTTATCACATGTTTTGAATCATCTATATATGGACATTCGAATTTACAAAACATTGTTATGTATAAAATTACTTGAGAGTAGATTCTTGCTAATACATTGGAACGGATTTTTAAAGAGACACTGTAAACATCTAGGTATATTGAAGCCATAGTTAATGATTACCATAAATTTTCAAAGATTTAAAAGTTCTAAAACTATTGTTTTCTCCAACAAGCAAAATTTAAATAGTGATTTCAGAGAGTACACTATAGATGAATTTCAGTAAAACTAATTGGTATAATGTCTTCTAACATCTAATATGGGAACATTTCAATTCAAAATGGTGCAATCAGTTTATACATGACAATGATACACGCACAGACACACACATGCATACGCACGCACAAAGAGAAAATTGAAAAGACTTACCTAGATTAGAAAAAAAACATATAAGCAACTCTGGTGGAATGACAATATCAAAGAGTGAGCAGGCTGAAATCAGAGGTGTGTTAAGCCCAGGATGCTGAAGCGGGCATTGAGGGCTTGGCTGTTTCAGAGTGAAGGAAACTAAAAGTGCTCCATGTGAAAAAGGAATTGGATTTAGGGAAGGATAAGAAGAATAATGGGAATTGGAGTCACTGCTTAAATCTGGGAGCTCAGCTCCACCCATCTTCAACTAAAAGGTGTGCTTATTGTGCATCCTTACCCACAGGTGTTACAAAAACTGATCAGAAGAACACTAAGAGCCTTATACTCATGAAGGTAATAGTACCAGGTGGTCCTGCAGTTTGTTCTGTGAGCATCTCAGGCAGAAGCCTCAAAGCTAAATTACAAGACTTGGTATTTGTTTGGGAGACCAAAGGTCTAGAATGAAGACAATTTTAAAATTGATACATGGAAAAGAGGTGGGAACAAAGGAGAGAGAGGAGAGGGAGATTAAGAGTGAAGCTGGATTAGGAAAGAGGAAGTTGAAATAGGGAAGCGAAGAGAATAACATGGAAAAGAAAACAGCAATGGAAATACATTATATATGAAACAAGTGTGTGTGTATATATACATTCACTATCAAAATGAGCTTGACAAGAAAAATATTAACATATATTAAGAATTTTGTTGAAGGAAACGGTACAAAATCAGCTTTCAAAATGGAAATTACTTCAGGTGACATTAAGTTTATAGAACACATACAAAATATTTCAATAATTATTTCTAGGATATTCAAAGAAATACATAAAAATGTATCTTCCAATAGTATAAGAGATTAGAAAACAGATCAGAAAGCTCAATCAAGTAGGAACTACAAATTATCAAGCATAAATCTTAGAAGGGAAATATATAGTATTTAAAATTTTTTAAAAATTAGTAGAGTAAAACCTAAATTGGACATAGTCAAAGAAAAAGTTATTGAAAAATAGCACCAAGAAGTTTACCAACACAGAGAAACAAAAATATATAAATACAAAAACCATTTAAGTCTAGTGGAATTTTTTTTTTTTTTTTTTTTTTTTTTTTTTTTTTTTTTTTTTGAGATGAGTCTCACTCTGTCGCCCAGGCTGGAGTGCAGTGGCGCAATCTCGGCTCACTGCAAGCTCCGCCTCCAGGGTTCACACCATTCTCCTGCCTCAGCCTCCCGAGTAGCTGGGACTACAAGCGCCAGCTACCACGCACGGCTCATTTTTTGTATTTTTTAGTAGAGAAGGGGTTTTACCGTGTTAGCCAGGATGTTCTCCGTCTCCTGACCTCGTGGTCCACTCGCCTCGGCCTCCCAAAGTGCTGGGATTACAGGCGTGAGCCACTGCGCCCAGCCCCAGTGGATTATTTTTAATGTAACTCCCAGGAACAAGGAATGGAGAAGAAACATGTGTAGGAATAATTGCTGAGACTCTTCCAGAAATAATGATATGAATCCTGACCTTGACAGTATACTCCGAATAGAAAGCTAGATACAAATCTAAACATAAACATGTATCTGTATCTATCTTTCCATATTGCAATAAAATGAAGTTGCAGGGTATCAAAAATCAAGAATTAACCACGAAGACCATCGGAGAGAGAAATCATACTCCCTACACAGATAGGGAACTAGAGGAAAAGCAGACTATTACTTATAATAGAGATGGGATTAGCTATGTTGACTGTCATTTCCCCTCATCACTCTGAAGATTTTCTACTTCTAATAGAATAATAGAAATAAAATACAAATATTCTATCTGAAGATTGAATAATATCTTCAGAGTGATGAGGGGAAATGACAGTCAACATAGTAAATTAGTCAAGAATGAGAATAAAACGATAATATTAAAAGACATTGAAACACTAAAAGGACTAACCCATTCACAGATCTGTACTAAAAAATCTATTGAAGTATCTACCAGAGGAAAGATGAAAGAAAAGAAATGATAAGCACTAAAAGTGATTTCAAATATTGATATATATCTCAAAGCAAATACAGAAATAATTATGCTACTGTTAGAAGTATAACATTAAAACTTGAGGGAGTTTTTTGAGATAGGGTTTTCTTCTGTTGCCCAGGCTGGAGTCCAATGGTGTGAACATGGCCCCTTCCAGCCTCAACCTCCTGAGATGAAGCTATCCTCCTGCCTCCGCCTCCTAAGTAGCTGGGACTACACAGGCACACTACTGTGCGTGGCTAATACTTGCATTTTTTTGTAGAGGTGGGGTCTCACTATGTTGCCCTGGCTGATCTCAAAATCCTGGGATCAAGCAATCCTCCCGCCTCAACCTACCAAAGTGCTGGGATTACAGGTATGAGACATTGCAGTTGGCCAAGATTAAAACTCTTAGCAAGATTAGGAGGGATGTTTAATAAGTAGACAAAACAAGTTTCTTGACAGCAGGATTCAAATACTGAATACTGATTCACGAGGAATATTTATAATTAAAAATTTCTTTTAAAATGTAAAACTCAAGAAGATTGGGCTTCCAAATAAAAAAATTAAAACTATATCACATTTTCTCAATTCAAGATAGAGAAAAATAGAAAATAAGAATAATGATGATGATCATCATCATGTCAAGGGGAAAATATAAGAATCATAGGTTACTACTTCGCTCCATGCTAAGTAATTACTTTGGAATACCTGAATAAAATGGATATATCACATATTACATGTACGTATGAATTATATGGATTATATTAACAGCTTTCTTAATATTGATATTTCTAACTCCCATTTCAATGCCCATATTATGGTGTTAATATACTGCATGAATATAATTTTTCATGGTGTCTTTAGGATAATCCATTATTCAGAAGAGAAAATGATTCACAGTATTTTTTAACGTATTCTTCGTAAGATGTTTTTGTGCCCACATAATATTGACTTTGTAAAAAGGATTTGAAAAATTTACTTGCCTGTCTATGCTATGAAATATTTGAAGATAATAAGAATTAAAGATTAACTTAAGGATTCATTTACCTCATTTGTTAAATTCTTTTTATGAAGGCAGCTGTGTAGTCCTTTGACAGATTCATTTCTTTTTTATAGTAATTGGTTTGGGTGTTTTTCTCTGTATGGGTGGTTATTTTCTAAACAGACTGTCCATCTCTTCTGGTGCCTGTTTTGGTAGGTATATTTTCTTGGAATCGTGTCCTGGACAATGAAGAAGAAAGACATGTGGAACCTGGGCCATTGAGATAATCACACAACCACGGCACAGTGTTTACATCCTTGTATTTCCACTAACATGTAGCTGCTGAACTCAATCATGGCCTAAAATCATAGGTGAGAAATTGGTGTTTATCAAATCTATGGATGAACAAATGAAATACACACAAATTAAATATACCATAGATAAGTGAAATATGTAGAGATAAAATACAGCTAAGATTTTTATTTTGGCTATATGGAGAATTTTTACTTCTAGATAGGATTCCTCTATAAATGTGTACTTGTTTAATGTAACAACTGAAGTAGGAACACACCAAATTCACCAGTACATTTTTGATTTTGCTCACATTAGGTATGACCTAGTCTGACCTTTAATGATAGTCTAGCCAAAGTATGTCATCTTCTCATTAGGTAACACTTCCCGCAGGTGTGTGTGTGTGTGTGATGAAAACAGTAATAGCTGTGCTATGTGATCTCAGCGGCTCCCCCTGCTCGGTTCTCTGATCTTTGATGTTTCACATCTTTTTGTTCTACAGTCATGTCATCAATGTTGCTTTATTGTACCTGCTTGGTTCTCTGATCTTTGATGTTTCACACCTTTTTGTTCTACAGTCATGTCATCAATGTTGCTTTATTGCATCAGGGTTCTATAGTTAATCATACATTTCTTTATTGTATTTATTTAGCCATTCAACAAATAATTGTTGTGTTTTTAGGCACTGTTCTAGACATCAAAGATGCGGGTAGAACAAGAAGCTGACTGGAGGAAATAATTCAATTGTGCTCAAACACTTGTGCACAGTTCGCTTAAGAATCAGGTCTCTGTCACATTATTGCTCAGGGATTTTACTTTATCCAGTACTTCTTCCCAAAGGCCAGGTTCTTACATGATGACTTATGTGGGTTTAGGTGCCTGTGTTTTTTCAGCTATTGCTTTAATCATGGTGCTATGAGGTGAGCACAAGAAATTTCAATATAATTAAGGAATTGAATCAATTGTTAAGGGTGTTATATGTGCAACAGAATCACCTGTGAATTCTGGGTGATGCTAGACAATGCCCACAGCTATAGTCCTGGGAAAAGATATGTGTTCCCCTCAATTAATAGGGTGATGCAAAAAATAGAATAAATTAGGATTTTAGCTGCATTGAGAATTCTAGCTTCCAAATGCAATTACTATTATGGCGATTGCTATCTTGTTTTTCCCACTGTTAATTAAAGTTCTTGTTAGATAATTCTGAGGTAAGAAAGGCTGCTCCATGGTTTAATTCTTTCCAGTGGTTCTGGAAAAAGTAACTAAGCAAACAATGACCATACTATTCAAGACTAATTAAGTTTCTTGAAAGTGTATGTTATTCATGCTATAACTTTTTTCCTGTAAAATTGCTTAATATGTAATTATTTTCAAGATCGAGCTATAGAAAAAAGTAATTTAAAAATTAATTAATATGTTATTCATCTTTTCTAGCATCCTGCCTGCATAACTACTTCTAGATGGAAACTCACTGTGTTGGGCGTATGCTATCCTAAGGTAAGTGATCTGCGGGCTGGTATTGGTTTCCAGTGCTCAAAGCACATATGAGAAATCCTGAGGTCAATTGAGAATTCTCAAAATGTGGAAGGAGAGACTAGTTGTTTGGAATTCTACAGTTGGGACTTCTATACAGGCTTTCCTAAAGCCTCTTGCTTATGAGGCTTAAAACCCACTGATATTCACGTTACATACGCCCCAAAATTATCAGCCTTATTGCATGTGTGTCTTTTTTCCCCCATCATCAGTATAATCAGAGCAGAGAAAGTAGTACGGGATAGTAGAGTACACATTTCCCTATACTTCCAGCTTGAAATTAGTTGTTTTATTATGCATTTGGCTGAAATGTACTCCCTTGGTAAACGGTAAGAAAAGAATATTTTGCAAATTTCTATTTTATTTATAATATAACAAGCTTTGACCAAGCAAAAACAGAAAGTTAACTGGCTCCAGTACCCAAACCATGGAAAGGGTCAGGATGCCTAGATCTAGAAACCAAGTTTGTCAAGAGCCTTTCTTGATTTCTTGTCTCTAATCTGCTTTGAGATCTCCATTGTCTCAAATCATCTGTTCTCCATGGCTATTATAGTCAACTCTGGACTCACATTCTATCACCTCCTATTCCAGAAAGAAAAGAGGTTTCTCTAACCTGCTGTACATTGAAAACATCTTAGGGAAAAAGTCTCTGGTAGTCCTAGCCCCAGTCCTATATTACCACTCAGGGTTCATGGAGGCAGGTTTGTAAGTGTGGGTAGCCAAATTATGACCTCTGCAGAGGTGAGGTCTGCTGTCTACTCATCATCACATCTGTCACATGTGTTTCTTCTCTGGTAGACTTTGAGTTCCTTATAAGCACAAACCATATAAGCATTCACCTTAATATTCTCATCACCTAACCAGGAGCCCAGAGTTGGTACTTAACATTTATTAAATAAATATTGCTAAACTGTACTCCAGAAGGACAAGTTCTAAATGTTTACCCAGAGTTCTGCCAAAAATGAATTACATCCCTTTAGTCTAAATTTTCTAGACACTGACAAAGAACATCTTAAGTTGAAAAAAAAAATTGAAAAGAAAAACATACCATAAAAGGATCGTGGTGGTAGGGAGCAGGGGACCAGTCAAAAATTTTGGAAGATCTTTGTCCCTGTAAGGCCTTAAGTTACAGAACTCATTATGAAAGAAAAGTCTCTTTTAAGCTTGAATTTTTTTTAACACTTTTTGTGGAAAACAAGAAACAAAAAGCCTAGAACAATACCAACTGATTTTGCAGAGATTTCAGTGAATTCAGAAAGTATTCCAAGGGCTCAGAGTCAACATAATGCTTTACCATTGAATGGGCTTCTTATTTTGGAAACACTATTTACACAATCAACCCTGAGATAGGTTAGGAATATCTGTAGCAAATTTTATTATAAACTTGCTCTCAAAATCATCAAGATTGAAACCCAAAGCCACTCACTGGTAAACACCCAGAGACAACAGACTATTAATGGTGGATACTATTCCTGTCTAACAAAGACAATCATGAAATGTATTAAAAACCCCTTATTAATTGCTTTCATATTTTCACTGCTTCCCACATTAGAAAGAATAATTTAAAAATTAGTACACTTCTGTAGTATCTTATACCTTCTAAAGTACTTCCACATTATATCATATTGTTCCTTTTGTCAAGGAGAAGCCTAGTTCTTATTTCTGTTTTATTTCAGATAATATCTTATGGCCACACATTGAGTTAATAGTACAAGGTCAAGGCTCCTGAAACCCTCCAAAATATACATTTCAAGAGCATTTACAAGTACATTCTACAGCTGAAACTATGTATTAGTCTTAAGCAACTTAGGTGTTCTTAGACTCTTTGACAGTAAGTCATTGTTTTGACAGCAAATCCAATGGCCTTCATTTAAAAAGAAAAAAATTATCTAGGATACTGCCACTTAAAATATGAGTACAGTCATCATGAAAAGAGTGAAAAGGTTGCCAGATTTAAGTTACAGGATTTGGATTCTTGTTTATGCTCTTGGTGTTGGCAGTTGAGTGACTTTGACCAAGTTGCTTAACTTCCCTGAGCTCCATTTTTCTTTATATAGAAATGGAGAAATAATAATATCTATTTAAAAAGTTATTGTGAAGATTAAATGAGATAATACATGTAAAATACTATAAAATTGTAAATCATTGTTTATAATTATATGACACAACTGCATTTGTTTACCTGACTGAATACTAGACAAAATATTTCATCAGGTGGGACGCCAAGATGACCACATAGGAACAACTCCAGCCTCCAGCTCCCAGCATGAGTGACAGAGAAGGCAGGTGATTTCTGCATTTCCAACTGAGGTACTGGGTTCATCTCACTGGGGTGTGTCGGACAGTCAGTGCAGGACAGTGGGTGCAGCCCAACGAGCGAGAGGAGCAAGAGCCGAACCAAGGCGAGGCATCCCCTACCCAGGAAGCACAAGAGGGAAGGGAATTCCTTTTCCTAGCCAAGGGAAACTGAGACACACAACACCTGGAAAATCTGGTCACTCCCACCCTAATACTGCACTTTACCAAGGGTCTTAGCAAACGGCACACCAGGAGTTTGTATCCTGCGCGTGGATCAGAGTGTCCCATGCCCACAGAACTTCCCTCATTTGCTAGCACAACAGTCTGAGATCTAACAGCAAGGCAGCAGCGAGGCTTGGGGAGGGGCACCCACCATTGCTGTAGGCTTAAGTAGATAAACAAAGTGTCCAGGAACTGGGTGGAGCCCACGTCAGCTCAAGGAGGCCTGCCTATCTCTGTAGACTCCACCTCTGGGGACAGGGCGTAGGTAAACAAAAAGCAGCAGAAACCTCTACAGATGTAAATGTCCCTGTCTGACAGCTTTGAAGAGAGTAGTGATTCTCCCAGCATGGAGTTTGAGATCTGAGACCAGACAGATTGTCTGCTCAAGTGGGTCCCTGACCCCCGAGTAGCCTAACTGGCAGACATCCCACACTAGGGGTAGACTGACACCTCACACCTCACATAATCGGGTACACCTCTGAGACGAAGCTTCCAGAGGAACAATCAGACAGAAACACTTGCTGTTCTGCAATATTCTCTCTTCTGCAGCCTTCACTGCTGATACCCAGGCAAACAGGGTCTGGAGTGGACCTCAAGCAAACTCCAACAGACCTGCAGCTGAGGCTCCTGACTGTTAGAAGGAAAACTAACAAACAGAAAGGACATCCACACCAAAACCCCATCTGTACATCACCATCATCAAAGACCAAAGGTAGATAAAAACCACAAAGATGGGGAAAAAGCAGTGCAGAAAAGCTGAAAATTCAAGAAATCAGAGCGCCGTTCCCCTCCGAAGAAATGCAGCTCCTTGCCAGCAATGGAACAAAGCTGGATGGAGAATGACTTTGATGAGTTGAGAGATGAAGGCTTCAGATGATCAAACTTCTCTGAGCTAAAGGAGGAACTACAAACCCAGTGTAAAGAAACTGAAAACTGTGAAAAAAGATTTGATGAATGGATAACTAGAATAACCAATGCAGAGAAGACCATAAATGACCCAATAAAGATGAAAACCATGACACAAGAACTACGTGACAAATGCACAAGCTTCAGTAACTGACTCAATCAACTGGAAGAAGGGGTATCAGTGATTGAAGATCAAATTAATGAAATTAAGCAAGAAGAGAAGTTTAGAGAAAAAACAGTAAAAAGAAACGAACAAAGCCTCCAAGAAATATGGGATTCTGTGAAAAGACCAAATCTGCGTCTGATTGGTGTACATTAAAGTGACGGGGATAATGGAACCAAGTTGGAAAACACTCTGCAGGATATTATCCAGGAAAACTTCCCCAACCTAGCAAGGCAGGCCAACATTCAAATTCAGGAAACACAGAAAACGCCACAAAGATACTCCTCAAGAAGAGCAACTCCAAGACACATAATTGTCAAATTCACCAAGTTGAAATGAAGGAAAAAATATTAAAGGCATCCAGAGAGAAAGGTCGAGTTACCCACAAAGGGAAGCCCATCCGACTAACAGCAGATCTCTCAGCAGAAACTCTACAAGCCAAAAGAGAATGGGGGCAAATATTCAACATTCTTAAAGACAAGAATTTTCAACCCAGAATTTCATATCCAAACTAAGTTTCATAAGTGAAGGAGAAATAACATCCTTTACAGAGAAGAAAATGCTCAGAGATATTGTCACCACCAGGCCTGCCCTACAAGAGATCCTGACAGAAGTACTAAACATGGAAAGGAACAACTGGTACCAGCCATTGCAAAAACATGCCAAAATGTAAAGACCATTGATGCTAGGAAGAAACTGCATCAACTAATGAGCAAAATAACCAGCTAATATCATGACAGGACCAAGTTCACACATAACAATATTAACCTTAAATGTAAATGGACTAAATGCTCCAATTAAAAGACACAGACTGGCAAACTGGATAAAGAGTCAAGACCCATCAGTTTGCTGTATTCAGGAGACCCATCTCACATGCAGAGACACACATAGGCTCAAAATAAAGGGATGGAGGAAGACCTACCAAGCAAATGGAGAACAAAAAAAAGCAGAGGTTGCAATCCTAGTCTCTAATAAAACAAACTTTAAACCAACAAAGATCAAAAGAGACAAAGAAGGCCATTACATAATGGTAAAGGGATCAATTCAACAAGAAGAGCTAACTATCCTAAATACATATGCACCCAATACAGGAGCACCCAGATTCATAAAGCAAGTCCTTGGAGACATACAAAGAGACTTAAACTCCCATACAATAATAATGGGAGACTTTAACACCCCACTGTCAACATTAGACAGATCAACGAGACAGAAAGTTAACAAGGATATCTAGGAATTGAACTCAACTCTGCACCAAGTGGACCTAATAGACATCTACAGAACTCTCCACCCCAAATCAACAGAATATACATTCTTCTCAGCACCACATTGCACTTATTCCAAAATTGACCACATAGTTGGAAGTAAAGCACTCCTCAGCAAATGTTAAAGAACAGAAATTATAACAATCTCTCAGACCACAGTCCAATCAAAGTAGAACTCAGGACGAAGAAACTCAATCAAAACTGCTCAACTACATGGAAACTGAATAACCTGCTCCTGAATGACTAGTGGTTACATAATGAAATGAAGGCAGAAATAAAGATGTTCTTTGAAACCAATGAGAACAAAGATACAAAATACCAAAATCTCTGGGGCACATTTAAAGCAGTGTGTACAGGGAAATTTATAGCACTAAATGCCCGCAAGAGAAAGCAGGAAATATCTAAAATTGACACCCTAACATCACAATTAAAAGAACTAAAGAAGCAAGAGCAAACACATGCAAAAGCTAACAGAAGGCAAGAAATAACTAAGAGCAGAGCAGAACTGAAGGAGATAGAGACACAAAAAACCCTTCAAAAAATCAGTGAATCCAGGAGCTGGTTTTGAAAGATGCTTCAGTGTGGAGCCACCTAGCAGAACTGGCAAGAAGAAAAAAGAGGGCAGAATCAAATAGATGCAATAAAAAAAATGATAAAGGATATCACCACCAACCCTGAGAAATACAAACTACCATCAGAATACTATGAACACCTCTACACAAATAAACTAGAAAACCTAGAGAAATGGATAAATTCCTGGACATACTCTCATGACTAAACAGGAAGAAGTTGAATCTCTAAATAGACCAATAGCAGGCTCTGAAATTGAGGCAATAGTTAATAGCCTGCCAGCAAAAGAGTCCAAGTTAGATGGATTCATTAAAATTCTGAAGAGGTATAAGGAGGTACTGCATTCCTTCTGCAACTATTCCAATCAATAGAAAAAGAATCTCCTAATAAATTTTATGAGAGTCAGCATCATCCTGATACCAAAAGCCTGGCAGAACACAACAGAAAAGATGCAGACCAATATCCTGATGAACATTGAGTGCAAAATCTCAATAAAATACTGACAAACGAAATCAGCAGCACATCCAGCTTCATCCACCATGATCAAGTAGGCTGTCCCTGGGATTAGGCTAGTTCAACATACACATATCTGACAACGTAATCCAGCATATAATGGGAGCCAAAGACACCAAGACAAAACCACATGATTATCTCAATAGATGCAGAAAAGGCCTGACAAAATTCAAGAGAGCCTTCATAGTAAAACTTTCAACAAATTCAGTATTGATGGAGCATATCTCAAACAATAGGCTGTGTGACAAACCCACAGGCAATATCATACTAAATGGGCAAAACTAGTACCCTTTGAAAACTGGCACAAGACAGGGGATGCCCTCTCTCACCCACTCCTATTCAACATGGTATTTGAGTGCAGCCAGAGGCATCAGGCAGAGAAAGAAAATCCAAAGATTATTCAGTTAGGAAAGAGAAGTCAAATTGTCCCTGATTGCAGATGACATGATTGTGTATTTAGAAAACCCCCACTGTCTCAGCTCAAAATATGTAAGCCAGATAGCTTGAAAACTCTAGCAAAGTCTCAGGATACAAAATCAATGTACAAGCATTCTTATACACCAGTAACAGACAAACGAAGTGAAATCATGAATGAACTTCCATTCACAATTGCTTCAAAGAATAAATACCTAGGAATCCAAATTACAGGATGTGAAGGACTTTCTTCCCAAGGAGAACTTCAAACCACTGCTCAATGAAATAAAAGGGACACAAACAAATGGAAGAACATACCATACTCATGGATAGGAAGAATCAATATCATGAAAATGGCCATACTGCCCAAAGGTAATTCATAGATTAAATGCCATCCATTAGCTACTGTGTGCTATTACAGAATCGGAAAAAACTACTTTCAAGTTCCTATGGAACTAAAAAGAATCACATTGCCAAGACAATCTAAGTCAAAGAACAAAGCTGGAGGCATACATATACCTGACACAAACTATACTACAAAGGCTACAGTAATAAAAGCAACATTTTGGTACCAAAACAGAGACATAGACCAATGGAACAGAACAGAGCCCTCAGAAATAATACCACTACATCTACAGCCATCTGTTCTTTGACAAACCTGAAAAAACAAGAAATGGGGAAAGGATTCCCTATTTAATAAATACTGCTGGGAAAATTGGTTAGCTGTAAATTGAAAACTGAAACTGGATCCCTTCCTTACTCCTTATACAAAAATTAATTCAAGATGGATTAGAGACTTAAATGTTAGATCTAAAACCATAAAAACCCTAGAAGAAAACCTAGGTAATACCATTCAGGACATAGGCATGGGCAAGGACTTCATGTCTAAAACACCAAAAGCAACAGCAACAAAAGCCAAATTTGACAAATGGGATCTAATTAAACTAAAGAGCTTCTGCACAGCAAAAGAAACTACCATCAGAGTGAACAGGCAACCTACAGAACGGGAGAAAATTTTTGCAATCTACTAATCTGACAAAGGGCTAATATCCAGAACCTACAAAGAATTCAAACAAATTTATAAGAAAAAAACAACCCCGTCAAAAAGTGGGCAAAGGAAATGGACACTTCTCAAAAGAAGACATTTATACAGCCAACAGATACATGAAAAAATGCTCATCATCAATAGCCATCAGAGAAATGCAAATCAAAACCACAATGAGATACCATCTCACACTAGTTAGAATGGTAATCATTAAAAAGTCAGGAAACAATAGGTGCTGGAGAGGATGTGGAGAAATAGGAACACTTTTACACTGTTGGTGGGACTGTAAACTAGTTCAACCATTGTGGAAGAGAGTGTGGAGATTCCTCAAGGATCTAGAACTAGAAATATTTGACCCAGCCATCCCTTTACTAGGTATATACCTAAAGGATTATAAATCATGCTGCTATAAAGACACATGCATACGTATATTTATTGCGGCACTATTCACAATAGTAAAGACATGGAACCAACCCAAATGTCCATCAATGACAGACTAGATTAAGAAAATGTGGCACATATACACCATGGAATACTATGCAGCCATAAAAAAGGATGAGTTCATGTCTTTTGTAGGGACATGGATGCAGCTGGAAACCATCATTCTCAGCAAACTATTGCAAGAACAGAAAACCAAACACCGCATATTCTCACTCATAGGTGGGAATTGAACATTGAGATCACTCGGACACAGGAAGGGGAACATCACACACCGGGGCCTGTTGTGGGGTGGGGGAAGTGGGGAGAGATAGCATTAGGAGATATACCTAATGTAGATGATGAGTTAATGGGTGCGGCAAACCAACATGGCACATGTGTACATATGTAACAAACCTGTATGTTGTGCACATGTACCCTAGAACACAAAGTATAACATATATACATATATATATATATATATATATATATATATTGCATTAGGGCAAAGTTTGTGTCTCATTTATCTTAATTATTCCCATTAAGGTAGATCATAATAACTGGTATATATAGATACATACATACATACATACATACATACATAGTAAATGCTCAGTGAACGCTTATTTCAAATTATCACGTAAAATAGAGGAAGTTATCAAGAGACATGAAAAACTATATTTACCCTGTATTTCAAATTTAATCCCTGGGAAGATAGAGAAAAAATCTTGGAGAAGGAAAAGACATGAAAATTAATTTTACAAACATTCTGTTCCAGAGACTTTTCTAGGTCCTTGCAGAATTATCTCAGATAATCATTTGAATATCCTCACCAAATAAGAATAATTACAACCACTTTTGTAAACAAACAAGGCTCTAAAGGCTAATACATTTACTAATTTTATTCAGCTGGTAGATGGTTTAAATCAAGATCATATTCTCAACAAAGCCCTTGTTCTTTGGATTCCACTACCTTTTCCTAACCACATTGGATTACCTTGGGTCTCTTAGTTATTCATTATGGAAGAAAGGGAACCCACTTTTTACTTGGCCAAAAATAAATATTTGTCCCCTCAGCCATCTGTCATTATGTCTGCAATCATGACTGTTAGCTGGATATCTTTAGAGTAACGTTTCCCAAATTGTGTTTTCATGAAAAAGTGGTCTCATGGAATGCTGCACAAATAAAGAGTCACATATTATATTCCTCCACAGAGATTCAGAGTACTATAACAAAATAAGGGCTCTGCGAAGTCCTAAGCCAAAGAAATCTGTTCAAAATAGCCAAGACGGTCTTTTGACCATGAAAGCCTTCCCCTCACCACACAGTAAGGATTAACATTCAGGGAAATGGGACTATACATTGGGAAATGTTGCCTTAGGGTCTTCTAGGAGCAAGTATTCTTTAATTAGAGAAAACATGACCATTACATGAGACATAAAACTTGCTTACACTGTGATAGAATTTGTTTTATTGTTCAAGCCTAATTGTGTCCTCGTTAGTAAGAAGTAAACCAGAGTGAAATAATAAAACACACAGTGTTTCTCGACAAAGCAGGTTCCTGGGAAAAAGGTTCTGGGCCACTTTGAGCTGTGGTTCCCTGAAGGAGGAGTTGCTAAAGGTAAGAGGTGAACAGGTTGTCCCTGAGGACAGATGTACCTTCTTGATTTTATTTAGGGTGGTTCCTAGGTAATGAAAGGAGATATTTTTTTAGCAACAAGAAAGTAACTATGATTCTAGTATTAAACTTTGGGTTATCCTTTAGGCATGATGGAATAAATGACTTGCTGAATTGTGAGATGCTCGTGAATTAATCCCTCATGGAGAAATTGTGCATACAGGCTAAAGCCCTTACTGAAACTGAGTAGGACACTGGGGCTAGATCATAAGCTTTCTTTTATCTGGACTAACTTCTCCCAAGAGAGGGTGATAGGGAGTGTGTTTTAATGTATTGTAAAATGCCTCTTAAGGGAAGTAAGTTTATGAACCAGAGAAGAACCTGAAAAAGATGACACTGACGAATATGCCACAAATAGGCATTCATTGATTCTGAAATTAGAAGTAGTAGAGAGGGAAAACTCTTCTCTCCTCACAGTGGTCCCTCATAGCACCTAGAGTAGTAACTTCTGCCCCACGCAATCTGCCCTGATAGGGAAGAACTACCATTTAGGCAATCCTGGCCGAGTCTGAGGAGATAGCACTGTATTAGAAATCTTAATTCACCCCATTATATTTCAAATGTTCTTCAGTGTAGCTTTTCTGGTAATAAAGCTAATAGTTTCATGGCCAGATACAGGATTCCTGTATTCATCTCTCAATTGGTTATGAACTTGGGTTAGAACTGGGGGTTAAATAGGCATTATTATTATCCCTAAACTCACTGAAGTACTTTGCTTACATTCCCTGTGATGCTCTTAGGCATGGGAAGTCAGCAGGAAAATACTGCAGAATGTCGCTCATGGGTCTCACCCCACCTGCCCTGGCAGTCACTTCATTCTCCAGCCCTTGACACTCACTCAAGATGTGAAAGAGCTTTTTCTCTCTCACTCAGCAACGTGTTTCTTTAACTGATTTTGGCAATTTTATTCTATATTCTGGGAAATTTGACAAGTAAAATAAAATTGCTCAACTAGAATGACATCTTGGTTCTGCATACTATTTTTAATAAAACTACTGACTTCAGACTCACAGACACCAGAAACACACCAAATATTCAACAACAAACTCAGAATATGTTTGTCTTTTATGTAAAGACAAAGATCCCACCTGACTTCTGTGCTCTACTTCTGATACCTGTATTTAATAGGCACTAAGATATTTGTTGAGTAAATGAAATGAAGGAGTGTTACTAGACCCTGGGTCAGTTATTGGTAAAAATTCACTACAAACTTATGTCACTTCTGTCTAATATATAGATAAGATCAGGGCATACAAATTCTACCTAGTTCTCTTCTTTTGTGCTGAGGTGATATTCCCAGAAAATGAGGCCAGAAAAATGATATTGCCTATTATGGGATTTGGCCTCAAGTCCTTCTATAGTCTCCTATGGAGAAGACATACACTATACTTAAACCACAAAGACTATTTCTCCCTAGAAAGAGGCAGGCCTGGGAGTTCTGGGTCTTGTTGTGCCCCTTTGACCCTACCTGTTCCAGCTAGGCATGCTAAGGAAATTTGAAGGGGATCAAGGGCAAAAGATGTTATTTTTTCTTCCCAAATGGTAACCAATCTGTGAACTATCTTACAGTACCAACCCCATAGGAGGAAAAAAATGAAAAGTGACTGTGATGCTTAATTTTATGTGGCAACTTGACTGGGCCATGGGCTGCCCAGATATTTGGTCAAATATTATCCTGGATTTGTCTGTGGGGGTATTTCTAAAAGAGATTAACGTTTGAATCTGTATGCTGAGTGAAACAGATTGCCTTCCCCGATGTGAGTGTGCCTCATCCAACCCATTGAAGACCTAAATAGAACAAAAAGCTCAGTAAGCAAAAATCTGCTCTCTCTGTCTACTGTTTTGGGGCTGGGACATCAGCCTTCTGCCTTTGAACTCAGACTGGAGCTTACATCCTCAGTTCTCCTGGTTCTCAGGCCTTCAGACTTGGACTGGAACTATACCACTGGATCTCCTGGGTCTCCAGCTTGCCAACTGAAGATCTTGAGACTTCTCGGCCCCATAATCATGTCAGCCAATTCCTTATAGTCAATATCTCTTGATAGATGGATAGATGGATGGATGGATGGATGGATGGATGGATGGATGGATGGACAGATAGATGTTCTATTGGCTCTGTTTCTTCAGAGAATTCTGATTAATACATGGACCAAAGGCCAAATAATCCATATGAAGAAAATGTCTCCACAATACTAATTTTTTAATCTCTTTAGTCATCACACGGAAAACACCACTCTCTAACATGGTTAGTTTGTACCCATACTCTTGATTCAGACCAAAATTCCTTATCCCTAATAAAAGGCTATGGTTACTGGCCTAGCAACTGGAATGTGAACTAAAACCTACCAGTCAGAAACAAATGAAGCCATACACAAACTGGGCATTAACTTTATTCTGGAGAACAAAGCATTTTCTTCAGATGACTGAGATAACCCAGTTTGCTTAGGATATTTGTCCAGGATAGGGATTTTCATAAGGAGAATTGTCAAATTCCCTGCATTAAATGAATTTCTCACAGGTTTACTGCTTCATGAAAAGAAATGTCATTTACTAAAGGAGTTGCAAGTCAATATGAATTCTGAAATTGCAGTTGTGATTCTTGGAGGTTGCCAGAGTACATAAAACAGAAAACATAGTGAAAATATCTGTCTACACATGGAAGTTAAAGTGAAAAGTGGGAAACATCATGAAAATAAAAAGTATTTCCTAAATTTAGTTTTGTTCTTACAGGAACATTGCTTCTCTTTATGAATAGATATAAAGAGAGAAAGAAAAGGGTTAAAAATATAATTAGACTTTAAAACACAGAATTATAGGATCTATAATAGGAAACACATGAGGCTTGAAAGGAGAGGTAGAAACAGCAAACAAAAAAGTGCCAATTAACTACTTTTGAAGTTTTCATTTCATCTATAGAAAATCCTCAAAGCTGTTTTGGTTACTGTAGCCTTGTAGTATAGTTTGAAGTCAAGTAGCATAATGCCTCCAGCTTTGTTCTTTTTGCTTAGGATTGTCTTGGCTATACAGGGTCTTCTTTTATTCCCTCTGAAATTTAAAATATTTTTTTCTAATTCTGTGAAGAATGTCAATGGTAGTTTGATGGGAATAGCATTGAATCTGTAACTTACTTTTCACGATATTGATTCTTCCTAACCTTGGGGATGGAATGTTTTTCCATTTGTTTATGTTCTCTCTTATTTCCTTGAGCAGTGGTTTGTCGTTCTCCTGGAGGAGGTCCTTCACATCTCTTGTTAGCTGTATTCTTAGGTATTTTATTATCTTTGTAGTGATTGTGAATGGGAATTCATTTATGATTTGTCTCTGGGCTTGTCTATTGTTGGTGCAAAGAAATGCTTCTGATATTTGCACGTTGATTTTGTATCTTAAGACTTTGCTGAAGTTGCTTATCAGCTTAATGAGTATTTGGGCTGAGACAATGGGGTTTTCTAACTAGAGAATCATGTCATCTGCAAATAGAGACAATTTGACTTCCTCTCTTCCTATTTGAATACCCTTTATTTCTTTCTCTTGCCTGATTGCCCTGGCCAGAACTTCCAAATACTGTGTTGAATAGGAGTGATGACAGCGAGCATCCTTGTCTTGTACTGGTTTTCAAAGAGAATGCTTCCAGCTTTTGACCATTCAATATGATATTGGCTGTGGGTTTGTCATAAATAACTATTAATATTTTGAAGTATGTTCCATCAATACCTAGTTGATTGAAAGTTTTTAACATGAAGGTATGTTGAATTTTATTGAAGACCTTTTCTGCATCTACTGAGATAATCACGTGGTTTTTGTTGTTGGTTCTGTTTATGTGATGGACTCTGTTTACTGATTCGCATGTGTTGAACCAGCCTTGCATCCCAAAGATGAAGCCAACTTGATTGTGGGGTATAAGTTTTTGGATGTGCTGCTGGATTCAGTTTGCCAGTATTTTATTGAGGATTTTTGCATCAATGTTCATCAGGGATATTGGCCTGAAGTTTCCTTTTTTTATTGTGTCTCTTCCTGGTTTTGGTATAAGGATGATGCTGGCTTCGTAAAATGAGTTAGGGAGACCCTGTTTCAATTGTTTGAAATAGTTTCAGATGGAATGTTACCAGCTCCACTTTGTATTTTTAATAGAATTCAGCTGTAAATCCATCTGGCCCTGGGCTTTGTTTTGATTAGTAGGCTATTAATTACTTTGTTAATTTCAGAACTTGTTATTGGTCTATTCACGGATTCAACTTTTTCCTGGTTTAGCCTTGGGAGGGTGTATGTGTCCAGGAATTTATCCATTTCTTCTAGATTTTCTAGTTTATTTGCATAGAGGTATTTATAGTATTCTCTGATGGTAGTTTGTATTTCTGTGGAGTTAGTGGTGATATCCACTTTATTATTTTTATTGTGTCTAGTTGATTCTTCTCTCTTTTATTCTTTATTAGTCTAGCTAGTGTTTTATCTATTTTGTTGATTTTTTCCAACTCCTGGATTCATTGATTTTTTGGAGGGTTTTTCATGTCACTATCTCCTTCAGTTTTTATCTGATTTTCATTATTTCTTGTCCTCTGCTAGCTTTTGGATTAGTTTGTTCTTGCCTCTCTAGCTCTTTTAATTGTGATGTTAGAGTGTTGATGAGAGACCAAAACAGACATATAGATCAATGGGGCAGAACAGAGACCTCAGAAATAACACCACACGTCTACAACCATCTGATTTTCAACAAACCTGACAAAAACAAGCAATGAGGAAAGGATCTCCTATTCAATAAATGATGCTGGGAAAACTGGCTAGCCATATGCAGAAAACTGAAACTGGACCCCTTCCTGACACTGTATACAAAAATTAACTCAAGGTGGAATAAAGACTTAAATGTAAAACCCAAAACCATTAAAACCCTAGAAGAAAATCTAGGCAATACCATTCAGGATATGGGCACCGGCAAAGACTTCATGACAAAAACACCAAAAGCAATGGCGAAAAAAGCCAATATTGACAAATGAGATTTAATTAAACTAAAGAGTTTCTGCACGGCAAAAGCAACTATCATCAGAATGAACAGACAACCTAGAGAATGGGAGAAAATGTTTGCATCTACCCATTTAACAAAGGTCTAATATTCAGAATTTACAAGAAACGTAAATTTACAAGAAATAAACAACCCCATCAAAAACTAGGCAAAGAATGCGAACAGACACTTTTCAAAAGATGACATTTACACAGCCAACAAATACGAAAAAAAAAGCTCAACATCACTGATCATCAGCGAAATGCAAATCAAAACCACAATGAGATACCATCTCATGCCAGTTAGAATGATTATTAAAAAGTCAGAAACAATAGATGCTGGCAAGGCTGTGGAGAAATACGAACACTTTTACACTGCTGGCGGGAATGTAAATTAGTTCAACCATTGTGGAAGACAGTATGGCAACTCCTCAAGGATCTAGAACCAGAAATACCATTTGACTCAGCAATCCCATTACTGGGTATAGACCCAAAGGAATATAAATCATTCTACTATAAAGACACATGCACACGTATGTTTATTGCAGCACTGTTTACAATAGCAAAGACATGGAACCAACCCAAATGCCCATCAATGATAGACTGGATGAAGAAAATGTAGTACATAGACAGCATGGAATACTGCGCAGCCATGTAAAGGAATGCGACTATGTTCTCTGCAGGGACATGGATGAAGTTGGAAGCCATCATCCTCAGCAATCTAACACAGGAACAGAAAACCAAATACTGCATGTTCTCACTCATAAGTGGGAGTAGAACAATGTGAACACATGGACACAGAGAGGGGAGCATTACACACTAGGGGATGAGAAGAGGGAACTTAGAGGACGGGTTGATGGGTGCAGCAAATCACTGTGGCACATGTAAACCTATGTAACAAACCTGCACGTTCTGCACATGTAACCAGTTTTTTTTTTTTAGAAGAAATAAATTTTTAAAAAAGAAATTTCTCAAATTTCTCAAGAAATTTCTCAAAGCTCCACCCTCTAATCACCTGCTACAGAAACACTTGGTACTTTTTTTTTTTTCTTTTTAACATAAATGCAGATCTTTAGACCCTATCCCAGATCTGCTGAATCTGGGTAATATCCAGGAATCCACATTCTACACAAGGCTTAGGTGGTGTTTATATATCCTAAAACTTGAGAACTCCTGATGATAATGCATCTTAGTTCCTGTAAGGTGTCCTAGCCCTTTATCCCTTTGCACTGCTACTTTGAACCTAGAGGTACATCTTTGATTAACTGGAACTTTAAAGGTCAACGTTCCTGTAGAGAAAGACTGGAAAACCTTTCTAGTTTACATTTGAAGCAGTGTATTCATTGCTAGAAAAGAAGGAACAGGTCGATTTTACTCTGGAGAAGCAGATCCACCTTCTGAGGTTCCCATTTTTATAATTTGGACAAGGTTGCAACTATCTTTGTAAGACCTGGCACCCTCACACTCAGCTTGCATCATTAGCCTTCACATGAGTCCCTGGACAAGTTCAACAGGGAACCTGTCCCTAAGAAGCTAATGGGATCTTCCATAAGCATGTATTGCTTTCACCGATTTAAAACAAATATGTAACAGAAAGGACTCCTTTTCAAGCTAAAGAGAAACATGGAAGTGTGCAAAAGGAACTGTGTCAGGGTCCAGAGATTTGCCTCTGTCAACATTGTGTTCTGGGACTTCAGGTGGGCACTACATTCTCAGCAATCATTACTAATTTCTAAAGGTAGTGAGGCTGGATTTAAGAACTTCTAAGCTTCCTTCAAACATCAACAAAACGTGTTTTATTTTTTCCTGTAAGGTTTAGAAATGATTTCATTTACAGTTATTAGTTCTAATAGAAAATCATTAGTTCCTATGTGTGTAAAAGTCTAAAACTAGCACTGAGAATATGCATTGCAAGGTTTTTAGCCCACACTTGAAATATAGATGTTATAAAGCATTATTATGCCTGAGAGAAAGTTTGGAGTTCTGAACACTTTGATTTGCTAAGATTATACTGCAAAACATATCAGTAAAAAGTATTTGAGGAGTAATTTTATTTCAGTAAAAGAGACTTCATCTTAGTTATTTTTATTTATAAAACATCCTAAGGAATATCTATTTCAATATTACTATGTATAGAAATTATTAATAACACCTTGATCTGTTAGTTATTTTACTATAAAGAACCTAGATTTTATCTTATTTTTATTTGTATAGATTCATGGAGTACAAGTCAGTTTTGTTACATGGATATATTGTATAGTGGTGAAAGCTGGGCTTTTAGTGTACCCATCACCCAAATAGTGAACACTGTACCCAATAGGTAATTTTTCAACTCTCTTCCACCCTCCCTGCTTTTGGAGTCCCCAGTGCCTATTATTCCCCTCTTTATGCCCACAGGTACCCATTGTCTAGCTCCTACTTATGTGAGAACGTATGGTATTTGAGTCTCTGTTTTTGAGTATTTCACTTAGGATAATGGCCTCCATCTCCATCCAGTGTGATACTGGTTTCATAGAATGAGTTAGGAAGAAATATCTCCTCCATTTTTTGGAAGAGTTTCAGTAAGATTCATACCAGGTCTTCTTTGTATGTCTGGTAAAATTGGGCTATGAATCTGTCTGGTCCTGGGCTTTTGTTTGGAGATTTTTTTTTATTACTGATTTAATTTCATTGCTCATTATTGGTCTGTTCAGGATAATCTAGATTTTATATTTCAAACATCTCACAATGTCTTCTACCAACAGCATTTTAGTAACTCAGTGATACCCTATTCTATGATCCATATATCTTAAATTATCTTTAAACTTTAAGCTTTAAAAGTGATAAAATAGTTAAGATACATGGTTTATATCTCAGATACTAACTTCTCTGGAGTGCACTCTCCAGTATAAACTGTACTAGAAAATCTGAGAATGGAAAGAATCCTAATCAGATTATCACTTATCCTCCTGCCATAGCTCCGCTGAGTCATCATAAAACTTGTGGAACAGCAGGATTCTTCATTGTCCTACGTGACAAGGCTAATGTTTTTTAATTCATTCATTATCCAGAATTTTCCCCAAAGTCTTGCCCAAGCTCCAAAGAATGTAACTTGAGCCTTAAGTTTCCTTTCATTGTTGGTTGCATAATTCTCTGAGAGGCAATGACCAGAAAGTCCTTCCATCCCTAAAGCTAGGAAACACTGACCTTCAACTTAAAGCCTTTCTCAAGTTTGAAAATATGAGGACTGTATGTGCGAAATATTCTAAGTCCTATAGCATGCCAGCCTGATATAAATCTGTTATGCTTCCTTTAAAAACAAAACTTTAAACTTCAAACTAAGCCTTTTCTTATGTAAAAATTTCTACAGTAGCAAATTGAGGGCCCTGAAAACATTTCTTCCAGCAAAACTGATTCCACTGTCTCCCCAGACCTCCTTAACAGAAAGCAGGAACAATAATCAGACCCTTTTTAGCTGCATCATAAGCAGCTCATGTCATCATCCAGCAAGTACGGTGTTACCAGAAATCTTCCATCTTAGACTGTGAAGAGTCTTGGGTTTTAATTTGCACCTGTGTGTATTTCATTAAAGCAATGAACCTCAAATTTTACAATACCAAGGTTCAGATTACACAGGTAAATGGGACTTACTTTGCATAATGCATTGTCTACCTGATCAGTGGCCACTCTCTGCCAACTCTGCCTCCATGTGACCAACATGCTGTAAGGCATATGGTCAAAGAGAAGAATGCAAGGGAAACAGACTGGTTATGGTATTACAATTAATGGTCACGTATTTTGGTTCTGCATTGAAAGAGAAGTAGCTGTAGTTTAGTGAACTGGTTACTGCATATGACTTCAAAAACCCTAAGTTCAAATTCCT
Source organism: Papio anubis (assembly GCF_008728515.1). Taxonomy (NCBI): domain Eukaryota; kingdom Metazoa; phylum Chordata; class Mammalia; order Primates; family Cercopithecidae; genus Papio; species Papio anubis. Next base: position 25,660,983 of record NC_044990.1, on the reverse strand, counting down.
AGTCTGCAACTTAGTGGTGTGTAATGTCGAGATGATCACTCAACTTCCCTGAGATTATTTCTTCATCTATCAGAATCAGGCGTAAGGACAAAAGAATAGATATATAGATCAATGGGTCAGAATAGAGAGCCCAGAAATAGACTCACACAATACAGTAAGACAGTCAACTGATCTTTGACAGAGGTGCAAAGGCAATTCAATGAAGAAAGGATAGTCTTTATCTTTTCAACAGATGGGACTGGAACAATTGGGCATCCACATGCAGAAAAATAAACCCAGACTCAGACCTTATGCCATATGCAAAAATAATTAACTCAAAATGGGTCATACGCCTAAATGTAAAATGCAAAACTAGAAAACACAGGAGAAAATTTAAATGACCGTGGGGTTGGCAATTACTTTTTAGATAAAATATCAGAAGCAACATCCACTTTTTAAAAAATTGGTAAGTTTGACTTTACTAAATCAAAGACTTCTGCTCTATGAAAGACATTGTTAAGAGAATAAGACAAACAACAGACTGGGAGAAAATATTTGTAAGAAATAGATCTGACTTAAAAAAACACTTGTATCCAAAATATAAAATTGGACATAATAAAAATTAGACAATTATACACAAGACTTGATTATTGTTCTTGCTCCTGATTTCTGTAAAGGAAGTTTGTGAAGAGAGAGTAGAATCAGTTTTGCTGGGAGAAATGTTTGCAGGGCCCCAGATTTGCTACTGTAGATATTTTTAAGGATGAAAAGGTTTAGTTTGAAGTTTAAATATTTTTTTAAATAAAGCATAATAATAATTTAGATTTTATCAGTCTGGCATTCTGCAGGACTTAGAATATTTTGCACATATAGTCATCATTTTTTCAAACATAAGAAATAGGCTTTAAATTGTCTTGGGTTAATGTTAAATTAAATGAGATTTATCAATTTTAAAAGTTTCTGACATACAAATAAAATTCAGTAACAGTTTCCTTTTCTTAGTAAGTTTTTTATTTTTTATTTCAATAGGTTTTTGGGGAGCAGGTGGTGTTTGTTTACATGGATAAGTTATTTGGTGGTGATCTTTGAGATTTTGGTGCACCCATCACCCAAGCAGTGTACACTGGACCCGATGTGTAGTCTTTTATTCCTCGCCATGCCCCAAACTTTCCCCCAAATCCCCAAAGTTCAATGTATCATTCTTATGCCTTTGCGTCCTCATAGCTTAGCCCTCACATATGAGTGAGAACATACAATGTTTGGTTTTTCATTCCTCAGTTATCTCACTTAGAATAATGTTCACCAATTCCATCCAGATTTCTGTGAATGCCATTATTTTGTTCCTTTTTAGGTCTAAGTAGTATTGCTTAATTTGAAGGAAAATATAATAAGTTATAATGCAGACATATAACTGCATATACATGTCTAAATATAGCCATTTGGTTTTCTAAGTGCCGCATTCACTGGCTCACAAGATACACTTTCTGGTGATGACAGTGGATATTTTCTTATTGCTTCACTAATCTAGCAGTTATTTCTTAAGAAGGAAGCAGCCCAAAAGAATTCCCAGTTTACAACATGTCCAATTCTGTGTCTTCTGTAAGAAGAATTAATAATGATTCATGCTTTCTGGGAAAGACAGAAAATGACAATCATAAATGCTTATGAAAAGGATATTTAAGATTACACAAACACAAAGTATTACTTGGATCTATACCCATTGCAAAATGTTCCAAAACTTGTTACTCATAAAACCCAAATTATTGGCTGGGCATGGTGGTTCATGCCTGTAATCCCAGCACTTTGGGAGGCCGAGGAGGGTGGATCACGAGGTCAGGAGATGGAGACCATCCTGGCCAACATGGTGAAACCCTGTCTCTAGTAAAATACAAAAAAATTAGCCAGGCGAGGTGGTGCGCACCTGTAGTCCTAGCTAGTTGGGAGGCTGAGGCAGCAGAATTACTTGAACCCGGCAGGCAGAGGTTGCAGTGAGCTGAGATCGTGCCACTGCATTCCAGCCCAGCAACAGAGCAAGACTCTGTCTCAAAACAAACAATAAACAAACAAATTCTTTGGAGAAATTCAAGATGATGGATAAGAAATTCAACTTATAAAATCACTCAGCAGTATCTGGTTACTATTTTTATGAGTGAAGAATCAAATTGTAGAATATTTAAATGATACGTTATCTTCATAATATGTTTTTCTCATATTTTAATCCCAAAGTAGTAAGTTAGGGGAATATAAGTTAATATCTTTTTTGTAGCAACATGGGCTTTAAAATGTTCTGCTATATTGATTCCTATCAACACAGGCTGATTGATCTACATGAAGGAGCACGATCTACCATGATCCATTCCTTCTCTGAACACCTATCATTGATTCATTTAGAACTAGCACCAGGCCGACTGGACCTTTACTAGACAATATGCCTAAGCTTTCTCTCCCCTATGAAATACAAATTTCAACAACTGCAAACACTTTGTCTTACAGTTTGTCAAAATTCTCAGAGCAGGGTCCAGGAGACAGAGCCAAAAAGAGTTACAAAATAAGTAAAAGCTATGGACCCTGATAGGAAAACCAAAACAGGTATCAAAAACAATATAAAAAGCTGATAGGTATCCTTATCATTGGTAATGGAATAATTGTTACATCCTAAAAGCTAACAACCCTCATAAATCTGACAATTTTTATTTATATTTTAGAGACAGAGTCTGGCTATGTTGTCCAGGCTGTAGTGCAGTGGATATTCACAGGTGTGATGCCACTACTAATGAGTACAGGAATTTTGACCTGTTCCATGTTTGACCTGGACCAGTTCACCCCTCCTTAGGCAATCTGGTGGTCCCTCACTCATCATATTGATACCAAACTTAATGTGAACATCCAATCAGCATAGAGTGCTACAGCCCAGAATTCCTGGTCTCAAACAATCCTCCTACATCAGCCTCCCAAGTATTATAGCTGGGACTATAGGCACACACCACTACGCCCAGCCTAACAATTTCTTTAATGGGAATATTTTGCAAAGAGGAAGATTCTTGTTCTACTTTGCAGTTAAAAAAAATAGGAAAACCCCAAAGTAAGGTCATTGGACAGAATATACATTGTGTCTACTCTGGCTCCATGTATTTAAGTAAATAGCATGTTAAATAAACTTTCTGGAGGGAGCTGGAGTTAAGTCTTTTTTTTTTTTTTTTTTTTTTTTTTTTTTTGAGACAGAGTCTCGCTCTGTCGCCCAGGCTGGATTGCAGTGGCCCGATCTCGGCTCACTGCAAGCTCCGCCTCCCGGGTTCACGCCATTCTCCTGCCTCAGCCTCCGGAGTAGCTGGGACTACAGGCGCCCGCCACCATGCCCGGCTAGTTTTTTGTATCTTTTAGTAGAGACGGGGTTTCATCGTGTTAGCCAGGATGGTCTCGATCGCCTGACCTCGTGATCCGCCCGTCTCGGCCTCCCAAAGTGCTGGGATTACAGGCTTGAGCCACCGCGCCCGGCCTGGAGTTAAGTCTTAAAGCAAGAAAGGATATGAAGAGGAGGGCAGGTGATAGTGCTGGATGAGCCATGAAACAGGAATTAGCTTTAGCAATAGCACGAAGTGTATTTTAAAAAATGATAATAATAATCCAGTGCTAAAATGTAGAGCCCTTTTGGCATACACAGAGGAAAGAGGATGGAAAGAAAGGAGGAATTGAGTTGATGGAGGGCACCAGTGAGCTTGCTGGCAGTATGCTGCATCTCAAGCAACTTACTTAAACTTCCCTCATTTTAAATATCACTGTGTAAAAGTGATCTCCAATGCCCCTGTCTGCCATGTGTTTGTTCAATCAAGCACCTTTCCTAACAAAAGCCTCAGGATTAGCTGCCTCTGGCATTGGTAGCTGTGAGAAAGAATGTGAAATTATTACCAGCTGAAATTGGAGAAAGAGGGCTTGAACGTGACCTCCTGTGGTATGGGCTAATGCCAAAAGGGGTTCAGACTTATACTAAGGACACATATCTCATAATCCTTTTCCCAAAATTTTCCCCACAGATTGAAAGTCACAGCTTTTATACTGGGGGGAAGAAAACAAAACAGATCTGAAAGCAGGACAAAAATAAATCTATCTCTTCAAAACTCTGATTAGCATTCTGGATCTGGATCTTGGGTGAGTTCATACTTTTCTTCCACTAATAATTCCTTCCAGTCACGATACTGTCCAGTGGAGATGAAGTTTGAGCAGTTCCATCTTCCCTACCAGATGACTGTGGGAAGTGAATATGCTTTAAATATAATCAGTCTATTATCCAGCTCAAGGAGTAAAGTGTTCTTTTTAATTTGACTATCATCACCCCACAAGAAGCGCATCCTCCATATGCTAAAGTGCGGTAACCTGTGGGCTGCAGCTTGCTTTTGCACTGCAGATTTTTCAATGTAATTGCATGTAACACTTTATTTATAGTAATGTAAAAGTACTTAAAATCCAATTACATAGCTGGAAATTGCATATCTCTAAACAGATGCAGAATAATTAAAAAGAAATCCAGTGCATATCTATAGAAACTCTTTAGAATTACCAAAATGACTTATTTCAATATCCTCTGAGCAGCTCCTCTGGTTGAATTGCTAGCCTGTATTAGGTACATTAGCCTAATACACATTTCATATGGCTTAATGGGGAATTAAAATGTAGTTTCCTTGCATTTGTTTTTCTTTTTTAGTTTATGACCCAGATAATTTCTTTAGTAGTGGTATGTTTCCATGAATTTCCTTTGCCCAGAGATGGTTTGAGTGAGTAAAGTTCCTTGCTGGGGCCAACCTTTGAGGTGCTTAGTGGTGGACAGAGGGTAAAAGGATTGTGTTTTCAATGTGGATAAGGAAGTGTGGCTTTATGAGATGATATTCACTGACTGCATCAAGCTTCCTATATTTCATATCTAAAAAACTCATAATTGGAAATTCTACCACTCTGGGAAATCCCTGGTCATTATCCACTCATTCTAAGAGCATATAGGAATACCATGAATAATTGAAATCCATCCAGAGTGCTATTAATATTATTAATTAATCTTGTATGCACCACCCAAAACAAAAACCAAACACACAAACTGTTTATCAATAGAAAAAGTTGATAGGTATATTTCTTTTTGGTAATGGAATGATCGTTACAACCTAAAAGCTAACAATCCACATAAATCTAACAATTTTTATAAATGAAACTATTTTGCACATAGGAAGATTCTTTTTCTACATCGCTGTTAAAGAAAAATTACTCTCAGTTGCCCGAGCACAGTGGCTCATGCCTGTAATCCCAGCACTTTGGGAGGCTGAGGCAGCCAAATCATGAGTTCAGAGTTCCAGCCCAGCCTGACCAACATGGTGAAACCCTGTCTCTACTAAAAGCACAAAAATTAGCTAGGTGTGGTGGTGGGTGCCTGTAATCTCAGCTACTTGGGAGGCTGAGGCAGGAGAATTGACTGAACCCGGAAGGCAAATGTGGCAGTGAGCCAAGATCATGCCACTGTACTCCAACCTGGGTGACAGAGAAAGTCTCTGTCTCAGAAAAAAAAAAAAAAAAAAAAAAAATTACTCTCAGTTAAAACTCCTGAGCTTCAGGAAAAATAATCTCTTTGAAAGTTCATATTAATAACTTCAATATTGCATTAATATAATTCTTGGTCTTTAATGTGACATAATTGAAAACATTTTCAGTAACAAAAATATATTGTATGTATTATTTATGCCCACCATGAAGAAGCTGAACTTGCTGTGGAAACCAGGAATTTATTTGTTATACTCAATTTTCTCTTCATAATAGAAATAATAATCCTGGCATTTTAAAAACTGCCAACAGTTTCTACATTGTCTGGAAGCTGATTTTTCTAGATTTACATGTCTCTCTTATTATTCTCATATTTCTCAGCAGTCTTAACAGAAATTCAGGAATGTTGTTCCCAATAGATATGAAGGTGACTCCAGATCATTTCGTCCCCCACCTCTGCCACATCCCTTAGGTCATTTTCCTTGTAGTTTGGTGCCCTCTTGCTCTCTCCTCTGCCTCCTTCCTTATCAACACAGCTCCCAGAAACAGACCTGCTGTGAGTCATTTTCATGAGTATGAAGGGCAGTAGCTCTATTATCTTGTTTTCAGGCAAATGAGTTGCAGGTACCAGGAAGTGGGAGAAAAGAGGTGTTTTAAGAAAGTGAAATTTTTATAGTTATAGTAAATCACCCCACAACTTCACCTTATTAGCCCCAATATAATAATTAGTTTACAAGGGAGAAGAAGGCATGGTCATCTTAAATTTATAAATTAAATAAATCCGTGTGGGGCTTCATGACCTCTATGATTTTGGTTGTTCACCCAGGTGTTTGACAGAACACATTTCCCTTTGGGTTTTGTGACTGTAATCCAGCAATTTGTGACTTTTTATTCACCGATTACTAATCTGCCTTTTCTGTCACTTTCCTTCTATTCTTCAATTGAGGGACATTCACTCATACTTTTCTGCGATGATAACTGTGAGATTGAATGAAGGAGGGTGAACGCAGAAATGAAAACTTAAGACAAAAGAAACTTTTAAAGAAGGGGTCACAGGGCTCCTTGCTTTTAGTGAGTAAGGATCTTGAGCTTCCACAGCCCTTCGTATTTGTAGAGTAGAAAGAGCAGGGAGGAGGAGCTAATGATTGGTCAGTTGCTTGATTGATCACAGGCTCACATTATTGCTAACAGGCTTCAGATGTGCCTAATCACAAGAAACTGCACCTGGGGCGCTACTGCCCTCAGCATTCCTTCTGGGTGGCAGATGCAGTTTGTCAGTTTGCTAACAACCTGCTTTCATGAGAACCGTTTGCTGTTTACTCATATAGCCTCCAGTGGTCACAACCCTCATTCTTTCGGCCTCCAACACTTTTCTATTCTCTGTTTCTTCCTGATTTTTCCAGTTTCATTCTTCTGATGCTTTATTTCAAAAAGATGACTATACTTATTGCTCCTGTTGACCAGCATTATCATTACATAAGAGATAATTTGTGAAATGGTACACTAGCCATGTGGTTTATGTCACCTGCTCCCTATTCCCGATGAAGAAGTCTAATCAGAGGGAGTGAGTGACTTAAGTAAGGTCACATGGCAAGTGGCAGGTGACCAGCAGCTTTTTCCCTCACCACTTAGGAGCTGTTAATCCATTTCTCAGTTGGCTGGACTGGCATGCTCCTGGGCAGAAAAGGCATGAGAATGTTGGATGGCCATCCCAAAGCAAAGACCAAGGTTCATGTGGAAAGGAGCCCTCTTCTGTAGTGATGGTCACCTGGGTCAGGCAGACCTCTTATTCTGAGCAGTTCGACATTGAAAATTCCATAAGGGGGTTGGGGGGCAAGATGGCTGACTAGAAGCAGCCACAATCAGAGGCTCCCACCAAAAAGAACCATAATAGCATGTGAATCCTGCACCAACAACCTAGGTATCCAGGTTCTCTCATCAGAACTGACTATGCAGCTGGCATGATCCACAGAGAGGAAGGAAGAGCAGTGTGGTGCAGTAGCCCACCTGACAGCCACAGGGAGCAGGGGAGCCCCAACACCCCAGCCAAAGGAGGGAGTGAGTGAGCGTGCAAACCCCTGGGGAAACCATGCTTTTTCCGTGGAACTGTGCACCCCATGGATCTGAAGACCCACTCGTGAACTCATGCCACTGGGGCCCAGGGTCCCAAGTCTGGAGCCGTGCAGATTCTCAACTGCCTCTCAGCTAGAATCTCCTTAAGCCTGCCAAGTCTCCAGAGAGGGGCAACCAGCACCACAGCTGCAGCTGCCTACTGTCTGAGCTCCTTGCGGGAGGGGCAGCAGCCAGCACTGGGACTCATAACTGCTTAACACGCTAAGCTTCCTGGGTAGGGGAAGGGCGGGATCCATCTCTATAGCTCCAGGCCATGCTTTTCACCTGATGGAGCCAAGGAGGCTGGACAGCTTGGTCCCAAGTGGTATCTCCCACAGCCCAACACACTGGCTGTGGCAGACTGCAGCCAGAGCACCTCTTCAGACCTGACTCTGACTCATCCATCCTCACTGGTTGGGGCCTCCCTGCAGGAAACTGAACAACTCCAGCCAGAGGCTCAGGGACAGAACCCTGATCTCTCTGGGCCTGTGCCCCTAGCAGGAGGACTGGCCATAGTCTCTGTAGACCAGCAGACTTAGTCTTTCCTGCTGGTAGTTTTGAGGAATCCAGGCAGCCAGATGATGGGGTTTTCCTCAAGTGAAGCACACTCCTTCCACCAAGGGACAGTCAAAGTGCTCCGTTAAATGGGTCCTGTTCCCTGTGCCACCCAACTAGGTGAGACCCTTCAACAGGGATTTTCAGACACCTTATACAGGAGCGATCCTACTGGCATCAGCTTGGTGACCCTCGAGGTCAGAGATCCCAGAAGAAGGAGCAGGCACCCATCTCTGCTGTTCTCTAGTCTCCTTGAGTGACATCTCTAGGTGCAGAAGTGAATCAAATGAACAGGGACAGAAGTGAACCCCCAGCAAACTGCAGCAGCCCGAGAAGAGGGACCTGACCATTGAAAGAAAAACAAACAGAAAGCAACAACAGCATAAACAACAACAAAAATGTACACACAAAACCCCTATCCAAGGGTCAGCAGTCTCAAAGATCAAAACTTGATGAACTTATGAAGATGAGAAAGAATCAATGAAAAAACACTGAAAACTCAAAAGGCCAGGGGCCTCTTCTCCTCCAAATGATTGCAACACCTCTTCAGCAAGGGGGCAGAACTGGACAGAGGATGAGATGGACAAATTAACAGAAGCAGGCTTCAGAAGATGGGTAATAACAAACTCTATTGAGCTAAAGAAGCATGTTCTAACCCAATGCAAAGAAGCTAAGCACCTTGAAAAAAGGTTATAGGAGCTGCTAATTAGAATAACCAGTTTAGAGAGGAACATAAATGACCTGAAGGAGCTAAAGAAACAAAGCATGAGAACTTCCTGTAGCATACACAGATATCAATCGGCAAAACGACCAAGAGGAAGAAAGGATATCAGAGTTTGAAAACCACCTTGCTGGAATAAGGCATGCAGACAAGATTAGAGAAAAAGGAATTAAAAGGAATGAACAAAGCCTCCAAGAAACATGGGGCTACATAGAAAGATTGAACCTGTGATTGACTGGAGTACCTGAAGGAGATGGGGAGAATGGAACCAAGATGGAAAACACACTCAGGATATTATCCAGGAGAATTTTCCCAATCTAGCAAGACAGGCCAACATGCAAATTCAGGAAATACAGATAACACCACTAAGATACTCCAAGAGAAGATCAACCCCAAGACACAAAATCATCAGATTCTACAAGGTCAAAATGAAGGAAAAACTGTTCAGGGCAGCCAGAGATAAAGGCCAGGTCACTTAATAAAAAGGGAAACCCATCGGACTAACAGTGGACCTTTCAGCAGAAACCCTTCAAACCAGACGAGAGTAGGGGCCAATATTCAACATTCTTACAGAAAATAATTTTTAACCCAGAAATTCATATTCAGCAAAACTAAGTTTCATAAGTGAAGGAGAAATAAAATCCTTTCCAGACAAGCAAATGCCAAATGATTTCATCACCACAAGGCCTGCCTTCCAGGAGCTCCTGAAGGAAGAACTAAATATGGAAAGGAAAAACCAGTACCAGCCACTGCAAAAACACACCAAAATATAAAGACCAATGACACTATGAAGAAACTGCATCAACTGATGTGCAAAATAACCAGATAGCATCAAGATGACAGGATGAAATTCACACATAACAATACTAACCTTAAATGTAAATTGGCTAAATGCCCCAGTTAAAAGACACAGTCTGGCAAATTGGATAGAGTGAAGACCCATCAGTGTGCTGCATTCAAGATACTCAACTTAAGTGCAAAGACACACATAGGCTCAAAATAGAGGAATGGAGGAAAATTTTCCAAGCAAAATAAATGCAGGCGTTGCAATCTTAGTCTCTGACAAAAGAGACTTTAAAACAACAAAGATCAAAAAAGAAAACAAAGAGCATTACATAATGGTAAAGAGATTAATTCAACAAGTAGAGCTAATATATATGCACTTAATACAGAAGCACCCAGATGCATAAAACAAGTTCTTAGAGATCTACAGAGAGATAGAAAATTAACAAGGATATTCAGGACCTGAACTCAGCTCTGGATCAAGTGGACCTAATGGACATCTACAGAACTTTCCATCCAAAATCAACAGAATATACATTCTTCTCAGTGCCACATGCTACTTATTCTAAAATCGCCCATATAATTTGAAGTAAAACACTCCTTAGCAAATGCAAAAGAACCAAAGTCATAACAAATAGTCTCTCAGACCACACTGCAATCAAATTAGAACTCAGAATTAAGAAACTCACTCAAAACCACACAATTACATAGAAATTGAACACCTACTCCTGAATGACCCCTGGGTAAATAATGAAATTAAGGAAGATATCAAGAATTTCTTTGAAATTCAAGAAATTCTTTGAAACCAGTTAGAACAAAGACACAACGTACTGTCTTTGGGACACAGCTAAAACAGTGTGAAGACAGAAATTTATAGCACTAAAATGCCCACATCAAAAAGCTAGAAAGACTTCAAACCAATACCCTAACATCAGAATTAAAAGAGCTAGAGAAGGAAAAGCAAACTAATCCTAAAGCTAGCAGAAGACAAGAAATAATTAAGATCAGAGAAGAACTGAAAGAGAGACATGAAAAACCCTTCAAAAAAAATCAATGAATCCAGAACCTGGTTTTTTGAAAGAAAAAAAAAAATAGACTGCTAGCTAGAATTAATAAAGAAGAAAAAGAAAGAAGAATCAAATAGACACAATAAGAAATGATAAAGGGAATATCACCACTGACCCCACAGAAATAAAAACTACCATCAGAGAATACTACAAACACTTCTACACAAATAAACTAGAAAATCTAGAAGAAACTGATAAATTCTTGGGCACATACACCCTCCCAAGACTAAACCAGGAAGAAGTCAAATCCCTGAATAGACCAATAACAAGTTCTGAAATTGAGGCAGTAATTAATAGCCTGCCAGTCAAAAAAAAGCCTAAGACCAGACAGAATCACAGCTGAATTCCACCAAAAATACAGAGAGGAGCTGGTATCATGCCTTTTGAAACTATTCCAAACAATGGAAATGGAGAGACTCCTCCCTAATTCATTTTATGAAGCCAGCATCATCCTGATATCAAAACCAGGAAGAGACACAACAAAAAAGAAAACTTTAGGCCAGTATCCCTGAAGAACATTGATGCAAAAATCCTCAATACTGGCAAACCAAACCCAGCAACACATCAAAAAAACTGATCCACCATGATCAAGTCAGCTTCATCCCTGGGATGCAAGGTTGGTTCAACATATGCAAATCAATAAATGTAATCCATCACATAAACAGAACCAAAGACAAAACCACATGATTATCACAATAGATGCAGAAAAGGCCTTTGATAAAATTCAACATCCCTTCATGTTAAAATCTCTCAGTAAACTACGTATTGATGGAACATATCTCAATATAATAAGAGCTATTTATGACAAACCCACAGCCAATATCATATTGAATGGTCAAAAGATGGAAGCATTCCCTTTGAAAAGTGGTACAGACAAGGATGCCCTCTCTCACCACTCCTATTCAACATAGTATTGGAAGTTCTGACCAGGACAATCAGGCAAGAGAAATAAATAAAGGGTATTCAAATAGACAGAGAAGAAGTCAAATTGTCTCTGTTTGCAGACAACATGATTCTCTATTTAGAAAACCCCATTGTCTCAGCCCCAAAACTCATTGTTAAGCAACTTCAGCAAAGTCTCGGGATACAAAATCAATGTTCAAAAATCACAAGCATTACTTTACACCAACAATAGACAAGCAAAGAGTCAAATAATGAATGAACCTCCATCCACAATCACTACAAAAAGAATAAAATACCTAGGAATACAGCTAACAAGGGATGCAAAGAACCTCTTCAAGGAGAACTACAAAGCACTGCTCAAGGAAATAAGAGAGGACACAAACAAATGGAAAAACATTCCATCCTCATGCTTAGGAAGAATCAATATCGTGAAAATGGCCATACTGCCCAAAGTAATTTATAGATTCAATGCTATTTCCATCAAACTACCACTGACATTCTTCATGGAATTAGAAAAAACTACTTTAAATTTCATATGCAATCAAAGAAGACCCCATATAGCCAAGGCAATCCTAACCAAAAAGAACAAAGCCGGAGGTATCACGCTACCTGACTTCAAACTATACTGCAAGGCTACAGTAATCAAAACAGCATGGTACTGGTATGAAAATAGACATATAGACCAATGGAACAGAACAGAGACTTCAGAAATAACACCACATATCTACAATGATCTGGTCTTCTACAAACCTGACAAAAACAAGCAATGGAGAAAGGATCTCCTATTCAATAAATGGTGCTGGGAAAACTGGCTAGCCATATGCAGAAAACTGAAACTGGACCCCTTCCTTACACCTTATACAAAAATTAACTCAAGATAGATTAAAGACTTAAACGTAAGACCCCAAACCATAAAAACCCTAGAAGAAAATCCAGGCAATACCATTCAGGACATAGGCATGGGCAAAGACTTTATGACTAAAACACCAAAAGCAATTTCAATAAAAGCCAAAACTAACAAATGGGATCTAATTAAACTAAAGAGCTTCTGCACAGCAAAAGAAACTGTCATCAGAGTGAACAGGCAACCTAGAGAATGGGGGAAAATTTTTGCAATCTATCCATCTGACAAAGATCTATAATCCAGAATTTACAAGGTACTTAAATTTACAAGAAAAAACCAACGCCATCAAAAAGTGGGCAAAGGATATGAACAGACACTTATCAAAAGAAGACATTTATGCAGCTAACAAACATATGGAAAAAAGCTCAACATCACTGATCATTAAAGAAATGTAAATCAAAACCACAATGAGATACCATCTCATGGCAGTCAGAATGGTGATTATTTAAAAGTCAGGTAACAACATATTCTGGTGAGGCTGTGGAGAAATATGAACACTTTTACACTGTTGGTGGGAATGTAAATTAGTTCAACCATCATGGAAGACAGTATGGCAATTCCTCTAGGCTCTAGAACCAGAAATACCATTTGATCCAGCAATCCCATTACTGGGTATATACCCAAAGAATTATAAGTCATTCTGCTGTAAAGACACAGGCACACATATGTTTATGGCAGCACTGTTCAGCAAAGATTTGGAACCAACCCAAATGCCCATCAATGACAGACTGGATAAAGAAAATGCAGTAACATAGACAGCATGGAATACTATGCAGTCATATAAAGGAATGAGATCATGTCCTTTTCAGGGACATGGATGAAGCTGGAAGCCATTATCCTCAACAAACTAATGCAGGAACAGAAAACCAAACACCGCATGTTCTCACTCATAAGTGGGAGTAGAACAATGAGAACACATGGACACAGGGAGGGGAACAACACACACGAGGGCCTGTTAGTGGGTGGAGGGTGAGGGGAGGGAACTTAGATGACAGGTCAATAGGTACAGCAAACCACCATGGCACACGTATACCTATTTAACAAATCTGCACATTCTGTACATGTACTCCACAGCTTAAAGTTAAAAGAAAAGAAGAGAAAATTCCCCAAGGAAACAGAGTCAGAAGAAGTTGTTCATCTGGTCTTAGTCATTTTCCAAGATTTACCAGGTGTCTACTCTTGTTGGGCACCCTTAACTGTAGGGCTAGGGAAAGAATTTGTGATACAGAGATGAATATGAGATCACCACTGTCACTGAGGAGCTCACTCCAAGGCAGGAGAGACAGAGTAGTGTGGGCCATGGCATTAGAATGCCATAGTGCTGAGATGCAGGGAGGGGAAACGGATTCACCCTTTGTCTAAGGGATTTTCAACTCTCTCACAGAAGAGGTGAGATTTAGTCTGAGTAGTGAAAGATTAGAACAGTTGACCAAAAGAAAAGCGTAGACAAAGTATTCTATGCAGAGAGAACAGCATGCACCAATACTCCACGTATGAAAAGGCACAATGCTTTCTGGAAACCATCAAAGGTGTGGCTTGTATGTTGAAGAGCTGGGAGATTGCCAGGTGATAAGCCTGGAAAGAAAGGGTGGGGAAAATTTTAAAGTGAGTGGCACAATAATGAGTTTTATTTTCACCTTCTAGGTTATAACAGTTTTTATTAAAGGAAACAGAAATGCCCAATCTGCATTTTTTGATCTAAAGACAGGGTATAAGATATGTAGAAGAGAGATGAATCCCAAGGCAGGGAGACAAGTTAGAGAACTAGTACTAACGACCAGGCAGAACTGCCAAAACCCTTAACTAGGGCAGTAGCCATGGAAATGGAGGAAAAGAGAAAGACAATAATGGCAAATTCAAGAGAAAAATATTATCTTAATTAAATCCTATGCTGTCTACTATCTAGTCTTTGGCACTTTCTCTAAGGAAGATGTTGAAATCAGTAAGAATAAAAATCAGGTAGTAGAAGCTGGAATCAGAGGTCCTCCAAGTCCAAAACCTTGGCCTTCCTGCTGACACCATAAAATGGTATGAATCCTGCCTTTGTCCTCTGAGCCCAGGAAGGGAGGGTGATAGACTAGTGACAGTAGAAAAAGACCATGTTTGCACTAGGAGAACTTTTATATCTAAGTCAAAGTGAATAAAGGCTGGAACACTCTACCACACAATATTGTAGACTGTCTCCCTAGAGGCCTTTCAAAACTATTTCTTGGAAGGTTTAGGCTGGATTCCGTGAAGCTAAGGCACATCTGGCACAATGTGCCCAAATCGTTCTAAGCTCCAAATGGAAATAGCGTGCTGCCCCAGGCTGTGCCAGTCAGAGCCCATAAAATCTCCATGCTTGTTAATTTCTCTGAGTATATTGCACTACGAGTGGCTCATCCAGTAAGACCAGAGGAAAAATCAGCAAGGGAATGGACATTAGGGAATGGACATGAATGAGAGCAAAAGCACTGGATCTCTAACCTGAGGGATGGTGCCAGGAAGTCAACTTGGAAAATGATAGAGGAACTGAGTGTTGGAATCAAGTAGAGGAAACACTTGCTGATATTCAGTGATGAAACTCAACCTTTTGTTTTCCCTCTGTCCTTTTTCAACTTGCAAACATTTTCTAATACTTTCTTCTCAGATGAGAATTTAAGAAAAAAAAAAAAAAAGGTCCCTTGCTGTTCTCCTTTTAAAAGCCCCCATTTATGACCATAGACTGCTAGCATTCCTAAAATTCGAAGTCTCTTCTCTCCAGAAACATCATCTGGATACAGTATTGCATCTGGAATGGGGAGCTGGAACAGGCAGAGGAGTGGGGGAAGCCTGGTGGAGGGCACATATACCTTCTTCAGAGGGGAAAGGAGGCAGGGATTTACTTCAAAGTTGGAGAGATGGTTTAGCCTGTCTTCCCTACCACGGCCAAACAGCTGTACTGACCCCATCTCTTCCCAAAATGAGCCACAGAATCAAAGAGAGTATGTTGGCACCAGGATCTTGAGGGGAGAGAGTCTTGAGCCTGTAACATTAGAAAAATAGACAGTCATCCTCACACTCTTTTTCTAAAATTAGAACCTTCTCTGTCTTCTGTAACATATCGTGATCAAAAGTGTATATTCCTATCCTGTCTGGCAGCTATTCTACTCAGAAACCCCATTCTAGCTAAGCAGAGATCTTTCTGGTTCCTGTTATCTTGGAAATATAATTCCTAACCCTTGTCTTCCTCCTACTCCACACTTGGTCATAGCTCAGGATGTCATCGGAAACATCTTCTCTGAAAGTAGTAAGCAAATGGGAGTTCAACCTGCTCATGTGTGCAAATGACAGTGCATCTGGTTTACCCAGCTGGTGACTCTATGGTCTTCTACTATCCAACACTGGTATCCACAGTACATCAGCCTCAATTTCTTTTCAGGACTCTGATGCTCCGAGTTGCAGTTCAGGAACATCTCCCCTACGAATCCAAACTACTACAGCCTGAAATTTCATCTTTGTATGCAATTAGTTACTAAATACACTGAATCAAATGCTACTTCTAGATTTGGGAGGCTCCCACTGTGCACAAGGGTCACTACTACGAGTCTGAATTATAAGGTGGTTATGCACAGGGCCTTTCCTGAGTCTTTACTCTCTGCGTCATTGCTTCACCCCATCACCGATACATTTGTGAAAACAGGGTAGCCTCAGCAGGAAAAGAAAGAGTTCAGAGTTTTGTGGAAGAAAAAGAATTGGGGGTACAGGGCTGTTGTTAAGTTTATAACTCCTGTTCCTCAGTGACGTCTTTCATTCTACAGGTCTAGCTCCATTCCTCTCTCCTTGCTGCCTTCTCAGCTCAGTGCACATCCCTTTGTTCCTATACCAATGTGGAGTCTTTGGAAACTGCCCTGATTTAGGAAACTCTAGGGTCAGCTTCAGTTATTGTAAGTGAAGCTTGATTATTTGAGGAGAAAGCAAGCCAGTCCCCTGGTAATTACCTTAAATCTCTTCTAACGAAAATAACCAAGAAGGTCTTAATGTTCCCCTCTATTTGATTAAACTTTAGACAGGTTTCTTCCAGACTGTACATCATTGACCTCCCTTTTCTTAGAGCATTTACAAGTTTTTTATCTGCCCCTTTGAGATGTAAATCATCTCTCAGCATCTTTGAGATGTAAATCATCTCTCAGCATCTTACCAGTTTCACATCCCAGGAATGTCTTTCTCAAAGCCATCCCTTTGATAAGTAACCTTTAAGGAAGATAGTGCCCCTATTCCCACCCCTGTGGGAAGGAAGGAACCTAATTTTGACAAACATCAATCGACAAACACAGAAGGCCAAATCTCACTGATCAACCTCTCCAACATTCTCCAAGATTTTTTCACTAGTTCATCTTGGTACACTTATGCCCCCTCTTAATAATGGGAAGTGTGTCATTAGGCAACTTCAAACATCATAACATGCACTTACACAAACCTAGATAGCATAGCCTACTACTCACCTAGGCTACAAACCTGTATAGCATGTCACTTTACTGAATACTGTAGGCAATTATGACACAATGGTATTTGTGCATCTAAACAAATCTAAATATAGAAAATATTCAGTAAAAATAAGACATAATCTTATGGGACCACTGTCATATGTGCAGTCTGTCATTGACCGAAATATCATTATACAGCACATGACTATACTTAAAACCTTTCGTTTCAGGGAGAGTTGAGTTCAATCTCTTTCCCCCATTGGAATAGTCTTGACCCCTATTCCAATAATCTTTCTGTGTTTTTTTGTTTTTGTTTTGAGATGGAGTTTCACTCTGTCACCCAGGCTAGAGTGCAGTGATGCAATCTCAGCTCACTGCAAACTCTGCCTCCTGGGTTCAAGCAATTCTCCTACCTCAGCTTCCCAAGTAGCTGGGATTATGGACATGCGCCACCACACCCAACTAATTTTTGTATTTTTAGTAGAGATGTGGTTTCACCATGTTGGCTAGGCTGCTCTTGAACTCCTGACATCAGGCATAAGCCACCGCACCAGGCCACAATAATCTTAAATAATTTTTTCCTTGCCTGTTTAACTGAAATTTTTCTTTTACAGAATGCAGAATTCCAAACTTGGATATGTGTTTCAACTTAATTCTCTGTACTGTCAATTCCAAAAGAGTAATTGTTGGATATACATCATTATTGATTTGTCAAAGCCTGTAGAATATACAATACTAAGAGTGAACTTTAAGGCAAACCATGGACTTTGAGTGATAATAACATGTCAGTGTAAGTTCTTCAATCATAACAAATGTACCCCTGTGGGGCAGGATGTTGATAGGAGAAGGCTCTTAGTATGTGTGGGTGGGAGTTATGTGAGAACTCTATGTACTTTCTGCTTAATTTTCCTATGACTCTAACCAGAAAAGCAAAGTCTAGTATTTTTAAACATTTCATGGTGCTGTTTAAACTTGTGTACTGTTTTGAAATTTTTATGTCCTCCTATCTGATTGTTACATTACCTTCAATAGATGCCTTGTGTGCCTTTAGAGAGAGAGATTGGAACAGAATTCCTTAAGCCTCTCAATGAGAATCCAAAGCTGGAATCCAGTGGATCTGTCTCTGAATGTTGTGACTAGAAAAAACTGCATTTAAAACAGAAAGCTGGTCAGAAGAGAGACATTAAGTTTCACAGGCCCTGAAGGCGGGCTGGGTAAACTTTCTAATAAGTAAGACAATGTCCCAGTTCCTTACAGTGTTAAGCAGAGAGGATTGACTTGCATTTCAATCAATCAATATGTGTTGTAATATGTGAAAATAGCTTAGACATGAGAGTAAACACTTAGAAGTTTGCCTTAAATATATGTGACCCCTATTCCAATAACCTTTGGAATAGGTTTCTTCCAAAGGTTTTTTTGCTTGTTTTTTAGATGGAGTTTTGCTCTGTCACCCAGGCTGGAGTGCAGTGATGCAATCTCAGCTCACTGCAACCTCTGCCTCCCAGGTTCAAGCGATTCTTTTTTAAATGACTGTTATTTTACCTAAGATTTTTAAAATGTATACCATGTAGCAATGTTTACTTTCTTATCACAGGACTTCCTTACTTTCTTCCTTTACCTTCTGATTTGATTACATTTATTTTTCTATTCCAACTTTCAGTGCATCAGGGTTGAGTTTTCCTGACTTAACTACTGTGAAATTGATGGCTGTCTCTCACTGGTCTGCATACAGCTACCTAAGTCCAGGCAAAATAAGACTGGTCACTCCTTAGTAAGCCCCATTGCTCCATAGCAGACCCGTATTACCCTTCTGTAGAATAGAGAATCCCACGTGCAGTTTCCTTTATTATTTATACACCTTGTGTGCCATTTTAAAGTTTGTGTCCTCCTATCTTATTTGTCACGGCAAATTGCACACTACTAAATGTTTCCTAAGGAAAAGGAGGTTACACAACAGAGAACTGGATCCCTACAAGTTATTAAATCCTTAGTGGTCACTTTGCTTTCATCATTTCACCTTTAAATAAAGGCTGTAACATTTACAATCCACTATGTGACTTGCATGCGTAAGAACACTGCCCAGCTATTTACAGTACCAAATTGCCTTGAGAGAAGGGGGCGAAATCCCCTCTCGTATTAAAATGCTCAAAAGCAATCAGCTGTGCTGCCTATCATAAAATCTAAGATCATAAAGGAAAATAAGAATTATGTTCAAACTGTATCAAATTGTGCCCTACATAGAAGGATGACTGTGTTCCTGTAAACAAAAATATTTTGCTAGATGAATTACTTGATTTCTAGACTTTATTTTAAAATTCATAGACTGCCTTGGCTTAAAAAAAGACAGGAGTATTGAAAATATCTTTTTGTAAGATTCATAATGGCTCTCTGAAGAGAAGTTATGATTCAGATGAATTTTAATTTATTTCAGGCTAATCACAAAAGTTCAGTTAATTAGCACCAAACTACCTTTTTTCACTCTCATAGTAAATACATGAAAATTTTACCTTGCATGGCATTTTTAACAGCGTACATTTTTATTTGCAAAATCAAGATCCACAGAGAGGCAATCCTGTTAAACTCCTTTTGACCATAGAACTTAATCCATTCTGCAGTGTTGCTCATAGTATTTAAAAGGCAGGGAGACCAAACACTGCCTGTCAAAATCCTGCACATGCCTGATGCTAAGCTGCCATCTGTGTCCTCAAGCCTTAGTGAAGTGTCACCACAGCCATTGGCACAATGCTAAGCTCTGTGGCAGTACTTAAACTACTCTGCTTCGTACTATAACTACCTGTATCATTTTTTTCTCCATACACAAAACCACATGCTTAACTGAAGATTCTTCGGAATCAGACTGTGGATCTAAATTTTCTAAGTTATAGCACCTAGCTCAGAGACGTATGCACGTAGACTCTCAGAGAATGAATAAATGATTGCACATTTCAGGAAACCACTAATACATGGTATTAAACTATATTACCACTAAAGTATCCTATTTCCCAATTTCTTATTTGCTCTTCCACAAAACTCAACATACATACACATAATAAACACATATTTACAGCCATTTCCCTTTGTTCTTCATCCTTTTTTAATTCACTGCAAAACTGACCCTAAAGATGGCAGAAGACACCAATATACACAGTCCATAACTTAGCCAGATCTACAGAGGAATACATTCCTAGCTTGTCCCCTTGTTACTGAGTTCACGTATATTCACTATGTTCCAGGCAATTTCCTTGACTAGAAACACAGTAGTGTGCGAAACAGACTTGGCAACTGACTTATGGTGTCTGCAATCCGCTTGGGGAGATAGACACTAAGTAAACAAATAAATACCAATATGACTACCATTTGGGTAAATGAAAAGAAAATGACACTAAGAGAAATTTATGTTAGAGAGGACTCGCTTTAGAACAAGTGGTCTGGGAAAATCTTTGAAGAAGTATTATTCAAGTTGACATTCAAAGGGTGTGCAATAGCTAGTAAGGAAAAGAGCATTTTACACACGATAAATGGAGATGTAGGGAAGAATGGGTGTGCTTCAGGCACTGAAATTTAGCGAGAGATGGAGAGAGAATAGCATTTCTGAATATTGGGAAGAAAAGGCAAAAAGCTGATTTTGCTAAGCCAAAGACACCATGGTGAGGCGTTTGAAGAAAGTTAAGGCTGGCTGCTGTGTGGAGAATAGATTAGGATGGGAGCAAAATTGGAAAGGGGACAATTTAGGGCCACTGAAGTAGTCCACGTAAGAAATAAAGAGGTGGACCACAATGCCAGTAAAAGAAAAGTAGACAGGTTTATGATGTATTTTGAAGAAAAAAGTCTCTAAGAGTTGATGATGGAATGAATATATGAGATGAGGAAAGGGAAGAACCAAGACTGATTCTCAGATTTCAGACTAGCATCTGGATGAATGGAGATGCCATTTAATGACAGAGGATCACTGGAAAACAGATTAACAACATATACATTCTATTCCAACGATCGTGTATTAAAATGAAACTAATAAATGCTGTGTTTTGGCATATGTTTGAACAACATTTACCTACACTATAAAAAGAAACTCCTGGGGTTTCTGATCAGATAGCATATGGTTACAAGTTGCCGTGTCCACCCCAACCCCAAACTGGCTGCCTCTCAGAATTGGAAAGTGGTTGATGGATCCCGGAAATGAAGGTTCTCAGGTCCTGGGGAAAAAAGCATCCTGGAGAGGAGTGCTAAGTGCTGTGGACCAGGGAGAGCCCAGGAATGCTGCCTAAGAAATTTCTGTTCTTTACTGACATTGGCCTGGCTGGGCCATTCTGCAATGTGGTGAGGCAGGAAATGGGTCCTCTCAGCCCATGTCCCAGTCTCAGATACAAAGAAACATTAGGATCTGCCAGGGTTGTTTGGGGCATAGAGAAGGCACCAGCAGATGCACCTCTTTCCCCTCTTACTGAGGGGGTAGGTGAAACAACCTAGGGAGGAGGGCTTAATAGCAACACTGGACGCTAGAATATAAAGAAGGCTTCATTTCTGCATTCTAAGGTAAAATGATTTCGAAGGTTGATTATGTCCCATGAAATCTATCAATCAAGTGTGAAAGAAAAGAAGATATTTTCAGTCAAGCAAAGTCTCACAAATCCTCCTTCTATAGACTCTTTGTCAAGAAGCTGCTGGAAGACGTGCTCCACAGAGTAAAAGAGTAAACCAGAAAAAAGGAAGTCAATATAAACAGGAAATAGCTTCACAGGAGAAAAATATAAGGGAATCCCTGGGAGACTGGTTGAAAAAATAATGTCCTTATGCACCAGGTCTAGAGCAGTGCATCCTAAATTAGACTTGAGTAAAAAAAATTTTTTAACATTGCCAGATTACCTGATAATATGTTTAATATTGAAAGGAATTTTACATTTCTGATAAATAGCAAATGACAAAATGAGGCAAGTGTTAAACATAATCAAAAACACATAATAAAGGGACACAATCATAGTATTCTATGCAGCTCAGCTATGAACAACATAACTGTATTGTGTGATGAAAGAAGGAAAGCAGGGATAGAGGGAGGAATGTGTATAATAATGACTAAGCCTTTATTTGCCATAATAGTGAAGGGAATCAAATGTTACCCAAATGTCTAAAATCCTGAAAATCAAAATTCCAAATGTTGACATTCTGAAAGTTGAATTCTGGGAGAAGTGATTAGTGCATTTTTGGTTGTGCATAGAATAGTTGCATCATGTTTGTTGTATCATGTTAGATGGAATTATTGTCTTGTTATTGTCTTTATTTGGAAATTAAAAATGGTTTAAGGAGGAGCATATGGACGCCAAGCTGACAAGGGGTAAACTTGCGGACTTTAGATGTTGACTGGACTGGTTTAAGAAATACCTAGAAACCTGGTAAAGCATTATTCTGGGTGTGTCTGTGAGGGTGTTTACAGGGGAGATTAGTGTGTGAGTCTAACTAGGACTAGGTAGAGAAGATCTGCCATCAATGTTGGCAGGCAGCATCCAATTGGCCTGGTGCCCAGAGAGAACAAATACACAAGGCAAATTGGTTCTGAGAGCTGGGACAGACTTTTCTTCTGCTGCTTTGAACATCAGAAATTTGACTCCACAAAAAGTGCATTATCACCAAGTTGACTTTGTGTGTAAGCATTGTGTGTGTACATAATGTTGAAACTTCTTCAATAAATGAAGAGTTTTTTTTTTTTTTTTTTTGCACGTCTGTATTTGTGAAAGATAAAATTTCTCAAGATCTGGGCTATTTGAGCAAAAGCATATGCAGTGGTGACCCACTGCACTCTATCAGTCAATGCCATTTGTGCAAATTAAATATACCTCATAATAGCTATTAATGTACTGCTTAGTATGTGCTAGACACTGTGCTAAGTACTTTATATGCATTTTAATCCACTCAAACACCCATTAAGATGGGTACTATCACTATCCTCATCCAGATAATATATCTGAGGCACAGATATATTAACTAATAAGCCCCAAAGACATATGCCTATCATGGAGCTGGGGTATCGTCCAGGCAGGTGGATCCAGCACCCACTCTCTTAACCACTACACTTATCACCTCACAAAACAACTGTGTATGTTCTTCATGGATATAAATTTATGCAAGAATGTTTATTAAACTCACATGGGACAAGGAAATATTAAACAAATGACCGTAACTCCTAATGTGTGGAGAGGTGCATGGGGAGAGGAGGGTAATTGTAATGGTGACTAGGGATGAAGGAGAAAAACAGTAACATAAATTTTAGAGGACCAATGATGACAGCACTGATATGCTGTAAATTAATCAGCATGGTGCCATGCACTGATTAACTCAATTCTGTGTCCCTATGTTGAAAGAAAACAAATATAAAGATGTTTTTAAAAGAAGAAAAATGCTACAATGCTAATTAAGAATAGGATATGTTGGCAACTAGCATAACAGCTTCCCAATAAGTTCAGAGCAGCTATAGTAGATTCACTTTCAGAATTGGGGCAAATTACTCTTTCTTTGCCTGAGCTCCAGAGGAAATGGTTGTCTTTCTTGATAAAAGAAAAGGACAAAAGTGTACAAACGAATGGCTCACCCAGCCCATCAAAGATCAAACACGTGCATCTCAGAGCCCTTCTTTCTCCTGTTCCATGTCAGGACTTTTAGGGAGTGCACATTCTGAGACATGTATCATGCCACATCATGTCAAAGGCACTCAACTTAAATTGAGTCGTTCCAACACCGCTGAACAACATTCTTATAAAAGGCAATGTAGCACTTAATTTTTTCCTGTGTGGTCCACACTATCTCATACGTTAATAATTTTTTTCCCAGAGTCTCACTAATCTTTATGTTCCTTATGGATAGAGACCATAGCTTGTGTTATTGTGCATGTTCCACATTCCATCACTTGAGAGTAGACACCAAATTGCCAATAATTTGTTGGTTGTTTTTTGAGATGGAGTCTCGCTCTGTCGCCCAGGCTGAAGTGCAGTGGCACGATCTCTGCTCACTGCAAGCTCTGCCTCCCAGGTTCATGCCATTCTCCTGCCTCAGCCTCCCGACTAGCTGGGACTACAGGTGCCCACCACCACATCCAACTAATTTTTTTTGCATTTTTAGTAGAGACAGGGTTTCACCCTGTCAGCCAGGATGGTCTCTGTCTCTTGACTTCGTGATCCGCCCACTTCCCAAAATGCTGGGATTAGAGGCATAGTCATTGTGCCCAGCTAATACTTTTTAATTAAAGAGAAACTTAAATATTTTGGTAAAGTCTAAAATACAGGGTTCAGAACACCACCACCACCCTGCTGCCAAACTTTGTGCATGCGCACACACACAACTGTAACAGAAAGTGTTGTGAGATCGTTAATAGATGAAGATCAAGTTTAAAGACAAAGTGAAGACAAAAGATTAAAAACAAAACTGAAAAGACAAAGGAAGCAGGGCTGTAGGCATCTGTTGCTGAAAATGAGGGAGAAGACATGAGACATGCTGGGTCTCTTCCCCACAACAGCAGGATGGTCAGTCACCATTCCAGAGCACTGCATTCCAGAAAATAAATGCACAGGGAAGAGAAAGTGAAGATGCCATTGCTAGCTAAATGTACTCAATGTAAAACAACAATTCTGTGTGTGTGTGTGTGTACACATATATATATATATATAATTTCTCATCATGTCCATCTGTTAAGCAGTAACTGAGTTATACCTTTTAGGCAGCCAGAAGTTGCCTCATAGTTAACTTGTGCAGAAAACTCCAGGTTTCTTTTCAATATAGAATCCTATTGTCTTTCTGATGGATCATAAAGCATCAGATTTTAGAATTTCTTTGTGGTTCTGAATATTGACTTTTGAGTCACTGGATATAAATATATATTTATATAAAATATATATCTATATCTATCTATATATATATATCTTTTTTATCTATTGTCTACCCCTTCTATTGCCCAGAGTACCTGGTAAAGCAGCTCAAAAACTCTGGGCAAAGGACCTTGGCACATTTGAAGATGTGTAAGCAAGCGGGAAACACTTGGCTGAATTTCACCATTCTTCCACTTACCTTACAATGGCAACTACAAAGTTCTTATTGAATGGATTGAGCAGCTATCTGGTTTGATTGTAGCTTCAGTGCATCCGTGCCTCGGACCTCTGTGGAATTGCTATTTCATTGCTATTTGCAGCAATGTTCTATAGTAATCATAACTTCTGTCCCTATGGCAACCACAGATACCTGAGATGTTACTGCCTCTTTTTTGCCAGTGGAAAAAAACATAGTTAGAAAAGAAAGAAATATGGCTAGTGGCCCTTTCTACCTTATTAACCTGTTTCTTGCTCTGAGTTGTGCATTTTCAATTAGGAATCCCTGAGCTGAACTCAATAGCTGCATGCACAAGCATGCCATCAACTGAGCAGGTACAAATGAGAGACAAATGTGTAGATTGTATGCATGATTGCCATCTTCTGGATATGAACTGAAGAATATACGTCATGTATGTGTGGGACAGATAAAGGACATCCTCTGGCCAGGACTAATTTACTTTTGCTGTGTTCATTATCATTTCTCCTTCAATTTTAAGTCCTTCTCATTAGATCAGTACTTGTCTAAGGGTGATTTTTTTTGACTGACTCACACAGGGACTTTTATTAAAAATACGACATCCTAAATTTCACAAGGACCCGTTGAGTTAGAATGCAGAATGAAGGGCATAATCCACATTGTAAATAACTTTCCATTTGATTCCCATGAATGTTAACATTTGAGAACCATTGCAGTAGGTAACCTTTCAGAGAAAGAATCTTATATTACTCATCTTTGTATTCAAGGCTTCTTGCGTGATGCTGGTTAAGTTTTTTTAAAAATATGGCCTGTTCTCACGATATTGATCAGCATCATATCATCACCAATATCTCCTGAGAGTCCATGGGTCAGGCTGATCGCTGTCTTCTCCAAGAGTCTACAGACTATACTCAAGGGAGATTCAGGTGCAGGTAAAATTAGATGGGATGTTGTTTCTCGTATTGGTTCTAAATATAGCTATACATTTATTATCTAGTCTTTAAGAACATGTGTTTGGGACATTATAGTTCATATCCTATGACCTTGTTGGATCTCAAGAGGAAAGATCTTTTTCACCTTTGCCTTTACTGACTTTAAATGACTACTCTAAGATTTTTGGAGGGTGCCAATGAGACTAGCCTCTGGGCTACACCAACAGAGATAAACCTGTTTGCAATGAGTGCGGGATCTCTGGTCCATTCTTGTTGCTAAGTGGGAATACCCTGTCTTCACTGACACTGCCCCGGAAGTTTGCACAAGAGACAAGAGTCTGAAAAATGAGACCTGGGGCACACACTGACAAGTGTATGCCTTCAAAGAGAGGAATTAATTGATCCTGAATATTGGGCCCTGACACTAAAAAATCTCAGTGTATTCACTACTAAGGATGAGTATTACTTTCTCTTTGTGTGAGTCTACAGAGGATCCAGGGTAATTCTCCTTGTCCTTTATCATGTCAGTATGTTTTTTCACACAGGAACATACAGTTTTCAGAGAATAAAATTAAACTAATGAGATTCAAATTAGCGCATTATTTTTAGTGTCCTTTGGTTAAAAATCGGGAAAACACTGATGTGTGTATATTAGTATGTGGAGGGGGTGGGTAGAGGAGAAAGGAGAGAGAAAGAAGAGAGAAGCGGGGTGGTGTTTTCCATACCCACAACCATTTCAGGATTTCTGGAACTTCAATCCAGCAGGTAGACCACCAGGACCTTTTCGTGTGATAGATTCTAAGGAAAACATGATGGAGGAGATTAGAGGCCTGAAGGTAGATACTTGGATATTAGGATTAAGATTTTTGAAAAATGAATACCTAAAAGAAGTAAGGACCTGCCACGATCCCTGGGAGACTGATGGGAGCATGAGAAGGTTGGGAGAAAAATGGAAGACAACAACCTGTTGGGCTTGGAACAAGATTTTTGGAAAAAAGAAAATATATAGGAGTGGAGTAGCTGCCACTTCTTGGTATTAAAATAACCAGGGTCATTGCAGGAAGACCCAAGGTGAAAGAAAAGTGTGGGTAAGCAGAAGTTGAGCATGGCAGGGTTGGGGGGAAGCAGGTAGTAGGGCAGGAATACAAGGACGGCCAGCTTAGGGTTATAGGTAAGGCAAGGTCGCTGAGGTGACTAAGAGCCAGGGCTTCGGTGCACAGCAGGCAAGGCAGCAGGAGCCCAACTGCTGAGGACAGTCACCGAGGAGCCATCTGGAAAGTCACTGCATCATGAGCACAACTGGAAGGCTCTTTGGACCAAGAAATTTCAGGAAGCCCTATCTGGACTCAAAGGATTCCCATTCCCTGGCATTTAGAACTTACAGGCTTTGTACCTTCTAACCTTTTGCTGTCCTTCTGCTTCCCTTCCCCTCTGAACAGCCTAGTCGCAGAATATTCCACCATGAAAGTTGAGCTTCCAATTTAGCGATGGTTGCTTTGCTTCCCTGGCTTCCTCTTTCTCGCCCATCTACTCGTGCTGTTTTTCTTGGGCTTGATGCTTCCTGTGGCCTTAACCCACATTGCCTTTTCTGCATTCACTTCAGTTGTCTTCAAGTGCAGGTGACTCGACCATCATTATGGCCAAAGAGTAAGGGTGGTTGGTTTTACCACTGTGGTCTTGGATGGACAAACGGGGATAAAATTGAGATTTAAGTGAGATTTGTCTTCATTGCCCCTTGCCTATAATTAACCCCATACACTGTACAATTGACAAAAATGATGTCTTGCCCAATATCACACCTCTAAAACAAAAACAAAGCTTTGTGGCATAATAGGAAATGTTATTTTATTATTTCCCCTTATGTGCCAGCCAAGTTTGAAACAGAACGGTTGTTCTATATTTGCACTTCATTGTATTTACTTTGTCTTGTAAATTATCCAATTTTTCTTTCATTGTTGTCTCCTGTGGCCTTCAGGAACAGATGTTTCTTTTGAGCATCTGGCAGCTCTAATCCTGAAGTGTCAACTTAAAGGGACATTATTTTGTCTAGCAGCTCAGGCACCACACAGATATAGCCTAGGAGGATTGTATGTGCACAAAGCAAGCCTGAATACGCACATGCACACACACAGGCACTTATATCCCACAAGCCTGGAACTATAAATATGTGTGAGTCACCCAATAGAATAAGAGAAACAATAAGGAAATGTAGAAGTTGTATTTCTCACAACATTTCTATTTTCAAAGCTGTTTGAATAACGGTTTTAACTTAGGGTATTGTCTCCAGTAAGTGCAGCAGAACTAGACGCTCCAAGGTCAGTTGTGCTATGTTTGTCTAAGATGAGACTAATGTTCTGTGCTTTGTGTGTATTATCCTTTGTTATGGTCTTTAGTACATTGTGAGCCTTTGTTGCCCTGACTGTCTATTGGCCTGATAACTTCAGGAAAGTTTACAGTAACTCCAGGATCTTTCCTGAGGTATAGATTTTAATGGCCATTATCCTGAGTGTACTTTGAAATAGTTTGCCTCCCTTAATATGTCATTTCTTATATTCCTTTACAGAAACATTACAGATTGGTTGACCCCAAGGTATGTGCTCTTAATTCATACACAGTACTTCTTTTCATGGGCTATTTTAAAATACAGAATATTACTCAGATATAATGGGACTTTTTTTCTGTAATAGTTAACATTTTAACAACATTTTAGGTACAACTATTAGCAAATACGATTTCCTACATTTTAATTCTAGAAAGTATCTCCCTGTATACTAATTCCATAAATATGGAATGAAAATATCAGAAAGGATTTCCTACCACTTACAGACTTAAAGGTTTTCTGTGCATTTTATCCCTTGGTTTCTTATTTATTTTACATACATACACACATGCATGCATTTATTTATTTTGAGACAGAGTCTCACTCTGTCACCCAGGCTGGAGTGCAGTGGTGCAGTCTCGCCTCACTGCAACCTCCACCTCCTGGATTCAAGTGATTCTCGCCTCACCCTCCCAAGTAGCTGGTATTACAGGTATGTGCCACCACACCCAGCTAATTTTTGTATTTTCAGTAGAGACAGGGTTTCACCATATTGGCCAAGCTGGTCTCAAACTCCTGACCTCAAGTGATCCACCCACCTCAGCCTCCCAAAGTGCTGGGATTACAGACTAGAGCCACCATGCCCAGCCTCCCTCAGTTTATTTATTAAAGTATGTGACTTCATTGAGGCCAATGTTCTTTACTAGTAGTGCTTACTTAATTTAGAGAGTTTGTTTTGAGGCTTCTGCCCAGAGATAAGCTGTATTTCTTGACCTCTCTTGCATCTAAGTAGAGCTAAGCAGCTCAATTGTGGCCAGTAAAATGTATGTGGAAAAGGTGTACCCCACTTTCAAACGTGACCCATAGAAATCTCCTATGTGATCCTCAATTTTCTGTCTTCTCTCAACTTTCAGCTGGATTTCAATGCCCAAGGTGACTTTGAAAGTCTTATGTTGAAAGTGAAGATCTCCATCAGTCTGAGTCTTTCAATGCCTGTGAGGAGTAATTCTCCCAAGGATTGATTGGATTTTATATGAGCAAGACACAAACATATGTTTAGTCTTCTTTGTCTACAAATGTTAAGCTTAAAGGTCTAAGATTTGTGTTTTTATGCTTTCTAATCTCTCCAGGATTCAATCGTATTTAATACCTTACATAATAAGACTGTGACAATGCATGCATTTTTAGAGAGATATATTCATTACATCAGGGTCTTTGTCAAACAACTTGACAAACCCTAGGGTGACTTACTCCTTGTGTTTTATTTCAGGAGTGGGAATGTAGCTCTCTACCTCTCTGGAGTGTAAAGAATCTTTAAGCAAAGGCGGGGAAAGAGTTCTTCAGTTATCTGGAAGGTTTCTTGGTTAAGCCAATATTACCAAGTACTGCTAGCCTGGACCATTTTTACCCTGGGTCACATGATTTGTTGTAATGACCTTAAAATATTATAATTACATTGCAATTGAAAAACAGATGTTCATCACTTCTTGCCCTTTTGGCTAAGATCAAGTGAAAAACAGATGTTCCGAAGTGGAGGCAAGTGCGTGTGCATGTGAACACACACACACAAACACACTCCTATTTCTTTCTGCCATCATGCATTTTTACCTATAGCCACACCAGTAAGACATACAATATCTCATCCTCTTACGGTTAGTTGTTCCTAAACATTTATTACAATGTTAACTGTTGGGGTAAATTATGTACCATTTTCAGGAAGCAATGTGTATTTTCAAATAACCCCATTCATATAGATTGATATAGTATAGTAGATTGATTAAAACCATGAGGCTTGGAATTTCAGACCAGTTTTTGAATAACCTTGCTGCCAGTTACTGCGTGACCTTGATCAAATTATTTAATCTCTTGGAGCCTCCGATTTCTTTGGCTGCAAACCAGAATAACTTAATCATTGGATTACTGTGAGGACTGGATTAAACAATACCTCCAAAGTGCCCCCCCAAAATTCTCAGTACTATTGGAAGCACTTAACAGATGTGGTTACTATCATCCAAATGGTTTGACTTTTATAACTGTAAGTGTAATATTACACACAACACAGAAGACAAATCCAATACTTGTTTTTCATATGTGAAACCAAAAAGTCTATCAAGAAAAGAAAATTACCTTTTCAAAAATAGAAGCAGTGTCCAAAGAACAGGGGGTCTCCCTAAAAATGTGAAAACTGGCAATGTGGGATACCATTACAAGGTCTATGACTTACTTTGATGTATTTCATCATGATCAGTGCAGTATTATGTTTGAGCTGATTAAAGTTTAGAGGCAGCCAGCTGGTCTTATACCTAAAGGGCCATGTTCCAGGAGCAGTTCCTACAGGTCATTCTGTTGGCCAATCTATACAACTAGAATAAGTTTTTCTTCTAATGAGAACTCATTTCTAATATTCATCACACTCAATAATGTCACTGGTTCTATCAATAACACTTAATGACACATTGCTAGCATGCTAGAAAACAAAATGAATTTTCATTGATAGAACCAGTGACATTGAGTGTGATGAATATCAGAAATGGGTTCTCATTAGAAGAAAATAAAGTTATTCTAGTTGTATACACTGGCCAAAATTATTTAGAGATACTCTCTACCCCTGCAAGAAAAGGGTATAGGAATCTACCCAGGCTAGTACCCTTCACCCTGGGGATGAAGTCCATAGCTTGATACCTAATCAATTCCATGTCTAGTCATTGGTTTAGGATAATTCTGACTATAGGATGCCAACTACATAGGGACAAGCTTGCTTAAGAAATTTTGTTGGCCTGAGTGAAATTTTCAAACAGGAATAGAAAGCTGGAATTTTATTGAAGCTAGAGATAAAAATATGATGTAGAAAAGGTGTTGAGCATTCTTTGCTACTGAATATTTACCTAACAAATGTGTCCCTGTGTAGAAAAATTTCACTGCAGACTTGCTTTCATTTTAACTTGATAGCAAGGTTATCAGAAGTAGTAGCTGGACACCAGAAAGAACCACACAGATATGCATGAACAAATTGGCTACATCAGTTCACAACACACTTTCTGCCATCTTCTTTTAATTCTCTTCAATAGCCAAGGACTTCCATAATAATCATGGAGCATCCTATTTGGTTGTCCATTTACTAGACTGAAGCCTATCAAACAACATAGCCTAATGGCTCAGAGCTCAAGTCCTGCCACTTACTAGACATGATACTTGGCAAATTATTTAACCCTCCTGTGCCTGAGTTTCTGTACTGGAGAAATGGTCTAAAAGTGCCTACCTAGATAGATTATAATAATTAAATGATACCCATAAAGAACTCATAACCATTTCTGCCACATCTCTCTAAGTGCTAGAGATTATTACTTCCCAAATTCTCCACCAGACTTAGTCTGGAGAGGTTACAATAACGGTTGGCACCTCTGATTCTTGTTCAATGAAGGCTACTTTTCATGGCAATCATGTTATAATTTTATTTGTGTCTGGAAAACCCTTTAAAGGATTCTGTTTGAGCTCTGTCATCATAAGCTTTCATCATTTTGATGCACCTGTGGCTCTGTCTGCTATATGCTATCTTCAAGCTGGAATCTCCCCAGTTTCCTCCTTGGTACACACAGGCCAAGTCACTCCCTTATTCTAAAATCATCTTTTCATTTTGAAGTGCTCCTTTTGCACTACAATCATGGAATGGTCCCACTTCCATAGTCTAGCAGACTTCCTGCTTTTGTGGATAGCAAGGTGAAGGAGAAAGAAAAAAATAAAAGTCTCACTAGAGTACCTTTTTTTTCTACCTACTCCTAACCCCCACAACTTTGGCTGCAAGAGTGGTAGGAAGAGTGGAGCAGGGAGGAGAGAAAATGTGAAGTGAAAGGTAGCATAGAGTGCACTGAAATCAGTCAGCACAGTTCTTCTCCCTTGGACTGCATCTCCGTGAATCAGTATGTCGTTCTCTTTCCTTTTGAGGAGTCTCTTTTTTGTTGTTTTAACTTCAGAATTTTAGATTGCTGTGTTTTGACATACACAACTTTAATAGGCAATCTTTTTGAGCCAAATATTTATACCAGACTTCCAATACAGTGTTTCTCCCTTTATTAAAACTTAAAAGATAGATAAAATTCACACTCATAGAAAAAAAAATGTCTAACAATACAGGAAATCAATAGAGCGAATATAAGCCATCACCAAGCAATACACCTATTTGTTCAGGGTTTTTTCTTCATTTATTTGACTGGGAAGGGGAAACTAATAGTTATGGTGCTTCAGGTATATGCTGGACATGGATAAGTCTCATGATATTTTCTTGAGATGGGTATTAACACTATCCCTTTTGCGGATGTGAATATTGAATTCTGGAGGTTAATCTGGACAGAGACACAAGACATAAGTGACAAAGGTTTTATTTGACCTTCAAGCCTATATCCTTACCAGTGTACCACA
The DNA here is from genome assembly GCF_008728515.1 of Papio anubis. NCBI lineage: Eukaryota > Metazoa > Chordata > Mammalia > Primates > Cercopithecidae > Papio > Papio anubis. The sequence goes on along the minus strand of NC_044990.1, from coordinate 25,628,061 downwards.
CTGCTTCCAAAGTCATTTTTAAGTGAAATAATCCAGGTATAGAAAGACAAATACTGTATATTTTCACTTACATGTGGAATCTAAATCAGGCTCCAAGAACCAGAAAGTCGACTGGTGTTAGCGGATGGAGGGTGGAGGTGGGTAGGGAGATGATGGTTAAAGGGTATAAAATCTCAGGAGAAATAAAGGTTATTTTTAGATTTATTACACAGCATGGTGAATACGGTTAATATTAGATTTCAAAATTGCAAAGAGTAAATTTCAAATGTTCTCACCACAAAAAAGGTATTTGAGATGATGAATATGTTCTTTATCTTAACTATTTCACATTGTCTTCATAAATCATAACATCACTTTATACCTCATAAATATATACAATTATAAATTGTCGATTTACAGTAAAAAGATGACCTTCACTAATATCTGCATTCAGAAACATTTCTTTTTCTAATGTTGACTAACCCTTCTATGGTTTTTTAAAGTGTTCTCCTCTCCCACCAGAATTGATGATGAGTCTGAGAAAATGAACCACTCATCTTGGCTTCCGGCTCAGGTACTCTACTCTCCCCATTTAAACAACAGTCTGAGACATTTTCTAAAACCGAATGCTCAAGGTAGCAGCAATGTGTCCCAAACACAAGTCTTATCCTGTAGCTCCTCCCAAGATGTACAAAAGCAAAGCCTACAAACCTATGGAAAAAGACAAGTGTTCTAAAAATACATCATCGACTGGAAGAGTGAGAGCTGTTTTTCAGGTGGTGCTAAAATGGGCTATTGAAAGTATTTGTTAGAAATGTCAGACTTTGAAAAGCAGTGATAAAAATGCGGATCTGAATTTGCCAGAGAGAATTGGATTTAGAAAGCTATGGAAATTATTAGGAAGTTATGTTTTAAGTGACCAGCTTTTTATACGTCTTCTTTGACAGTGATTTGTGCGTAAGCTTCTCAAGTAGTTCACCAAAAGTCCTCACAGATATTTTTAATACAATGAATCCTTCAAGCTCTGATTTGTCAGAACTGAGAGAAACAGCAGGGTGCGTTGACTTGAGGCAGCTCCAGAATAATACAAAAATGTCTGGGCTTGCAGTGAGCAACTGTACAGCTGATTTAAGTCTTTAGAAAATTTTTATTTTATTCTTGTGTATATAAATCTGCTAAAAATCGAATCATATATAATCATATATATTTAAATTAAACCATACAAAAATCAAATAACAGAAAAATATAAACAAGAAAGTAAAATTCACCTGAAAACTCACTACAAACTACAAACTAACTCACTATAACTAAAACATTGTTGACATTGTGACATATATCAATGCAATATTTTTCTTTTGGAACTTCCTAATTCCTCCTATGTCTGCCCTTGTACTCATTCATTAATTCAGTCCAGAAACATCTGGTACTTATTTGAAGCTACTGGTCCAGGTCCTGAAAAGATAACAACCTCATAATAGTCTAAAGAAGATAGATCATTAAATAGACATGTGCAAATCAGAATGTAAAGCTGGGTAATGGTTACCTTCTGCATCTTTGCATCTTCATTGTCTGGGTAGGGGAGCAATATGCTAAGCAGACATTTGCTCAATGATGAATAATTTTTTCAGTCAGTTAGTGAATACAATGTGCTAAGTGCAAATAGAAGTGCTTCATGGAAGCACCTGAGAGAAGCACATAAATATGACCAGGAGAAATTTTCAGAGGTTATGTCCAAACTGCACTGGAGGCACAGGTAAGAACTTATCTTGAAGCTGGAATAGCATGAAGACTAGTGCAAAGTCCAGATGGAAATGAGTATGGCACATGGAGGGAAACGCAAGAAATTCAATTTGAATGATTCAAGTTGAAATGAAAATTGTGGCAAAGTCTTGACAGGCCATCTATGCCAGCGAGGTAATGAGGCTGGAGTTTATCTTCAGGCCAACACGAAGCTAAAAAGGCTTTGATTATTAGAAGAATGGCATGATTTCCATCTCAAGAGGCTACACTCTACAGTGCAGACTCCTATTCTCCTGTAACTTAGTCTCAAACTTTTTGAAAAAATTAAAGTTATGTTTCAAGTCTCCAGTGAAGACAGGCTAAATTATTTCGACCAACATCTCTGCTGAAAATCGATTGGATTCGGTTTAATCACATTTTTAAAATTAATTAAATTCCATTTGACAAATAATAGTTGCTATATTTATGAGGTACAATGTAATGTTTTAATCTACGTATACATTTTAGAAAGGTTAAATCCTATCCCTTATCAATTTATTTTTTATGATGAGAATGTTAAAAATCTATTCTTTAAGCAATTTTGAAATATACAAAAATTATTAACTGTGACCATGGTGCAGTGAAATAGATTACTGAAACTTATTTTTCCAGTCTAACAGTAACTGAAACTTTGTACCTTTGGATTGTCATCTCCCCTTACCCCCTTACCCCCAGCCTCGGTAACCAACATTCTACCCTCTGTTTCTATGAGATCAAATATTTTAGATTTCACATATAAGTGAGATCATGTTGCATTTGTCCTTTTGTGCCTGGCTTATTTCACTTAGCATAATGCCCTCCAGGTCCATCCATAATGTTGCAATGACAGATATCATATGCTTAAACACATCAGGATTAGATACGACAGCTGCCCATGGGGTTCCAGAGAAAGCCATCCATGGAAAAGTGCCATGACACTCATTAGGAAAGTGCTCTCTGGGATGCCTAAGAAAGCGCCTCATGAGATGATGCCACTCCATGAAGCTACACAAGGGGACATTAGGCAAAGCTATTCATGAAACCCTCTGAAAAGACACTAGAAGTTTTCCAGGGGAGGCTGACCATGGGGAAGTCCTAGTGTCTGCTGGCCACTGGCCTGTGCTGAAGCTAGTTGCTACCAGGGTCAAATGTATTTCAGAAACCCAGTAGATACCCACCTAGAAAAAGACACCAGAATCAAAAAGAGAAACCCGTTCCTCCTCCTGTATCCCTCCAGTACTCTCCACTGATAGTTGGATATCATGCCACCTGGCAAAAGAAAACTATTTACAGGTCCCAGATCTATTACTGCAGAGATGGCAATGAAGGGTGTTTGGAAAGAGGCACTAAATCAGTAACTGCAACAGATAATTTAAAAAAATAAAAACCAGGGAATTAAAGGTCACTTAGAGGTGATATTGCAACAAGGTCATTTTTTACCAGCCTGTGAATTTTTTTTTTTAACCTCACAAAGTAAAAAGAAAAAAAAAAAGCAAAATCCATGATTGTCATAAGCCAAGAAGTCTACAAGAGACCTTTACTGTGTGTACTGGGCCCAACTTACAGTATCAGTACAGAGATAAACCAAAAGAGCCCTTGCATGAAAATTAAAGCCCAGGTTTGATTTGCCTGGACCTTTCAAGAAACATCTCTATCTTTAACCTTATTTTAAGATGCTCCCTGATTGGTTAGACACTTACTTGCAAAGAAACTGGTTATATATTTGAAGCCTCTTAAGGCTCCAATTTTGTTACCCTCTGTGAGACTGTTAAAGGCTCTGTTGGATCCTTGGTCCCCCAGCAATTAACTTTATCATGAGCCTAGAGAACAGTCTCATCTTTTAGCCCATGGCAACATCTAAAAGTGGATGCAAAGACAACTACTTACCTGCACCTAACCTAAAAACTCTCTCCCCTTGGAATTTTACTCCACCAAATTCATGAACATAGCGTAAAATGTAAACACAATGAGGAGGGAAAAGCAAAGTATAAAAAAGAATCAAATAGAACCAAATACATCTCCTACAGATGAAAAATGCAGTAACTAAATGAAAAAGTCTCAAAATGGGACTAACAGCAAACCAGACACTGGTGAAAAAAAAGATCAGAGAACACGACCACATAGCAATAGAAACTGTTCAAAATGAAGCAAACGGAGGGAAAAAAAAGTGAACAGAGCACTAGTGACCTTTGGAATAAGATAATCTTACTTAAAATTGAAGTCCCAGAGGAAGATGATAATGTAGTAGATGGAAAAATACTTGAGGAAATAATGACAAAAAATATTCAGTTTGATGAAAACTATAAACATAAAGATCTGAAAAGCGAAAGAACCCCAAGCAGAAAAAAGCTGTTAAAATGCCAAAGACAACTATAATTTAAAAATCATCTCTAAGATAAATTAAAGATGACCTAAATATGTAAGAGAGAGATGCCATGTTCATGGATAAGAAGGTTCAATATTGTTAAGATAGTCAATTCTCCCCAAATTAATCTAGCGATTCAATGTAATCTCAAAATCTCAGAATATATTTTAGAAGTCAACAAATTGATTTTAAAATTTTTGTGAAAATGACAATCATCTACAATAGCCAAGAGAATTTTGAGAAAAAAGTTTAAAGTTGGAAAACATAAATTTTGTAATTTCAAGACTTACCATGAAGTTGGTAAAACAGTGTTACATGGGCATAAAATAGACATATATGAGAAATAATAGAAAATGCTGAAATAGACACATTATGATAAATACTATGTCTTTTGACAAAGGTGCCAAGGCAGTCCAATGGAGAAATAATAATCTTTTCAACAAAAAGTTCTATAACAATTGGCTATGTATAGATGTAAAAAATATGAACCTTTACTTTTACTCACAACATACACAAAACTTACCTCAAAATGGATTATAGATCTAAATGTAAGAGCTAAACTATAAAACATTTAGAAAAAGATACAGTAGTAAGTTTTAGTAACACTCGTTTTGTGAAAGATTTCTTCCAAACAACATACATACAAAAAACCAGGAACCATCAAGGAAAACTCAAGAAATTAGGTTTCATCGAAATTAAAATCTTTATTCTTCAAAAGACACTGCTATTAAAATGAGACAAGCCACAGACTTAGAGAAAAATATTTTCAAAATATATATATATCTGACCAAAGTGTTCAGAATATATTGAGGACACTTACAACTCAATAAAACATAGAACTCAATAAAAAACATGCAGAAGATGTTGACATTCCACCAAAGCAGAAATACAGATAACAAACACATGAAAAGATGCTCAGTACCATTAATCATTAGGGAAATGCAAACTCAAAGCACAATAAAATATCACTATATACCTGCTAGAATGAATGAAGCCAGACAGAAAATAGTAAATATCCATTGATTCTATTCATATGAAATTCTAGAAAATGCTAACAAATCAATAATGACAGGAAGCAGATCAGTGAGCATCTAGAGAAAGCTGTGTGAGGAGAATGGAAGAGGGGGGAAGGAGCAACCCAAAAAAGGAAATACAAAATGCATGAGGAAACTGTTGGTATAATGGATATGTGCATTATCTTAATCATGATGATGGTTTCATGAGAGTGCATATGTCAAAATGTACCAAAATGTGCGCTTTAAATATGTGCAGTTTATTGTATTTCAATAATACATTTAAACAGCAGTAAAAACAGACAAAACTACTTATTTTCAATAGAAATGCACACAAAAACTGTAAGAGAGCAAGTAAACGATGACACTCAAAAGTCAGGGTACTGGCTGCCTTGAGTGGGGTTAATGGAGAGAATGGTTGGTGATCAGGGAGGAGTACATGGTGGCTTCCGAGTGGCCAGTTTGACCTGGGGTGGTGATTTGTGGGAGTTTGCTTTATAAGAGCTGTGTGTGTGTGTGTGTGTAGCACTTTTCTTTATCTTAATTATATTTCATATATGCACACAAGGTAAAGAGGAAATAGAAGTGGATTAGGAAGCATGAAGGGAGGGAGGAAGGAAAGAAAGAAGGAGAATCAAAAGCAAGGAGGAGGATGGTGAAGTGGAAAGATCACCCAATTAAGTACCTGGAGATCTAAGTTGCAGTTGTTTCTGCCCATGAGTCAATGGGATATAGGAAAAGTCAATCAATCAATCACTCTCTCTCTCTCTCTCTCTTTTTTTTTTTTAGTAGATGAAATCTTGCTCTGTCATCCAGACAGGAGCACAGTGGCATGATCTTGGCTCACTGCAAGCTCTGCCTCCCTGGTTCACCCATTCTCCTGCCTCAGCCTCCCAGTAGCTGGGACTATAGGTGCTCACCACCACACCTGGCTAATTTTTTTTTTTTTTAATTTTTAATAGAGAGGGGGTTTCACCATGTTAGCCAAGATGGTCTTGATCTCCTGACCTTGTGATCTGACCGTCTCAGCCTCCCAAAGTGCTGAGATTACAGGCGTGAGCCACCGCGCCCGGCCAAGTCAATCAGTCCCTTTGTGCCTCACTAATTTCCTTACCTGAGGTTTATTAGATGCCACAAAAAGAGTCTGAAATAGTTGATTCCTTACAGGTCCTCTATCACTTTGAATCTTTAAGATCAATCCCTTAGCAAATAACTGACAATGGACTAATGCCACTACTCAGATCAGAAGCAAAAACCCTTAAAAATCCAAAGGAAGAGGGGCGGAGCAAGATGGCCGAATAGGAACAGCTCCAGTCTCCAACTCCCAGCTCAAGCGACACAGAAGACCGGTGATTTCTGCATTTTCAACTGAGGTACTGGGTTCATCTCACTGGGGAGTGCCGGACGATCGGTGCTGGTCAGCTGCTGCAGCCCGACCAGCGAGAGCTGAAGCAGGGCGAGGCATCGCCTCACCTGGGAAGCGCAAGGGGGAAGGGAATCCCTTTTCCTAGCCAGGGGAACTGAGACACACAACACCTGGAAAATCGGGTAACTCCCACCCCAATATTGCGCTTTAAGCAAACAGGCACACCAGGAGATCATATCCCACACCTGGCCGGGAGGGTCCCACGCCCACGGAGCCTCCCTCATTGCTAGCACAGCAGTCTGTGATCTACCGGCAAGGCAGCAGCGAGGCTGGGGGAGGGGCGCCCGCCATTGCTGAGGCTTAAGTAGGTAAACAAAGCTGCTGGGAAGCTCCAACTGGGTGGAGCTCACAGCAGCTCAAGGAAACCTGCCTGTCTCTGTAGACTCCACCTCTGGGGACAGGGCACAGCTACACAACAACAACAACAACAACAAAAAGCAGCAGAAACCTCTGCAGACGCAAACGACTCTGTCTGACAGCTTTGAAGAGAGCAGTGGATCTCCCAACACGGAGGTTGAGATCTGAGAAGGGACAGACTCCCTGCTCAAGCGGGTCCCTGACCCCTGAGTAGCCTAACTGGGAGACATCCCCCACTAGGGGCAGTCTGACACCCCACACCTCACAGGGTGGAGTACACCCCTGAGAGGAAGCTTCCAAAGCAAGAATCAGACAGGTACACTTGCTGTTCAGAAATATTCTATCTTCTGCAGTCTCTGCTGCTGATACCCAGGCAAACAGGGTCTGGAGTGGACCTCAAGCAATCTCCAACAGACCTACAGCTGAGGGTCCTGACTGTTAGAAGGAAAACTATCAAACAGGAAGGACACCTACACCAACACCCCATCAGTACATCACCATCATCAAAGACCAAGGCAGATAAAACCACAAAGATGGGGAAAAAGCAGGGCAGAAAAGCAGGAAATTCAAAAAATAAGAGCACATCTCCCCTGGCAAAGGAGCGCAGCTCATCACCAGCAACGGATCAAAGCTGGACGGAGAATGACTTTGACGAGATGAGAGAAGAAGGCTTCAATCCATCAAATTTCTCAGAGCTAAAGGAGGAATTACGTACCCAGCGCAAAGAAACTAAAAATCTTGAAAAAAAAGTGGAAGAATTGACGGCTAGACTAATTAATGCAGAGAAGGTCATAAACGAAATGAAAGAGATGAAAAGCATGACACGAGAAATACGTGACAAATGCACAAGCTTCAGTAACCGACTCGATCAACTGGAAGAAAGAGTATCAGCGATTGAGGATCAAATGAATGAAATGAAGCGAGAAGAGAAACCAAAAGAAAAAAGAAGAAAAAGAAATGAACAAAGCCTGCAAGAAGTATGGGATTATGTAAAAAGACCAAATCTACGTCTGATTGGGGTGCCTGAAAGTGAGGGGGAAAATGGAACCAAGTTGGAAAACACTCTTCAGGATATCATCCAGGAGAACTTCCCCAACCTAGTAGGGCAGGCCAACATTCAAATCCAGGAAATACAGAGAACGCCACAAAGATACTCCTCGAGAAGAGCAACTCCAAGACACATAATTGCCAGATTCACCAAAGTTGAAATGAAGGAAAAAATCTTAAGGGCAGCCAGAGAGAAAGGTCGGGTTACCCACAAAGGGAAGCCCATCAGACTCACAGCAGATCTCTCGGCAGAAACTCTAGAAGCCAGAAGAGAGTGGGGACCAATATTCAACATTCTTAAAGAAAAGAATTTTCAACCCAGAATTTCATATCCAGCCAAACTAAGTTTCATAAGTGAAGGAGAAATAAAATCCTTTACAGATAAGCAAATGCTTAGAGATTTTGTCACCACCAGGCCTGCCTTACAAGAGACCCTGAAGGAAGCACTCAACATGGAAAGGAACAACCGGTATCAGCCATTGCAAAAACATGCCAAAATGTAAAGACCATCGAGGCTAGGAAGAAACTGCATCAACTAACGAGCAAAATAACCAGTTAATATCATAATGGCAGGATCAAGTTCACACATAACAATCTTAACCTTAAATGTAAATGGACTAAATGCTCCAATGAAAAGACACAGACTGGCAAACTGGATAAAGAGTCAAGACCCATCAGTCTGCTGTATTCAGGAGACCCATCTCACACGCAGAGACATACATAGGCTCAAAATAAAGGGATGGAGGAAGATTTACCAAGCAAATGGAGAACAAAAAAAAGCAGGGGTTGCAATCCTAGTCTCTGATAAAACAGACTTTAAACCATCAAAGATCAAAAGAGACAAAGAAGGCCATTACATAATGGTCAAGGGATCAATTCAACAGGAAGAGCTAACTATCCTAAATATATATGCACCCAATACAGGAGCACCCAGATTCATAAAGCAAGTCCTTAGAGACTTACAAAGAGACTTAGACTCCCATACAATAATAATGGGAGACTTCAACACTCCACTGTCAACATTAGACAGATCAACGAGACAGAAAGTTAACAAGGATGTCCAGGAATTGAACTCATCTCTGCAGCAAGCAGACCTAATAGACATCTATAGAACTCTCCACCCCAAATCAACAGAATATACATTCTTCTCAGCACCACATCGTACTTACTCCAAAATTGACCATATAATTGGAAGTAAAGCACTCCTCAGCAAATGTACAAGAACAGAAATTATTACAAACTGTCTCTCAGACCACAGTGCAATCAAACTAGAACTCAGGACTAAGAAACTCAATCAAAACCGCTCAACTACATGGAAACTGAACAACCTGCTCCTGAATGACTACTGGGTACATAACGAAATGAAGGCAGAAATAAAGATGTTCTGTGAAACCAATGAGAACAAAGATACAACATACCAGAATCTCTGGGACACATTTAAAGCAGTGTGCAGAGGGAAATTTATAGCACTAAATGCCCACAAGAGAAAGCAGGAAAGATCTAAAATTGACACTCTAACATCGCAATTAAAAGAATTAGAGAAGCAAGAGCAAACACATTCGAAAGCTAGCAGAAGGCTAGAAATAACTAAGATCAGAGCAGAACTGAAGGAGATAGAGACACAAAAAACCCTCCAAAAAATCAATGAATCCAGGAGTTGGTTTTTTGAAAAGATCAACAAAATTGACAGACCACTAGCAAGACTAATAAAGAAGAAAAGAGAGAAGAATCAAATCGACGCAATTAAAAATGATAAAGGGGATATCACCACCGACCCCACAGAAATACAAACGACCATCAGAGAATACTATAAACACCTCTACGCAAATAAACTGGAAAACCTAGAAGAAATGTATAATTTCCTGGACACTTACACTCTTCCAAGACTAAACCAGGAAGAAGTTGAATCCCTGAATAGACCAATAGTAGGCTCTGAAATTGAGGCAATAATTAATAGCCTACCAACCAAAAAAAGTCCAGGACCAGATGGATTCACAGCTGAATTCTACCAGAGGTACAAGGAGGAGCTGGTACCATTCCTTCTGAAACTATTCCAATCAATAGAAAAAGAGGGAATCCTCCCTAACTCATTTTATGAGGCCAACATCATCCTGATACCAAAGCCTGGCAGAGATACAACAAAAAAAGAGAATTTTAGACCAATATCCCTGATGAACATCGATGCAAAAATCCTCAATAAAATACTGGCAAACCGGATTCAGCAACACATCAAAAAGCTTATCCACCATGATCAAGTGGGCTTCATCCCTGGGATGCAAGGCTGGTTCAACATTCGCAAATCAATAAACATAATCCAGCATATAAACAGAACCAAAGACAAGAACCACATGATTATCTCAATAGATGCAGAAAAGGCTTTTGACAAAATTCAACAGCCCTTCATGCTAAAAACGCTCAATAAATTCGGTATTGATGGAACGTACCTCAAAATAATAAGAGCTATTTATGACAAACCCACAGCCAATATCATACTGAATGGGCAAAAACTGGAAAAATTCCCTTTGAAAACTGGCACAAGACAGGGATGCCCTCTCTCACCACTCCTATTCAACATAGTGTTGGAAGTTCTGGCTAGGGCAATTAGGCAAGAGAAAGAAATCAGGGGTATTCAGTTAGGAAAAGAAGAAGTCAAATTGTCCCTGTTTGCAGATGACATGATTGTATATTTAGAAAACCCCATTGTCTCAGCCCAAAATCTCCTTAAGCTGATAAGCAACTTCAGCAAAGTCTCAGGATACAAAATTAATGTGCAAAAATCACAAGCATTCTTATACACCAATAACAGACAAACACAGAGCCAAATCATGAATGAACTTCCATTCACAATTGCTTCAAAGAGAATCAAATACCTAGGAATCCAACTTACAAGGGATGTAAAGGACCTCTTCAAGGAGAACTACAAACCACTGCTCAGTGAAATAAAAGAGGACACAAACAAATGGAAGAACATACCATGCTCATGGATAGGAAGAATCAATATCGTGAAAATGGCCATACTGCCCAAGGTAATTTATAGATTCAATGCCATCCCCATCAAGCTACCAATGAGTTTCTTCACAGAATTGGAAAAAACTGCTTTAAAGTTCATATGGAACCAAAAAAGAGCCCGCATCTCCAAGACAATCCTAAGTCAAAAGAACAAAGCTGGAGGCATCACGCTACCTGACTTCAAACTATACTACAAGGCTACAGTAACCAAAACAGCATGGTACTGGTACCAAAACAGAGATATAGACCAATGGAACAGAACAGAGTCCTCAGAAATAATACCACACATCTACAGCCATCTGATCTTTGACAAACCTGAGAAAAACAAGAAATGGGGAAAGGATTCCCTATTTAATAAATGGTGCTGGGAAAATTGGCTAGCCATAAGTAGAAAGCTGAAACTGGATCCTTTCCTTACTCCTTATACGAAAATTAATTCAAGATGGATTAGAGACTTAAATGTTAGACCTAATACCATAACAATCCTAGAGGAAAACCTAGGTAGTACCATTCAGGACATAGGCATGGGCAAAGACTTCATGTCTAAAACACCAAAAGCAACGGCAGCAAAAGCTAAAATTGACAAATGGGATCTAATTAAACTAAAGAGCTTCTGCACAGCCAAAGAAACTACCATCAGAGTGAACAGGCAACCTACAGAATGGGAGAACATTTTTGCAATCTACTCATCTGACAAAGGGCTAATATCCAGAACCTACAAAGAACTCAAACAAATTTACAAGAAAAAAACAAACAACCCCATCAAAAAGTGGGCAAAGGATATGAACAGACATTTCTCAAAAGAAGACATTCATACAGCCAACAGACATATGAAAAAATGCTCATCATCACTGGCCATCAGAGAAATGCAAATCAAAACCACAATGAGATACCATCTCACACCAGTTAGAATGGCGATCATTCAAAAGTCAGGAAACAACAGGTGCTGGAGGGGATGTGGAGAAATAGGAACACTTTTACACTGTTGGTGGGATTGTAAACTAGTTCAACCATTATGGAAAACAGTATGGCGATTCCTCAAGGATCTAGAACTAGATGTACCATATGACCCAGCCATCCCATTACTGGGGATATACCCAAAGGATTATAAATTATGCTGCTATAAAGACACATGCACACGTATGTTTATTGCAGCACTATTCACAATAGCAAAGACTTGGAATCAACCCAAATGTCCATCAGCGACAGATTGGATTAAGAAAATGTGGCACATATACACCATGGAATACTATGCAGCCATAAAAAAGGATGAGTTTGCATCCTTTGTAGGGACATGGATGCAGCTGGAAACCATCATTCTTAGCAAACTATCACAAGAACAGAAAACCAAACACCGCATGTTCTCACTCATAGGTGGGAACTGAACAATGAGATCACTTGGACTCAGAAAGGGGAACATCACACACCGGGGCCTATCATGGGGAGGGGGGAGGGGGGAGGGATTGCATTGGGAGTTATACCTGATGTAAATGATGAGTTGATGGGTGCAGCAGACCAACATGGCACAAGTATACATATGTAACAAACCTGCACGTTATGCACATGTACCCTACAACTTAAAGTATAATAATAATAAATAAATTAAAAAAAAAAAAAAAAGAATTACTAGAGAGAGAAAAAAAAAAAAATCCAAAGGAATATGTTCCTGATATCAAAGCTTGTCCCCAGGGAAAGGCATGGGCAACTTCAGTCATACTGTGTAAGAGACGAGCAACTTTATGAGCTTGTCACTCTGTTCTTTAGTGCCTCAGTTGAAAGAGCACTGCAATTAGAGTAGAACTCTTTGAGATCAAGTAGTGGCTTCCCTTCTCACTGGTTGTGTCTTAGTTTCTTCATTTTCAAAGCAAGAATAATAAAAGTTAACACTTTTATAGTGTGTATGGTGTATTAGGCACTGTTCTAAGCTTTTCACATATGTGTATTTACTCATTTAATTCTCACAATGCGGAAGGAGATATTATTACGCCCATTTTATGGGGTGGGGAGGGAACAAAGGCTGATAACAATGGTATGAGATTATTGTGAGCATCATCACATTAAATAATGCATACAAAATTTCTTCCTATACTTAAAACTATATGTATATATACAGTACTTTAACAATATACCAATATCAAGAGAAGAAGAAGACACAGAAAATATTTGCAAAAGACACATCTGATAAAGAATTGCTGTCTGAAATATACCAAGAATGCTTAAAACTCAACAAGAAAGAAAATAACTTAATTAAAAAATGGGGAAAAGATCTGAATAGACACCTCACCAAAGAAGATATACAGGTGGCAATAAGCATGCGAAAACATGTTCAACATCACATGTCATTAGGGTAAGGCAAATTAAAACAGTAACGAGATGTCTTATATACGTTAGAATAGCAAAAATCCCAAACACTGACAATGTCACCAGTTGATAGTGGGGGAGTCTGTGGGTGTGTGGAGGCAGGGGCTATAAGGGAACTCTACTTTCTGTTCAATTTTGCTATGAATCTAAAAATGCTCTAAAAAAATCTACATTATGTGTTTATATGTATACATATATATATATGTGTGTGTGTGTGTGTAGATATATATCTACACACGCACACTAATGAAAGTAAACTCACCCTTTTACCATGATTTGAATATATTGTGATTGGATGAACTTAGTAACACACACACACACACACACACCCCTACAACATTCCAGTTTAAGGATTTCTGATGTTAATTTGACAAATAACAGGTTTTCTAAAGAGTTCTAACTCATTTGCTACTTTAAAAGATTCAGTCATCCAGGCTTTTCCAGAAATTACAAAATAAACCTTTATGTAAAATGCTTCTCACCCAGCATTGAGTTGAAAAGGAGAGGTCACATAGCACCTCCTCCCTTCATCCTGGCCCCTACTCCAGGCACTGCTCATTCATCACTGTCATCACACAACCCTGCCTGTATTCCTCTCCTGCTTAGGAAGACAAGGTACATAAACGTTTTGAAGGAATTCACTGGGTGTCTGATAAATGATGAGAATTTTAAAAATACATTTATGTCTCTGGTAACCAATAAAATAAAGAAAAGCATAGAACAAACTGTACTTCTTTTAATGAAAAAATCATAGAAAACTAGGCTAAAAATTGTGGCCCAAGTATAGCTATTTAGAAAAATCCATTGGTCATATATCAAACAGATTAAAGTCCAATTTGAAAATTTACATGCACTTTATAAACCCACCAGCTCTTTGGAAAGAACTTGAATTTCCCATGTGTATACTACATATATTTTTCAAGCACAGGGAATCCATTTGCCTTCATTTAGCCTTCAGCCACTTTTTATTCCCAAGGAATTGCTTGGCCATTGAAATATAACTTACTTCTCAGGTGGTATATTTCTCAGCAGAGTTTTAACTTCCCAGAAGCCTGAGGCCTGAAGAGAAAATGTGGACCATCCTGGGAGGTTATGTATAAATCACAGTTAGGAAATTTTCACAAAATGCCCTGGGATATGAATGACCCTCCAGCCTCACCATCAAAGCAGTATCAATGAGGAAAGGAGCAAAGAAAGGCATTCAAGCCCAATCTCCTACCACCAAGTAGGACTGCACCAGCCAGTGGCCTGGGTCACGTGAGGTCCAACTTATAGGAAGGCTTTGGAGTGGGACACTTAGGGGAAGCTTTGACTGTTGTCAGGCAGAGTACAGCCAGGATATTGAAAACATCTAGTTATTTTAACAGAGAACTTGATATAGACAATTATAGAGAACAGCAAAGGCAAAAGGGAGATGCTGAATTGTCACAGAGGAAGTAAATGCGAGAAGCACAGCTACCACCCCCAGAGGTGAGGAACAATAGACGCTTTGGGGATTACTAGAATTTATAACCTCGGGTGAGAAGTCCTGCAGACCTGGGAACCAGACCTGTGAAGAGGGGGAAACTGCTGGCTGGCACAGGCTGGTGCTGGCGGCTTGGAGAGTGGCAACCAGGCTGCCTCAGAAAGTGTGGATGAAACTGTGAAATGGAACAGACTGCCACGTCCAGCATGAAGAGCTAATTCTAAGGCGATGTTGACAGCAACAGGAAGCAAAGCAGGAAGGAGTACATTCCTTCTTTCCTCCTTTTAGTCTCCACCAGTGAAGAATGAAAAAGCGGGTCACATGGCAAAAACTAAATGTGAATTACAGGGTTCCAGCCCCAGCATCAGAAAACCAAGTAAGGAAGATGGGTTTGTGCTGAGAGTCAATAGCCTCATTCATTGCCAATGTGACATCTAAATTGAGGGTGAGTGAGGCTTGACTACTGGGGCATGTAACCCTGCAAAAGGAGACTGTCTGGGCACGAGGCAGCAGGACAGAGCCCAGGAAATCAGCAGAGTTGAGAGAGCTGGAGTAGGATGGTTGATGATGGGAGACGCAGAGGAATTGAAAGCATTCTCTCACCACATAAACATCATGGGTAGGCTCATCAGGAAAATTCTTTAGAGAAATCTTTTAGTGTCTTGAAAAGGGTGATAAATGGAGTAAAGTAAACGAGCTTGTCTGTTTCTTCTCCAAGAGTTATCTGCACCTTAAGCCAAAAAAAAAAAAAAGGAGCAGCTTTTTCTCCTATTAACACAAAGACCCTGCTAACACTTTGAAATTACAGCTGAAGGATCAACTGCAGTTCTTAATAACTGCACAACCTTTCTCCTATCTCAAGGACAGCGAGGAGATTTTATTTCTCCGGTTATATTTAGAAGACCACTTTAGAGACATTTTGAGAAGGAGAATTCTTGCTCAGGTTTTCCTAAACATAGGATGCTGGATTCAGCGTGTCTTGAGAGGAGTATGCATTGGAACAAAGTGTCCTGTCCTCTATGACCTGGAGTTCCTTGCATTCATACCAGAAGATGAATCAGATATTCAAATGTCATCATTGCTGTTTTCCTCCTAGTCATATGCCCATTACGACTTTAATCACAGCTTTCCTCCTGAGTGTCAATGAAAGAGGAATGAGTGAAGAATTGTACATCCTACTGTGATTGGAGTTTTATAGCTAAGCTTGACTGTCAGACTTCATTCCCTTCTGAAAAAAAGGTGATACTTGCCCTGAACACACACACACGTATATTAGGTAAAATGCTCTTTTGTAAAAAAAGATCAAGAGGACAATAAAATAAGAATATTGACAGAAAATATAAAAAGGAAGATATAGCAGCAAAACAATAATACGCATATGCACTGAGCTGTTTATAAATGTTAGAGAAAAAGAAATAAAGTGGAAGTTATAGCTTGCCTCATTCATTCACGTCAGAGTAGAATGAATCATAGCAATAAGTAGAGTGGTGACTCAAATAGTAATTTAAGAAGAAATTTGAGAAGGAGAAGGATAAAAGGAACTCTATAAACTTTGAGAGTATCTGTTCATGCAAAACTAGTGGACCATGGTGTGGCTGATCTACTTTCAACAAACCATGATTGGGTGCCTCTGCAAACTGATGTGATGAAAACTTTTCTCCTTATTCTAGAGGTGAATAAGACAAATAGATCAACAAGATTTTGGTATCTTTAGGCTACTATTTCCGAAAGGAAGTGCTGCGACTTCTAGCTTTGGATTATAAACTCAGAGATGTAGCTAATTAAGAAATAGCACCATCCTAAAAGACTGGTTACCTGTTCACATCCTGAAAGAAAAAAAAACAATAATCAAATTTAATAACACATGGTAGCTTCTGGAATGAATTTAGGAGACCAAAAAATAGAAATTCTTGTAAATCACTAAGTATTCAAATCAAACTGACTACCCCAGGTATCTTCACTCAACAGGGAATCTACCAAGTGATGCTTCAACTCTTCCAGGACCTAATATGACTGTAGAGCCAACCAGGACTATAAAAGTGGAGGTTCACAGCCATCTGTTCCCTTCACAAAACCTGGAAAGATACATTTTAGGTGGGGATTAGGGGCACATAGCACCATCTTTCAATGAGACAACTGCCTCTAGTGGTAGGTTTACTTCTAACTGAAAGTGTTTCGTGTGGAAAACCTTTAGGAGAAGAAAGAGCTCATTGCCTGGTTCTAGAGGAAATGTAGATCACCTAGGAGGGAGAGATTGTTTCATGAATTAGGGAGGTAGCTGATAGCCACCCAATAAGACCTGTTTCATTCCTGCTGCCTGGGCACCGCAGCCAGAAAGAGCATACTTGTGTATTTGGCCCAGCCAGCTACTCCTTTCTTGAAAATAGTCTTCTCTTGGCTTCAGTGACATTAACAATTTCCCTACTATGCTACAAACTGCTGCACTCCTCTTCCTCCTATAGTCATAAAGAAAAGACTGCTCCGAAGTCAAGTCTTGGGCCCTCTTCTCATTCTGTCTGCCCTTCTACCACTGTGAAGGTGATCTCCTCCTGTCCTGTGGCATTAAATAAATCCTGTGGGCCAGCAATGCCAAATGTGTGAATATCCCTCCTGCTGGCCACTTGTGTGCACTCAACCCCTATTCACACATCCACTGGGACAATTAACATACCTCAGATATATCCAAAATGCCCCACTCCCCTCCTGATCTGTTCATAGGGAATCGTCCCGGTCTCAGTAAATGCTCCTACCCTTGCTTAAGGCAAAAACTTAGACATCATCTCTTTCCTACCCCAAAATCAATCCACCAGCAAGTTCTGCCAGCTCTAAACCCAATGTATCTCTCTAATCTACCCATTTCTCCCCACTGCCACTGCTCTCCCTGTAATCCTAGCATCACTCCCTGCCCCCACGCCCCAGATCATGGCAGTGACCTTAAAATGATCTCACTGCTTTGCTCCTGGATCCTTACAGCCTATGCCCCACACAGCTCTGCTTCAATGCTTTTTTTAAAACATAAAGTGATGGCATCACTCATGTTTAAAGCTCTCCAGTGACTTTCTGTCATACCAAAGAGTTAGATTCATACTCCTTCCACTGTTGGCCACACTTTGTAATATTTGTCCCTTGCCTCCTCCTCCAGCCTCGTCACACATTTCTTCCTACTTTTAACTCATTACACTCCAGCTCCATGGTCTGCGGTTCTTCTTCCAAAACTCCAGGCTCATACCTTTGCCCCTGCAGTCTGTTATGCCAAGAATACCTTTCCTCTCAGATTTCGCACAGCTGACATGTTTTCATTCATGTCTCAGCCTAAACATCAGGACTTCACTGACAAAACTCCTAAAAGTTTTAAAACCAAAGAGACCCTAGAAAAACAGATTGGATGGGCAGAGAGAAACTTCTTAACGCCTTGGTCCTGGGGATAGTGCCCATTCTGAAAAAAAGACTGAGATGGAGGTAAGTATGTGCTTCTATTACTAAAGGCCAGATTCAGTGATCTCATTACAAAGAAATCCTATGCAGAGTTTGAATGAAGATAAAAAGATAAAGATGGGAGATGCAAGATGGGAAGAGATACAAGAAGACAAAAGATGCGAATACAGCTGACCAGGATAAAAACAACATAAGAGGAGGGGAGGGGAGAAGAGTAGGGGAATAGAGGGGAGAGGAAATGTCACTGAAGATCAGAAGGCCTCCAAAAATGGTGGATAATTAGTATATAAATGTTCATTTCAGTCCTTCTTGGTGTTAAAGGTAAATAAATGACAGCTTGACCTCCTAAAAAGAATTGCCAGCAGCCAAAAAGCAAAAGAGAAAGAGCCCTTCTCCAAATGGGACCAGCTACTGAACAAAAGACCATCACACTAAATTAGGCTGGGAAATTTATTTACCAGCCAAACAATATGCTAGAGGCAGAGAAAGAGCTGTCTGAATCAGCCGGACTAGGCTTACCACGGTTAATGAGGCTAGAGGGGAAACTACGAAAACCCTTTTAAGAAGCAGAGCAGGACAGACAGGAGAGGGACCATCAGGGTCTCAGTCAAAAGTGAAAGTGATTCTGATTCTTAACAGGAACAAACAACTGGGCATTAAGTCTCCCTGTCAATATGCCAGTTCTCCGTCCATATGGAGCTGGGTTCAGGACCCAAGGTAGAAGCTGGGCAATGGAAACTGTGATCTCTTGTCTCTCAAGAGTACCCAAGGCAATGGCCTCACTCACGGTTCCTGGTATCTAAGATCAAGGAGCAGAGAAAGAGGAAAGCAGCTATGGTCATGACGGTCCCTAAGGAGCAACTAAAAACCCCATGTAAGAGTGAAATATATATCTAGGGTTCTGTGTAATTCAAAGTCCACGCTATTTCACGTGAAAGTTCTCATTCTGAAAAACTCTACTTAAATCTGTGTGCGTTTCATCTATGTTTCCTGAAAGAAAAATGTTTCACCATAAAATAAACTTCTTGATTTATACAAGCTGATGAGGTTAATATTCTATAATCGCATACTTTCGTGTGTCAAAATGTGAATAATTAAAACTGCGAAACTGGAAACAGAAAATTTCATGGTTAATGTGTGTATGCCCATGTGCTGACTGACTAGCTCTGCTAAGTTCCTTGTGACAATCTCTGTGTACACATGCATTTTCTGTTTCCTCTCTTGGATCATACTAAAGATAAAAATTCATCATGAAAACTTACAATGTCAATATATTGTATAAAATTAATACATTCTTTGGTTCAGGGTTTGCTAGAGAAATAAGTGGACTTTGGAAAATAAAACCATTGGTGTAAGTGAACTCACAAACTGTATCACTAACTCTTTTTCAGACACAGTATCTTCTGAAATTTGAGGAATAGTGGGGATGTAGGTTTTAACACTTCACATTTCAGTTGTGATTTCCTTGATTTGAGGAGAGATTCCTTCTTAGATTCCTTGAATTTCAGGCAAAATGTTTCCCTACTTTTTAAGAAAAGAACTCTTTGTGTCAGAAGTAGTCTTTAGTGCCTCTTCCAGGTTGTTTGATGATTAGGCACTAACAAAGACAGAACAAAAAAAAAAGAATTGTAATGGCAACATGCCCACAGTCAGGAGTTGGATGAAACTTTTTAGCTTTTAAGTAGTTTGGCATAAAGCCATTACCTCCCAGTTTGGCAGAACAGGTGGAGGTAATAACTCCACCGTCCCACTCTAGTGAAAGCACAGTATGACGCAATTTTGAAAAGATTATTACATACTTTTTAAATAAAAAGTAAAAGGTGATAAAG
Organism: Papio anubis; assembly: GCF_008728515.1. NCBI lineage: Eukaryota > Metazoa > Chordata > Mammalia > Primates > Cercopithecidae > Papio > Papio anubis. Next base: position 25,608,017 of record NC_044990.1, on the reverse strand, counting down.
CATATGGTACAATATTTGGGGAATTTTACTTGATGATTGCAGTTGTATCACGAAGAAATCTGTCGGTAAATTGGACCTTTAATCCTTTAAGGTGAAAATGTGTTTTATCTCATTTTCACCATGGAAACTACCGTAGAATGTACAATTGTGGATATGGGCAGAGTATATCATAATTCAAACCCAAAATTATGAATACTTGTATTCTAGCAAATATAACTTCCTAGCTTTCCATATTTCTCTTTCTGAAAACATTCTGGCCAGCCCCCAAAATGTTTGAAATTGCATATTTTAATGTATATATAATTATTAAATGAATATGGAACTGTAAGTGAAATGTACTATCTGCACTTATTCTTTATGACTTGATTTTTATGAACCCAGATCATATTATAAAAGCTCATAACAAATCAGGATAAGACCTTTCATGTTATATTATTATACATGTTTTTTAATTTCTTGAAATACGTATTCGGTTGTACCTACTATAAGACTATAAGTATTGACCTGAGATTAAAGTTTGATCTGTAAACTTCAATATCCCAGAAAACTAATGGAAACACTTCTTCTATTGAAGTTTTCTATCCAAGAAAGAATGTTTAAAGCTGGATCCTCTTCTCCCAATGGCTTATTGTTTCTTACCTTTTGCATCTAGAGTTTCTGAAAAAAAAAAATTGTCATTTGCTTTATGATTCTGTACCCCACTGGCAGAACAGTCAATAAGATCATGAAGGGTGAATGGACAAATGGAAGACAATCATTCCTTGAAAGGGTCACAGCAGGGTTGGAGACAAGAAAACCTTCACATCGAGATGGGTTTTTAAATACTATAATGTTTTATCTTATTAATTATAATTCTTATTTTTAGGTAAATTATTAATACTATTTTAAAATAAAAAAGAGAAAATATCAACACTGAATATTTCTGGAATAAAATCTACATCAAACAGAGCTTTTACATCATGAGTGGGATAACGTATCAGCTGATAGACTGAGGCCTGAATTTGCTGACATCTCCTTATGGTCCCCTAGGGGGAAAGTCAGGATTTCTTTCTTTTGAGGGCAACTGGTATTTAATGGTGCCAACATGGAAGATCATTTGGACCTCTTGCATTTTGTTTGGTTTTGAGTCAGGGTCTCCCTCTGTCACACAGGCTAGAATGCAGTGGAACAATCATAGTTCACTGCAGCCTCGACCTCCCAGGCTCAAGAGATCCTCCCACCTCAGCCTCACAAGTAGCTGGGACGAGAGGCATGTACAACCACACCCAGCTAATTTTTTTTTTTTTTTCAGGGACAGGATCTCTCTATACTGTCCAGGCTGGTCTCAAACTCCTCGGCTCAAACAATCCTCCCTCTTCAGCCTCCCAAAGTGCTGGGGTTACAGGCATGAGCCACTGCACTGGGCCAAGGCTCTTGCATTCTGGACCTAATCCCAAGATGTTTAGAAAGGGGGTCAAGAGAAATGAAGGAAGCAAGAAGAGAAAACATCCCGGCAGCTATTTTGCAGTACAGACTAAATGTAGGGTTTGAATGTAGTGTGTTTTAAATGTAGTGTTTTAAATGTAGTGTGAGGGACGGGGTGCAGTGAAAGAAAAGGGGAAATGGGAGAGTTCCACTGCATCTAAATTAGAACTTGATGCCTAGTAAGTTGCTGGTGTTCTAGCAACTTCTTACAAGAAGGCAAGGCCAACTGATAACCATTGCCTGCTTTGCAGTCTAATATGTTCAATATCAGTGAGTTGACCAGTTACTTCTTTAAACCATAACAAGACACATATAATTGCTTCTGTGGGTAAAACTGCTCAATTTTGATTAAGAACTGTACCTTTAATGACATTTTCAGTGTGTATGCTAAACTTCAGTAGTATGTTTCCAGGCCTTTAAATATTTCTGGCCATGCTACTACAATTCTATCTCTAGTGTAAACTTTAGACAATTGATAGGACAAAACACCTTCTTCCTCTCCAACAAACTCCAACATTTTGTGGATTCCCAGAAAAAGAAGATTAAACTCTAGAGTCTCCCTAACCTAGAATTTTCTTGCAGATAGGCCAATAGACTCATTTTTACTCAACTGACATTTCCTGCTGGACAAAAAAAGGAATTAAAATCACTATAAGGCCACACATATTAAAAATCATATATTCAGTGACTGTATAAGAAAACTATCACAGTTTAATATATAATGTCATTATGGAAGAGTGTTATAAACAGTGTTTTCTTTTTTATACTTTTCTGTATTTTAAATTTTCTTCAAAGCATATGTATTATTTTAAAAAGAATAAGATTCAAAATTGTTTAATTAAAATTTTGTGAGTCTAAATTTTTAGTCAAATATATTTTGCCTTCAATATTGATTAAAGTACTATAAAGGAAAGGATGTGCAATTCTTTTTTTTTTTTTTTTTTTTTGAGGCGGAGTCTCGCTCTGTCACCCAGGCTGGAGTGCAGTGGCCGGATCTCAGCTCACTGCAAGCTCCGCCTCCCGGGTTCACGCCATTCTCCGGCCTCAGCCTCCCGAGTAGCTGGGACTACAGGCGCCCGCCACCTCGCCCGGCTAGTTTTTTTGTATTTCTTAATAGAGACGGGGTTTCACCGTGTTAGCCAGGATGGTCTCGATCTCCTGACCTCGTGATCCGCCCGTCTCGGCCTCCCAAAGTGCTGGGATTACAGGCTTGAGCCACCGCGCCCGGCAGGATGTGCAATTCTTTATACAGTTCTCATTAGTATTTTCTATCTCAGCAAATCCATTTTGTCTTTTGCTACTTATTAAACATTGTTTTATAATCTTATCAACTATCTGCAAATAAAAGCCATTGCTTTCAAGAAAGTGTACTTTTTAAATGCTTTTAGTTTTGATTGCAGTATTTTTCATGTTAGATTTGCTTAAGCCACACATTTTGTATTCAAGCAGATGTTCACAAAATAAATATTCACATCGAGTTTATGTGGCTCATAATTCCATGTAGTACAGATTGTTTCAAATGAGCCTACAAACCTCATTTTCTTCTGACTTAAAAAATGCACCCAGAATATTTAAATTATCTTTACACACCTAATAAAGATATACAGTCATTTTAACAACCTCTGCACTGTCAATCATTGATAGGAAAACATAACTTGGCATGCTCTAGATTTATTTTAACAGGCAACACATTCGAAAGTGCTATAACTCTGTGATAGGGCCATCTTATCCTGGGGTATCATCTACCTCAACGTGGGGTGTTTTGAGACAGTCTCTTGTCCCTTGTCTGGTAAGAACACAATATACATGTATATTTCTCTTCCCTCTTAGCAGTCAGGTGGCTACCTCCATTTGGAGCGGGTAGTTTCAAATTCAAATTAATGACATGATGATTTGCAAAAATGAGTTATAAGTATTGTATGAGTTTGCAAGATTAAAATGTAACAAGAACCAAAGGATTGATTGCTTTCAGGGGCTGAAATGCAGTATTCTCTGGGGTAGTATCATATTCATTTCAAGTAATAACTATTATTTGTTGAGCACTAAATAGACCTATTTTAATTGTTTTCAACTAACATCTCATTTAATTGTTGCAACCCTATAAGAAAGATTTTCTCATAATTCCCATTTTATAGATGACAAAACTGAGAAAGAAGAAAGGGGCGTACTAGGCCCATAGTCACTGTTAGGCGGCTGTGCTGGAATTCTAACTTGAGAAGACCCCTCTCTCTTAACCATTACTCTGTACTTCTTCCCAAATATAAACCATAACTTTAGAAGTTACCAATACACATTTCTATATCCCCCTCCCTTGTTTCCTTCCTTCTCTCCAAAATATCTTTTCTTTTGACCATAAGATTATTCGTTCATTATCAAAATGTAAAGTCCAGTCCACATTTCTTTATGCATTTTCATATCTCCATTAAATTACAGCCATCCAAAAGCTTAACAACACAGTACATCACATTCTCATTTCTTTATTTACATGAAATTTCTCCTTCTCAGGAACCCTATGAGATAGGCCAAAGGTTCAAATTCACAGTATTACTTACAACAGCAAAACTTGAAATTAAACTTACTTAAAATATACAGTCTGTAAATTTAATTTTCTAAAAGGACTAACATATTTTGAAATACTGTGTTATTGCATCCCCTAGAATGCAGTAAGAGAAAGAAGCAAAAAAAAAAAAAAAAAAAAAAAAAATTGCAAACATTTACCAGGCACCTGCTAGATGCCTTGGAATTCAAAGTGTGGTCCTGGGCCAGCAGCATTATTATCATCTGGGAGCTTGTTAGAAATGCAGAATCTCAGTCTACACCCCAAACCTACATGCAGAGCCTGCATATCAACACCAATCCCCAGGCAATGCACATGCATAGAAAAGTTTGAAAATCACTATAGCAGAGAAGCACAGCACGTGTTCATGCCTCCAGTTACCACACTTCAGCTAGCACATTCCCCAGTGTCAGAACCATTTGATACCACCAAGACAGACAGAAGTGAGAGCCATTCACCCACCTAATCTCACCCTTATTCTACCAAGTTAGGTGCAGAGCGGGAAATAGATTTTTGCCAACAAAGCACTAACTGATTGGACCATAGGTTGAAGAAGTTTCGACTTTAGCATAATGCCAATGAGAATTCATTCAAGATTTTGAGAAAATAAGACATATGATTAGATTGCATTTTAGAAAGATCACTGTCTGTAGGGTAGAAACAAATGAGATGGGGTAAGTTTGGAGCTAGGGTGATCAATGAATACAGTGGAGGAGTGTTGGTGGCCTGAGTAATCATAAGCAGTGGGAAGATGATAAAGAGGTGGAAGACACAAAGGTATTTCAAAGGTAGACTTGTCAGGATTTGAGATTAGTGGGGAGGTATTCTGTGAGGAAGAGGGAGGAGAGAAGTGAAGGCAATATGTCTTGCCAAAAACCATTTTTTTTTAAAAGAAAGAGAAATGACTTGAAGTAAATACCTAAATAGTTTTGTACTAGCTTAAGAATGAACAGCCAGATCAATCGAACTGAACAAAAAGACTGGAAGCAGCTCAATTCCTTCCTACAAATGTTTATTATGATAAAAGTGACACTTAACCCATTAAAGATGGATTATTCAATGAATCACATGGAGATAAATGATTAACTACTAGAGGAAAAGTGTTAGCCCTTTCTTATGCCAAAATGAGACTGAAGTGGATTGAAAACTTGCATGTGAAAAAAATTTAAATAATTGAACAATAAATGGGTCTCATGGCACAGAAAGCCATTTTAAAGCACAAAGGAAAAAGGCAAAAATCATAAAGAAAAAGAATGACAGTCTTGATTACATAAAAAGCAAGAAACATCATTGTATTGCCAAAAGAATTATAATAGAACCACTTAGGGATAAAGAGATTTTAATAAACGCAAAGAGTATTAGAAAATTTACCTAAAAATGTATGATTGGTTAAAAAAAGAAGAAGAAAAGAAAATTTATTGAAGCCTGTGCAACATAGTAAGACCCTGTGTCTCTACAAAAAAAGAAAAAATTATTCAAACATGTTAGTAATCACAGAAGTAAAAATTAAGATTACAAGAATATTTCTCCTGTTAAATATTGCATTACAATACCCACTTATTGGTCTAACTGCAGTAAAATTAGTAATTTTTAAACAAAAGTTACTGGAAGACAATTTGGCACCCTGTTATAAAAAGGTTTAAAATGTTCATATTCTTTGACCCCCCCAAAATTTCACTTTAGGAATTTTTTCTAAGGAAATTGGAGCTGTACACAATAATTACTATGTACAAGACATGTTCATTTTAGCAATTTAGAAATGAAAAACTTAAAGTGACTAATAGTAAGGAGTTGATTAAATTATGCTTATAACTTAAAAAATATATTTGGCAGCCATTTTAAAATTATATTTTTCAAGGGATATTTAATGTAATAAAAGGTATATGAGATAATATGTTTTAAAAGGTATAAAGAATATACTTATCCTTCCAATATTTAGATGCCTACTATCTTCCAGGAATTGTTCTGTAGTATAATCATTGTGTGATTTGTTTTGTATATAGAAAATATCCATATTTAGAAAGAATTCCATCTTTCTAAAAATTATATATATATATATATATGTATGTTTGTGTGTGTGTGTGCGTGTATGTGTGGATATATATACACATATATATACATATATATACACATACATACACACACATATATACATATATATACACACACATATACACACACACACACACACACATATATATATATATAGCCATAGCCATAAAAATATTTATGGAGAAACACAACACAATGTTAATGACAGTTGCATCAGGATGATGGAATGTTCATTTACATTTTCTTATTTAACTTTCTGTGATTTCTAATTTTCTACAATGAACATGTATTCGTCCAATATTTTTTTAAAATAGTAACTTTTGATTTACCTTAAATTTCACTCTAAACAAAGAGGAAGAAACTTCTCTTTAGGCTATTTTAAAGAAAACAGATTGGCATTTTCAAAGAGAAATCCACCCAGTTAAAAGGAAAAATAAAGGAAATAAATACTCAAAAAAAGAAAAAGAAAGAAAACATTTACATCTGACTCCGCGGAGTACAAGTCCTCATCCCACAAAGGCTGCCACAACTCCACAGGCAGGCTGGCTGCCGCTCGCCTGAGAGCACCTCAGGAACCTGCTCCAGAAACGCTCTGATGTTACCCTTGGCCCTTCCCGGACCAAGAGTCAAGCACTTTGACTACCTTTGGTAAAGTAATCCCCTTTATCAGTTGGCATACGTGATATAACATAAAAGAGTTTAAGTTTAGCTTTTTAGTAAATGACTTTATAATGACTAATTCTATAGCAAGATCAGTGTTCATTTTACCTCTTTAGTAGGAAACCTTAAGTAAATTGGCACACTCCGTGGAAAAATGTGAAAAGTACAGACATGTACTGGGTCAGCTTTTAGCAACAGTAAAGAGAATCTTGCCGGATTCAAGGGTTGTGATGACCACATAGAAGTAAAATTTAAATTTCTGCCTAATGACTTGATGTCTACGTATCCTTGCCAGGAAGCTGGTGTCACTGTAGGCTACTGACGATGCCTTGGGTAACTGACATCTCACAGCACACACTCCTGTTTCTGCCACTCCTACTTCTTCTGATAAGGTGTCATTAACCTAATTTTATGCATTTGGACGCCAAGGATGAGAGAGCATTAGTGACTTGTCAAAGGTCATAGACTAGGCAGAGAGGATGACAGTTTGAGCCTGGCTTGGGCTTTGAGTCCTCCCCTTCTGCCCTCCTCAGAAACCCTGAACACATGCTGACTCATCCTAATATACAACTCAAGGAGTATTTATTGTGTGCCAGGCACGACGCTAGAAATGCTTGTTTCTAACTCTCACAGCATGCTTGCTGTGAGGTTGGTTTTTATTTAATGATGAGAACATTGAGATATTGTAACTGGCCTAATCTCATGCAGCTAACAGATGCCAGGATAAGACAACTTATATATATTATGCACGGAAAACCCCATCATTTCCAGTGTTTCCCCAGGAAGCCTCCTACGGCAGAGCTCAATAACAACATATACACACATGCACACTATAGGCTGATGACCTAACACACAATTACCCTTTTGACCTGTTTAAGCCAATTCAATGAGCTTCAGTGTACCCATCCCTTCTCTGCATTTGCTTACTCCAGAATCCTATTCTAGTCCTGCTCTGAGGCATAAAATGTGATAGTTTTCTACATTGGAATAAAGCATACACCAGGAATCACTGTATACATATGATGAGACATGTACCACGGTACAGCCTGGGATAATCAACTGTGCGTCTTGGATTTGCTTACATCCTCATTCAGGATTTATTTAGTTTTATTAAATTATCTTCCCTTATACTGTCTAAAGCAAACCTTCCTCAGACTCTAAGGCTGCATACACTGCTCAACAGAAATAGAATGCAAGCCACACAGTAATGTTAAATTTTCTAATGGCCGCATTAAGAAAACATAAAAATAAATACGTGAAACTCATTTTAATAACGATGTTTTTAAAAATCAAATCCGGTTGACCCTTGAACAACGTAAGTTTGAACTGTGTAGGTCTGCTAATAAGGGGATTTTTTTTCAAACAAACACAGACTGAAACTATAGTATTTGTAGGATGCAAAACCCACATACAAAGAGGGCCAAATTTTCATATATGCAGATTCTGGAGGGTCAACTTCAGGGCTTGAGTACGCACAGATTTTGGAAAAATGCAGAGGGGTTGCATTTACCTTGCTCCTCAGCTTGCAGACGGCCTATTGCCGGACTTCACCTTGCAATTGTGTACGTCAATACTCCTTAATGAACTCCCCTTTATATATACATCTTTATTAGTCCAGTCCTGTCCCTCTAGAGAACCCTGACTAATACAAGGGGTCAGGCACAAGTATGCATGTGGAAGTGGGGGCCGGGGCTCAAGGCTATATGCAGGCATGTATGTGTTGGCAGTGTAGGGTCTCTGGGCTGAGGTTCCTGGGTCAGCAGCAGCTGGGGCAATGCTGGAAAGGAGAAGCAGAGAGATGGTGACTTAGGTACCTAAAGATGATGACGGTGAAAAGCTGCATGGCCCTCCATTGTGAAGGCTGTACGTGGTCCACTGCAACTGTGCTGGCTATTTGTTTCGTTACTAAAACTGCTGGAGTCCTCTAGAGCAAGCTGCTGGGGTCTGCTAAAGAGCACATTGTAGGGTTCTTGGCAGTGAACGCTGTGGGGAGTGCGTGGTGGCCGTACGGGCTGTTGAGGTGCCTAGTGGGGATGACTGCTGGATACCTATGCAGAGCAGGCCATTGAGGACTGCTGTGGCTCTCAGAATCTGGCTGATAATGACAGCATCTATCTTTCTTCTTTATACCCAGGCATCTTCAGATGTCTCAGCCATGCCAGTCTCCCCAGCAGTTTGGGTGGGGTGAAACTGTAGCTGGTCACTTGGTCAGTGCCCTGAAAAGCTGGGGAAGCTGCTTTTTTACCACAGTCTCCTTTTCCTTGTGAAGGGAACTTGCAAGCTATGGAATTCCTACTCTGTGCTGAGTAGTGCTGGCCTGGAAGATGGGAAGGAGGTGGAGTTAAAATGAAACTGTCCTTCTTAGCCTTTTTGTGAAGTAATTTTGGGTTTATTAACTGCTTAAGTGGACTCTGGGGTTTTTCCAGAGTTATTTGTGTTTGTGAATAGCTATTTAATTGTTATTTGTCAGGAGAATGAAGGCTGAGATCCCCTACTCCACCATCTCACTGACATTACTCTGCTTCCAGGTTTATCCTTGATACTCAGGATAATGTTGGAGAAAGCTCTGAAGTGCTCTATACATTCTAGCCATTGTTATTTACCCCCAAATGTTGTATTTTTTGATGCTATAATTTTAAATAACATTTAAAGCACTTAAGAAATTTTCGTAAAACAATAAAATCACTGACACCCAAAAATGTTTATTTCAATTTAGAAATGTGAATTTTATTTTGCATTTAAATTTATATCATCTTCTATGTTATTACCTTACCCATAATATTCATGTTTGCCAAATAGTGTTTAATAATCCATTGAATTGATTTAAAAATTTTATTTGAACCTTTGGAGTTGAGATCATATTATTTTTGAGATCCATTTCTACTTCTTTTTAGGTTATACCAGTTTTTTTTAAAAAAATATGTAACTATCAAAGATACCTTTAAATTTTCTTTCTAGGTATATGTCAGAACACCAAGATTCAGAAGTGATTGGAGTCCCATAGGAATCTTATAGGAACTCATCAACATTTGTGATAACTGATGCTCAATGACACGGTATTTTTTTAAATAAAATCCAATGGAACAAATACTGGACTCATACCTCAATCCACCATTGGATTAACATTAAATTGTTATAAGTTTAAAATAGATGCTTATATTAATAAGATGTTACATGTAAGCCTCACGATAACCACAGCAAAAACCTGTATAAGATACACAAAAGATAAAGAAATCAAACCCTACCACTACAGAAAATTGTCTAATCACAAAGAAAGACAACAAGAGAAAGAAAGGAACAAAGGATCTACATGTCCCACCAGACAAACTAGAAAATATATAATTCACAGAGTATTGGGTAGATTACTCACAAGGGTGTTGTCTTACTAGCAGGCAATATTTAGCCCTAGACTAAATGCTGCTGTAGTCCCACTTAAATCATACAAGCAACCCATCCTCCACACACACAAAAAATCACTCTCCAACTACTTTAAATACATACCAAAAAAAGCTCAAGCATATTTATGGGAATACAAAAATCAAAGATCACCAGGCACACAAAGAAGTAGGAAAATATAGCTATAATAAGGAGAAAAATAAACCAATCTAAATTGGTCCATAACTGGCACAAATGTTAAATGTTAAAATTAGCAGAAAAATACATTAAGACAGTTATTATAGCTTTAAGATGTTCAAGAAGTTTAGCAGAACCATGAAAAAAATCAATTCATAATTCTAGAGGGGAAAATTACAACTGAGATGAAAAATACAATGGATGAGATTAATAGAAAATCAGATCTTGCAGGTGAGTAAAAATGAAGATAAAGAAATAAAATCTACATTAATTTTATTTATCTTTATGTTTACTAACCTGCAGATTAAAAAAAAAATTAGAAAAAAAAAACAAGTATCAGTGAGCTGTCAGATAGCTTTAAGTAGACTAATATACATGATGTTGAAATACCCAAAGAAGACAAGGGGGATAGAAAAAAATGTTTGAAGAAATAATAGAGAAAAGTTTTTTATATTTGATGAAAAAAACGTAAACTCACAGAACTGAAACTCCAAGCACAGGAAACATGGAAAATATTACACCAAGGCATATCACAACCATAATGAAATGGCACCAAATCAGTGATAAAAGGAAAAATCTTAAAAGCAGAAAAAAAAAAAGACATGTTATGTAAGAGGAACAAAAATAAGGACAATGGCATAATTCTGATCAGAAACATTGCAAGTGAGAAGATACTGATGCAGCATTTTTAAAGTAGTAAAATAATAAAACTATCAATGTAGAATTTTATACCCAGTGAAAATATCTCTTTAAATGAAGATAATATAAATATGTTTTCAGGCATTCAAAAGCTAAAAGAATTAATCACCAGCAGATCCACACTATAAGAAATGCCAAAACGAAGTCCTTCAGACAGTGTAAAAAATTAAAGTATAATTGACACTCAGCAAAATGAGTAAATCTGGACATATGTACACACCTGTGTAACCATCATCACAATCAATATAATGAACCTATTCATCAGACCCAAAATCTTCCTTGTGCATCTTTGTAATCCTCTCCCATGCCCTACCTTCTACCCAGGCAACCATTGGTCTGGTTTGTGCCATTATAGATGAGTTTGCATTGTGGGGAACAAGGGACAGTTGCCTGCTAAACAAGACCAGCCAGTCAGGAAATGCAACCATGAATACTCACTGGTTACTATACTACAGCTAAATATCCCTTCTATCTAGCTTCTTCTTTATTGTGTTAGTAAGAAAACTGAAGGCTAAGTATTTAACAGACCTGTCAAAGGTCACACTGCAAGTTAAGTGACAACACCAAGTGCAAACCTAGGTCATTGGATTCCAATTTCCAAACCCTTTCCATTAAAGTATACCATAAATGTCTCTTCAGAAATGCATTAAAGTACATAATTCAAAATTTCCCTCCCAAACTTAAATAACTCAAAGCATGTAATGATATTATACAATTTCTTACATCCTTTTTTAAACTTTGAAATTTATCACACTTTAGACTTACCAAGAAGCATCATGTAGATGTACTCAGCAAATTTGAAACAGAAACTTTTCATTTCTGATGCAAAGTGTGTAACTAAATCCATTCCATGTTTTGCTGTATTTGCTATCATAATAATATGATGTATGCAATCCATTGTAGGCCTTCTGTGAATCTTTAGTGCCTATTTTATGGCACTATTTTATTTATTCTCAATAGTTAAGATATATATATATAATATTCACTAGATATATATATAGAACATACATATCAATATTCACTTGACATATATACAGAATATTTTTTAAATGTTCACTTGATTTATCTGTTACATAGTTTAATTTTTCCAGACTTTGAACTTGCTTTTTTCATATTTTCTAGTTACATGATTTGATATATGGCTTTTACTCTTCAAGGAAACTGATTTATCCCAACAATCTTTCTCTCCTCTAAAATATTTATGAAAAAACTTTTCAAGTGCTCAAATAACAATTGAAAACATTTTTATTGATCACCATTAGCAGCTTCCAAAAATATACTATTTATCAACTTCTTCCTAGCCTCCTATCTACTACTCTAACTCTACTGTTTCTTTTGTCAAACTTGAAAATTCTAATCCATTTATTTTACTTCACTTCTTCAGGTAGTTTCTCAATTTGGAGAAATTGTAACATTGCTTGCTGGACAAGGCTGACCTTTAAGAATTTGATTGATAACTCACTCTTTGAGATCCCTATAGCTGGTTCTATGACCAGCTAAGCATCCGTGTTTCCACATCTTTAAGGCTTTGTCACTACAGCCCTCATCAAAAAAGATATTGAGGGACCAATAATCTCTACTGTCCACTTGCCTCTCACGATGACTATGTGGTGACCTTTGGGAAGTGGGGTTTGCCTAGCGTGCAAGAATGTGGTGTGCTGCCACTCCTCCAGTCCTGCATTAATTGCAGACATCTCTAATCCCTGCAGCCTCTTCCACTAAGCCAGCCTTGGCCTCACAATAATTTCCTACAGTTCTGTAGATCAGAAGTCCAACACAGGTCTCACTGGGCTAAGATCAAGGTGTTGGCAGGGCAGTGTCCCTTTCTGGAGGCTGGAGGGGAGAATGTTGCCTTGTCTTTTCTCACTTTGGGAGGCTACCTTTATTCCTTGGCTCCTTTCTCCATGTTCAAAGTCAGAAAGAGAAGGGCAAATCCTTCTCACATTGCTTCATTCCTACTTTTCTGCCTCAATTTTCCACTTTTAAGGACTGGTGCGATTAGATTGGGCTCACCTAGAAAACCTAAGATATTCTCCCCATCTCAACCTTAGTCATATTTGCAAAGTCCATTTGGTCACAGAAGGTAACATAGGCTCCAGGCATTAGGACTTTGGACATCTCTGTGGAAGGGGACTATTCTGCCTTCTGCAGATTAATGTATATTCATACATGCATATGTAGAATGATTAAGATACACTAAGAAACAATGGGGTTTTTTAATATATAGGATATAATTTTATCTGTGTAAAAAGTATTTCTTATATCTACATTTAATGTGATGTTTGCAAATATGTAACAAAAGGAGTAAGATTCAGTCCTTAGTTATATATAAACGTTCCTCTACAGTGAGGAAGGGGATTAGGAATGGATAGGAAAAACAATGTACACATTTTACTGGACTTAAACTTATATTGTTTGATTTTTTAAGCACATGGGGATTTTTATATTGTTATTTAGATAGCATGTTTAAAAATAGATATACAAAATAAAATCACAGTAATTTTTAATATACCATATTATGAAAATATATTGCATCTTAGACTATATTTCTGTTTTTAAAAAATGGTCAAAAAAATCACATGTACAATACTAAGAAAATACTTTAAAATTGCAGACATGAAATGGGTACAGCTATTTATTAAAATTATGAAACATGACTGGGGAATTTACAAAGACACTTGAAATAAATATACAGATATTCTACAAATGTGATAGAGGAAATTGAACATTATATTGACATTAAGTCTTCCAAAATAATTTATTGGTTAACAGACTGGCCCAATAAAATATTAATACATTTTTAAATGCAATAATAATTAGAGCCATATGGTAGTGTCACCAAATTCAATTTCTGCAGAAGTGGAAGAAAATAAATAGCCCAGACATATGTGCATAAAAAGAGACACACACACATTCTATTTGGAGAATTATTCAAGCTTATCTTATCACAAATGCCAAAAAGAATTGTGAATAGTTTAATGCACGGTTTCTTGACCTCAGTGTTACTGACATTAGGACCTGATAATTCTTGAGGGTGGCAAGTGCCTAGCAGATATCAGTAGCAATCCTATCCCACCCACCTCTCCTGTATATATATATACACACACACACACATATATATATATAAACTATTAGTAGTATGTGTATATAAATACATATATACTTTAAGATATATATATATATATCCTTTTTCAGACCAATATCAAAAGAAAAAAGGTTTTTTTCTCACCTCACTAGTAATCAAAGAAATACATATTAAAAGAATAAGAAGCATACTTTTTGTTTAACAAAATTTAATCAAAACAGGGGCAAATAAAATGTGTGAGATACTAAACACTGGCAAAGCTGGATTAAAATAGCACTGATTGTGCGAAGGAAAGTTCATAAAAACTTCTGGAAAGATTTCTAGAAAGATACTTAGCAGTATGTAACAAGGGTCTTACCTGTCATTCTAGTAATCTTGTAATATAGTAACATTGATCTGAAGTCTTCAGGACTCTAACCTGAGGAAATAAATCAGAGATACGAAGAAAGATGTTTATTACAGAATTATTGAAAATAGTAAAAGTTAGTTTCCAATAATAGGTGAGGGGTAGAAATAAGTAAGATATAGCCATAAAATACAACATTATGCAAATATTAAAAGCACATGTTTGAAAAAGAAGTATATTGAAAACTGCTTGTGATAAAATATTCTGTGGAAAAGCTAGAATACAAATCTGTGTCTAAATTGTGCCCCAGCACCTGCTGTGGTACTCAATATGTATTTGCCAAATTAATGAATAAATAATTATAATTTCAGATATGTATATCTAATTGTAAAACTGTAATTACTTTTGCACCAATCTAATATAATGGGGTAGGGAGTATTAAGAAGTGGCAACTGAAATGTGTGAGGTTAGAAGAGAGAAAAATAAAGGGGAGCTTAATAAGAATTTAGCTACTTAAAATTAGTTTTGGTAGCTAGACTGAATTTCTCAAACAGAAAGGAGCAAAAGTGGATTTGGGTGATTTTAATTTTTTTTTTTTTGAAACTTCTACATTTTCCAACATTTGTATGATAAATATATTACTTCTATAATTATTCAAATTTTTTTTCATTTGAGAAGTCCCTCTGGATTTTCAGACTCCATTCTCATTTGACTTCTTCTGCTACAGAGCAGACTGTCAAATGATGTCACAAATCAACTAGATTATTTGGTATGTGCAACATAGTCCATTTTGTTAATATCTAAAAAAAAATGATTGCAATACTGTCTTCTCCTAACTCAGTAATAGTTAAGGAAAGACTTAACACCAAAGTGGATGCCTGTCTAGGTCACAATCCCCTTTAGCTATTCTCTTTCACAAGCTTTCAATTCATGTGACTCAGTCCCTATTTGATCCACGTTTGTGTGTGAAAACTTTGCAAGACACTTTTCTGTGTGCTTCACCAAAAAACAAGGGATATTGTCTCTGCAGCACTTCCGTTATCAATTAATTCTGTGGTTCCCCTAAAACAGCAATCAAATCCCTCTGGTATCAGTTGTTAGACTGCCAGTACCTTCCATTATTACTCAAGAAAGATTTATTCCCCGAAGGTTTACAGATGTTTTCCCATTTCTGTTGTTTACTGTATTTAGTTAAAATATGAACTGAAATAACCAGATAGCATTTCAAAATTCAGTGCCCTCCCTTCGCTTGGTTTCCCCTTAAAATTCATAGACGGGCTTGTCTGGAATCCTGTAACGCTTTTCATCTCTCTTGTGCATAACTAGGTGAACTGCTCAATGAACCCTATAGGATTGTTCTACTTAGCTTTCAGAAAAAAGCTTTGCTGAGGCAGCAGAATGGCATAAACTCAGGAGGCGGAGCTTGCAGTGAGCTGAGATCCGGCCACTGCACTCCAGCCTGGGTGACAGAGCGAGACTCCATCTCAAAAAAAAAAAAAAAAAAAAAAAAGGAAAAAAGCTTTAAAAAACAACTCTCAAAAGAGAGAAAGCAAAAAAAAAAAAAAAAAAAAGCAAGCCATTCTAAGACTTCTGTTATACTCTATTACTCTCCTGCCCCTCTCATTTAGTAAATTCAGCAAACACCTCTAGGCTTCCTCCTCACTCTTCACATAGTTCCCATAAAAAGGCTTAGCTCCCTAGCAAAATTTTTTTTCTATGTTTTCCAAAAGAGATTAAGTTTTCAGTTGTAGTTAACCACAGAATCTCTCTGGCCACCACAGAACATTAACAAGTGTGCACTGGTTTTGTCTAATGAAATTATAATCAATATTTGCTAATAAAATTTCAGAATGGGCCTCTTTATGATGTTAAACATGAAGCAAATGAGATAAGTACCATATATGTTGCCTACCAAAAGCCATGATTACTTGCGGACAGTAACTTTCCTTTATGCTGAAATATCCTTTTTGATCTCATGGTCAGATGTCCATTTAAGTTAGCCCCCAACCTGAATTTTTTTTTTTTTTTTTTAAGATGAAGTCTCACTATGTTGCCCAGGCTGGGGTGCAGTGGCTCCATCTCGGCTCACTACAACCTCTGCCTCCCAGGTTCAAATGATTCTCCTGTCTCAGCCTCCTGAGTAGCTGAGATTACAGGCATGTGCCACCATGCCCAGCTAATTTTTTGTATTTTAGTAGAGATGGGTTTTCACCATGTTGCCCAGGCTGGTCTCGAACTCCTGAGCTCAGGAAATCCACCCACCTCGGCCTCCCAAAGTGCTAGTGTGTCCGGACTTGGTTCCTTCCGGTGGGTTCTTGGTCTTGCTGACTTCAAGAATGAAGCTGCAGACCTTTGCAGTGAGTGTTACAGCTCTTAAATGTGGCTTGGACCCAAAGAGTAAGCAGCAGCAAGATTTATTGTGAAGAGCGAAAGAACATAGCTTCCACAATGTGCAGCAGGACCCCAGCAGGCTACTGCTGCTGGCTGAGGTGGTCAGCTTTTATTCCCTTATTTGTCCCTGCCCACGTCCTGGTGATTGGTCCATTTTACAGAGCGCTGATTGGTGCATTTACAATCCTCTAGCTAGACACAGAGCGCTGATTGGTGTGTTTTTAGAGTGCTGATTGGTGCATTTACAATCCTTTAGCTAGGCACAGAGCACTGATTGCATTTACAATCCTCTAGCTAGACAGAAAAGTTCTCCAAGTCCCCACTCAACCCAGGAAGTCCAACTGGCTTCACCTCTCAATCCCCCCTCTAAACAGGACACCCCAACTGCTGTTGGGAATTGGGCGATGACCGCTTTAGCTACTTACTGCTGGATAGGGGCAAAGAAGGGGCCCTGCAGTGTTAGTGTCCTCCAGAGGGGAACTCTCTAGGCCAGTCAAAGGACCAGTAGGTTGGTCCAGGGGTCCTTGGTGGAAGTTGTTAGTTGAGCTCATTTGGGGTTCCATTCATAAGACCATCTGTAGCTTGATGGCCTCAATCCTGGAGGAAACAAATTTGACAAGGAGGTTAAAAACACAGGGCTCTAAGGTGAGTAATGCAAGTTGGCTGTCACAGGACCTAGAAAGGGGAGAAGCCTTGTTGCCCAACTACAGAGGTTGGTATAAGAGTTTGAAAGGTGTCTGATTGCAGAAGCCTTTTCCTGTAAATGTTGGGTGGCATCTCGTACTGTCCCTGACTGGTTAGTATAAAAACAACACTCTTCCCCTAAGAAGGTGCAAAGTCCTCCTTTCTCAGCAGTGAGGAGGTCTAGGCCTCAGTGGTTTTGGAGAGTCACTGCTGCCAAAGAGTCTATTTGGGACCATAGAGTAAGGATAGATTTTGCTATTTCTTGCAAACTGTCTGAGAAATCCTTTGAGAGTGTGTGGTAGTGGGATAATGAAGTAGATAAACCTGCTATTCTGTTTTCTGTAGCAGTAGCCATTCCTAACCCTCTAAGTAGGGGTATTTGTTGTATGGCCCTGCACTGATGGACTTGAGCTTTGAGGAGCACTGATAGGGTCTGACTAGGATTACAGGCTTGAGCCACTGCAAGCAGCCCAAACTGAGATATTTTTTATAGTAACAGCGATGTTTATTAAAAAGTAGAGTCAAGATAACATGAGTAAACAAAAATGTAGGTCATCCTATTTCTGGGACACCCACTTCTCATAGCCATGGCAACCAGAAATAGACATCAGAGGTGGCATGGACTCCAAAAATAGTTGTGACATATCAGCTTTACTAGAACTTATGCTACTATGAAACTTTGACCAAGAAGATCTCAAGGAAAGTGTATTTTATAAATTCTGGTACTTTAAAATACCAGAAAGTAACTAACTTTTCTTATTCAGGATAATTTTTTATTTCAAAACTCTGAAGAAATCATCTAATTCCTTCATTAAACTGGAATTAAATGTTGGAGATAAAGTGGACTATTGGCATGATCTTAGAGAACTAAATTTTATACCAAGTTTTGTAAATAAATTAAAGTATGTTTCAATATTGATTTTTAACTTGTAAGCTTTCCCAGGACAGATTTCTTCCCCAAATCTCCACATATCAGTGCAATTTATAATTCTTGCAAAATGTCAGTTGGGAACATTTGTATCTAAAACACAGTTTAACGATTGAAAAGGGGCTGGGCATGATGGTTCACTCCTGTAATTCCAATACTTTTGGGAGGCCAAGGTGGGAGGATCATGCTAGCCCGGAAATTCAAGCCCATCCTAGGCAACATAGGGAGAGCCTATCTCTACAAAAAATTTTTTTAAAAAATCACCCAGGCATGGTGTTGTGCACCTGTGGCCACAGCTAACTTGGGAAGCTGAGGTGGGATGATTGTTGAGCCCAGACAATGGAGGCTGCAGTGAGCTGTGATCGCCAACACTGCACTCCAGTCTGGGGAGCTTAGCTAGAGCCTGTTAATCAATCAATCAAATCAATGGATGCTAAATCTTTAAAAGCTATATAACCTTTTTCCTCCAAGCATTGATAATTTAGGAGTTTTTAATACCTCCTTCCATATTCAAGTCATTAATGACTTATTTCATATTCTTTCCCAAGTCTCTGTGGATTTTTTTTTCTCCTTTTTCTGGTTCCATTATTGTCCCCCAAACCCCAAATATGCCATTATCTCTAGCCTGGTCTACTGCAGCATTCTCCTAACTAGCTTCTCATATCTACCTTTGCCCCTTTCCAATCCATTCTCCACATGGCACCAGGAAAACCTTTTCAAAATGCAAACCTAGATATATTACACCCCCACCCCACACAGAACCCTCAAAAGTTTTTTATTTTCCCATAGATAAAGGCCAAAATGTTTCACATGGCCATTAGCACCCTACTTGCTCTGGATCCTCAGAGTAAAATAATGTATTATCTTTGCTACAGTCAGAAAATATTGTTTTCTATTTTTTTCTATTCATCTGGCTGAGTTTCTTAGCAAATACATTACCTTTTTCCAAGATGCATTTTATTAGAGACAACTCTAATCAGGAGAGTCTACATACTTCATACCAGTTTACTTTGGTCTACTATTTTACTACTTTGAAGCAGTTTTAATTAATGGTTTACTCTTTTCTCTGGAAAGCAAACACTTTACTCCAAAGAGAGTAAAAAACCCCTGAGATAAATTGTACAATAACCAAGAAGCTGAATGCAGTTTTCTCTAGGAATTGAAATCATTTCCTGAGAAATTCAATGTGCCTGTTTCACTGGAAGAAATTCTATTGCCAGCACTTTATTGATTCTCTTAGGCTTGTGTGATCTTTTGTTCCATAAAATTGGGCCGTTGCAAGGTTTGATACACCTCAGCCAACTAACAGCAAGAAAACAATCTACCCATTCTCGGAACCATGCGGCCAAAAGTTGTCCTGAGCTTGACCTGGCCTGGGAATCTTACCTCTTCTCATCCTTTGTTCTCCTCTTTCATGCTAATCATGTGAACTGTGCTAAAAAAGCCAAGCAAAAAAAGTGAAATCCTGCTCTCAGCCCCAAGGACCTGTCACCTTTTATGAAACTCAGCTTAACTGAGATCTAAGAGGTTCAGTTCTATAGCAGGTTTTACAGAATGATTGTCTGCACCCAGGAAAGCTAACCTGAGGTCAGGCAACTAGATAGTAGAGGAAGCTACCAATCTGCTTGAAAGACTTTTTATAAATCTTTTATATGCTGAGGTTTTAGGGGTTTTGTCCCAGCAGCCCAAGATCTTTGCCATGATTTCCAATATAGTCTTACTCCGGATGTAACACGGTTTTACTCAAATCCAAGTTACTTTTTTTGGTGTATTCTCTTTATTCTGATCATTCTGATCATTTCCTTTATGCATTTCAAATCCTGATATTAGATAGACCTTAGACGCTTTCATTATGTTCATGTATATGGTATTATCTTCCCCAGAATCTTGTTTTCGAATCTGTTTACAACTGTGTCCTTAGTGTTACATGTAACAATATTGTTCCTCACACTTGTGCCTTAGTAACACTGGTGGGACATTCCTTGTGACTAATGCCTGCATTCATTTTCTACTGCTGCAGTAACAAATTACCAGAAGGTTAGTGGTTTAAAACAACACAAATTTATTTTCTCGGCGTTCTGGAAGTCGTAAGTCTGCAGTGTTTCTCACTGGGCTTAAATCAAGGTGCCAGCAGGGCTTGTTTTTCCCTGGAGGTTCTGAGGGGAGGATTTTTTTTTTTTTTTTTTTTTTTTTTTGCCTCTTTTTTGGCTTCTAGTGAGGTCTCACCTTCAGCTTGTGGCCCCTTTTCTCCATCCTCAAAGCACTTCACTGCATTCTCTGCTTTTGCCACCACCCCATCTTTTTCTCTGCTGCTAGTCAAATCTCACCCTGCCTCTCTCATATAAGGATTCTTACAATGACATTTAAGGCCCACACAGATAATCCATAATAATCTCACCAACTCAAGATCCTTAATCACATCTGCAAAGTCTCTAAGGTAACATTTATACAGACTCTGCGGAATAGGGAATGGGTATTTGGGGGACCATTATTTAGTGTGCCATAATGCCCATACTGTTGATATCTTCATGATCACTCTTTTGGAGAGTCACAGAAAACTTGCAACATAGACATGGTTCAAACCTCTAGCCAATATAAACCAGGCTCATCTAACACTTTCTTGAGATCTTAGTGATAAGGGTCCCCATCTTTCTAGTGATGAACCAGTAAGCTCATCCTCCTCAGCATCTCACCTAACCACACACAGATGCAGCCTCACCTATGCCCCAGAAACCAGCATAGTGCTGAATGAGAGCACCTGGTTTTTAAAGTATTTTTAAAATCAAATACTTTACAAATGACAAGAGCAAAAATCTCAAAGTAAAAATAGTTCATACAGGTTACCCGCTAGGTAATAGCAAAACATACTGTTTGGGCTCTGCTTTAACTAGTGTAGAAAGGAGGAAAAACAAACTGAGCTCTTCAGGTGCCACTTTCTAGTTAATTTCAAAAATATCAGGCTCCAAAATGACAGATTAAAAGAATAACTTGAACTCAATACACAGTCCCTAGATTATTTCACAAACATGAATGTACTGAGAGGTAAAGCCAGCTGGGCTTCTGGGTGGGGTGGGGATTTGGAGAAATTTTCTGTCTAGCTAAAGGATTGTAAATGCACCAATCAGCACTCTGTAAAAAATAAGGGACTAAAAGCTGGCCACTGGAGCCATCAGCAGCAACCCGCTCGGGTCCCCTTCCACGTTGTGGAAGCTTTGTTCTTTCACTCTTCGCAATAAATATTGCTGCTGCTCACTCTGTGGGTCCGCACTACCTTTATGAACTGTAACACTCACCATGGAGGTATGCAGCTTCACTCCTGAAGCCAGCAAAACCACGAACCCACTGGGAGGAACGAACAACTCCAGACACACCACCTTTATGAGCTGTAACACTCACCTCCAAGGTCTGCAGCTTCACTCCTGAAGTCAGCAAGACCACAAACCCACCAGAAGAAAGAAACTCCGAACACATCTGAAGGAACAAACTCCGGACACACCATCTTTAAGAACTGTAACACCACGAGGGTCCGTGGCTTCATTCTTGAAGACAGCGAGACCAAGAACCCACTGGAAAGAACCAACTCTGGACGGAGTACCTCCTTGTCTATGTATAATTTTTAGTCATCATCTAGTTCACTCTCTGCCTCCGGGATTGTACATATTAATACCGATCACTTTTCCTTTAAAAAGTTTCTAAATATTCAAAGTGGCTGATTCCAATCCTTAATCTTCTCAAGAAAGGACTCCTAAACATGAATGTAGGTGCTTCGCCAATGCTTCAAAATGCAGTGCGGCAGCTCTCTCTCACATCTTGGAGAAGCTATTTTCATCCTGTTGTGCTATCTCACACATGATGGTGCAAAATAGTTAACATAAACTGGTTTACACGTTCTGCAGGGAACGAATTTAAAAAGTTAATGCAACTTATTTTTAACTTAAATGTGAAATTACTTTCACAAAAAGGACTTAAGAGTATTCAAAATGGCCAAGAGTGTTCTGGATGATTATTGATTATGCCTGATGGTCAATATGTTAAGGTATGGTTAAAATAAAAATGAAGGATTCATTTATGCAGAATGACATTTTATCAAGCCCATTGAGAAACTGTCTTTCTGCCTCTCTTCCACTATAACATTTATATTATTAATGGCAATATTATCTGAAGCCAGTCTCATGCCCATTTCCTGAGGCACTACTCTGGGCATCTTCCTGTGGTTTTAATACATTAATGACCATCATTATTCTTTATGAGAATTTGACAAAAATTGAGCCCTTGTGACAATATTCACATCTGAGCTAATGTAACTTAATTTTCCAAGTTGGCTTCATGAAGCACAGTAGTAAAGTGCTTTATTAAAATCTGGATAATCAAATTAGCCCGTTCATCTATTTACCGTGTGCTTATATCACATGATTAAATTAATTTTTTATACTAAAGTCCTATCAATTATACCAGAGTAGATGAAGTCAATGATCATAAACATTTTGCTTCCCTATGTTTTCCATGCTAGGTAGAATTAGATTAGCTTTGGACACATAGCCTAAAATACAAACTGCAAATTGAACCTTTGTTGAGGTGATATTTATATTGAAGGGCTCACAGTAGAAATCTAGAATATTAGAAACATTATTCTAAAAGGTGCCTCTGGGCTTTAAAAGAAAAAGTCTTTCAACTCCATTGGGCTAAATAAAGATACCTCCAAAGTTATAACATGTGTTGCTTTTATTTGGGGTGTAGGCGGATGGTGAAGCAAGGTCAATATTTCAATAAAATTGAAAGATTTTATTTAATTCCAGATGTCTTTACTTCTAGAATTTTATTCTCACACAAATTGAACAGCCTGATCTGCAAGCCTAAGAAGCAGTAACAGGATCAAAGACTTCCTAAAAAGCCAGCTTTATAAATGGATCAATCCCCATAAATATGTCTTACCAGGATGGGTTCTAAGTGCTCAGGTTTACTTCATTGCTAATCTGGAAATCCTCATATAAACTCGATCTTGGAGCCAAATAAAATGGATTTAGTCCTACAAGTGACTCTGAGCTTTGGGACAATATGTAGACAAATATTTGGTTCCAAATCTAAACTTTTTTCCAGAATCTTTTTATTCTCTATAATCACCCATAATATTTGGAGATTTGACTCGGGCAAAAACATGTGGACCAAGGAGGGCAGAAGATATCTTAGGGCTGGAATAGATTGATTAGCAAAAAATAATTGCCAATTTTCTGAAAAATTTTCGAGTCTAAATTTTCGATGAATATAAACCAGGCAAACATGATGCTTTTATCCATCTTTGGTGGAAACTGTTAAATGTGCTTCCAGTGTCACGGGGCTCCAGTTCTGAAAAATATCAAAGCCCAGGTCCCTCAGGTCCCCCAGTTCACCCCTACCCTGTTCCAGAGATCAGCATATTGTCAAAAGGACCTTTCTGACTCTCAGGCAACATTTTCTGTCTCTTACATAGAGTAGTAACTAAAAAGACTGCATCTTTAGGAAACAAAGACAAATTGTTGCAGAGAAGCTGTCTTTAAAAGAAGGGATGATTTATTTTTTTCTCTCTCTTAACTAGAACAATTAATTGGTAACATAATAGAAACTCTCAGCAGTAAATGAGAAATGGCCTAATCCCTGAATAGATCATAAACAGAGTGGGAAGTGTTTTTTCTGCTTTAATTGCAGGAGTTGGTGTTCAAAGAATTCCTCTGGCTCCTCTTGTTTCTGCTGCGTTGCTGATTTCAGGACTTAAAAATCTGAGAAAAGAGGTTCAACTTGTTAATCTAAGGAAAAATAAAAATTAAAAATTGGAGGCCTAATTATCTTTGTTAAAAATAAGGGAAGAGCCAGTTTCTAGTTCTGCGTCTAAGAGCCTGGAAGTCACCACCCCGTCTTAACATGTAAAAAGCTGAACCGATTGAAAAACCAACAACTGTTCTAGAATCCATAAGAGAAGTGAGGACACAGGGAAAATAATCAAACAGAAAGACTGCCCCCAATATTGGAGAAACAGGTGAATACAGGGAGTTGCAACTTACCAGAATAGAGACTTCTAAGTGGAAACTGCCACAAGAACCAGTGCTGCTGTGTGAAAGCCTGAACCGTAAATGACAAATTGCTGGACAACTCCGAGAGTTAAAAATAACTACAGGGTGACTCAGTCATAGGAAGCCCCCACAATTTTATGAGGTTTATTTCCAGGACCTTGACTAGGTTCTCACTGTAAATATCAGAACAAATATCTGTCAGTTCTAGCCATCCTATCCCACCTAAGGGAAGGAAAAAAATAGAAAAATACTTGTAACGTTCACAGAACAGAAGTACAGGCTTACTAAAAGGCTAAGACCTAATCATAGACTTATAGAACACTTCCCTTGTCCCCTCATCTCACAACCACATTACTGAATGACTACTTATACCAGTTTATTTTGCTCAGTACATTTATGTTTGATTATCCGTAAATCACAATGCAGGCCAGGTGCGGTGGTTCACACCTATAATCAATCCCAGCATTTTGGGAGGCCGAGGCGGATGGATCACCTGAGGTCAGGAGTTCGACACCAGTCTGGCCAACACGGTGAAAACCCATTTCTACTAAAATACAAAAATTAGCTGGGTGTGGTGGTGGACACCTGTAATCCCAGCTACGCAGGAGGCTGAGCCAGGAGAATCACTTGAACCCAGGAGGTGGAGGTTGCAGTGAGCCAAGATCCTGCCACTGAACTCCAGCCTTGGTGACAGAGAAAGACTCTGTCTCAAAAAAAAAAAAAAAAAAAAAAATCCATACTAAAAGGCAAAACCCAAAATTAATTTATTTATTTTTAGATAGGGTCTTGCTGTGTTGTTCAGGCTGGAATAAAGTGGCATGATAATAGCTCAATGTGACCTCAAACTCTGAGCACTTCAGCCTTGTAAGTAGCTGGGACTACAGGTGTATGCCACCACTAATTTTTTATGTTTTATTTTTTGCAGAGAGGGAGGCCTCACTATGTTGCCCAGACTGCTCTTGAACTCCCGACCTCAAGTTATCTTCCTGCCTCAGCCTTTCAAAGTGCTTGGATTCCACGTATGAGCCACCATGCCCAGCCAAAAACCATGATTTGAACAGACAGTGCAAGTGTCGGAACTAGACATAGCAGGGATGTTGAAATTACTAGACCAGGAATTTAAAAAAAACTAAAATGAATATGCTAAGAGTTCTCATGGATAAAAAAGAGAACATGTAAGAACAGACAGGCAATGGAAGTAGAAAAATGAAAATCCTATGTAAGAACCAGTAAAAATACTAGAGATCAAAAACATTGTAAAAGAAATAAAGAATTCATTTGATAGGCTAGGCTAGTTTGCAGATTGGACACAGCTAAGGAAAGAATCTCTGAGCTTGATGATATCTCAAGAGAAATCTCCAAAATAGAAAAGTAAAGATATCAAAGACTGAAAAAAAAAAAGTATCCAAGGACTGTGGGACAACTACAAAAGGTGTAACATGTGTGTACTGGGAATATCAGAAGGAGAAGAAAGAGAGAAAAGGAACAGTAGAAATGCCTGAAACATTAATGACTGAAAATTTTCCCAAATTAATTTCAGACACCAAGCCCCAGGTCCAGAAAGCTCAGAGACTACCAAGCAGCATAAATGCCAAAACAAAACAAAACTACGACTGGGCATATCATTTCCAAACTACAGAAAATCAGATAGGCAAAAAGTGTGAAAAAAGTCATAGGAAAAAAAGACCTTACCTATGGAGGAGAGAAGATAAGAATTACATCTGACTTCTCAAATAAGCTAAGATAAGAATTACATCTGACTTTCTCCTCAGAAACCATGGAAGTAAGAAGAGAGTGAAGTGAAATATTTAAAATTGAAAAATTGAAAATGTTGAGAGAAAACAGCAATATAGAATTCTGTACCCTTCAAAATTAGCCTTCAAACGTAAAAGGGAAATAAAGACTTTCTCAAACAAAAATTGAGGGAATTTGTTGTCCACAGATTTGTTGCTCATATATAAGTAAAATGGATAATAGTAATGACACAAGAGACAAGAGAGAGGAATTTATTTATTATAAAATACTAACACTAACCATGAAATTATATAGTATTATTTAAAAGTGGCACCTGTAATCCCAACACTTTGGGAAGCCAAGGCAGGCATGTCAGTTGAGGTCAGAAATTTGAGACCAGCCTGGCCAACATGGTGAAACCCTGTCTCTTCTAAAAATACAAAAAAAATTAGCTGGGCATTGTGGTGCATGCCTGTAATCCTAGCTACTCAGGTGGCTGAGACAGGAGCATTGCTTGAACCTGGGAAGCAGAGGTTGCAGTGATCTGAGATTGTGCCACTGCACTCCAGTCTGGGTGACAGTGAAACTATGTCTCCAAAAAAAAAAAAAAAAAGTGATATGTATTAGTTATAAATGGGTATTTTAAAATCTACTGAAACTATTAAAAACGTTTTAAAAAGGAGAAATATAGCTGATATGTTGAGAAGAGAAAATATATAAAATGCTCAGTTAAAACCATAAAAGGATAAAATACAGGAGGAAAATGGCAGATAGGAGACAGGACTAATGTGGAGCTCCTACTTGGACAGACAAAATGGCATGTGTAAACTCACATCATGAACTTTTATTCCAAGTACCACTGCAGGAATATACCAGGAAAAACGTAAGAATTAACTGACCCTTTGAAAAAAGCAGCTGGAGCCTGGTGTGGTGGCTCACACCTGTAATTCCAGCACTTTGGGAGGCCAAGGCAGGTTCATCATGAGGTGAGGAGTTTGAGACCCTGGCCGAGATGGTGAAACACCGTCTCTACTAAAAATATAAAAATTAGCCTGGCATGGTGGTGGGTGCCTGTAATCCCAGCTACTCAGGAGGCTGAGGCAGGAGAATCACTTGAACCCAGGAGACAGACATTGCAGTGAGCCAAGTTCGCACCACTGCATGCCATGCTAGCTTGGATGACAGAGCAAGACTCCGTCTCAAAAAAAAAAAGAAAAGAGGCCGGGCGCGGTGGCTCAAGCCTGTAATCCCAGCACTTTGGGAGGCCGAGACGGGTGGATCACGAGGTCAGGAGATCGAGACCATCCTGGCTAACACGGTGAAACCCCGTCTCCACTAAAAAATACAAAAAAACTAGCCGGGCGAAGTGGCGGGCGCCTGTAGTCCCAGCTACTCGGGAGGCTGAGGCGGGAGAATGGCGTGAACCCGGTAGGCGGAGGTTGCAGTGAGCTGAGATCCGGCCACTGCACTCCAGCCTGGGCGACAGAGCAAGACTCCATCTCAAAAAAAAAAAAAAAAAAAAAAAAGTAAAGAAAAAAGCAGCTTGCTGCTGCAAACCTAGACAGACAAAAAAAAACTGGGGGTTCCCAAAGTGTGAGGGGGAAAAGTCTACCTCCAAACACACATCCTTACTGGGGAACCTAAAAATCCCGATCATGGGAGAATGATTTAACCTTACCTAAAGCTGAAATGGATTTAAGGAGCTGAGTGAAATATAAAATTAGAAGAAACAGCAAAAAGAGCCCTTTAGTCACTTCCAGTCCTCAGCTCAAACCCAGGGAAGCCATCCCTGGCTATATCTTGCAGGAATCCTTGGGGAAGGCAGCTAACAGAACTGGGGAGGGGCCACAGGATAAAGGAAGCTTCCAGCTGAACTTTATAATAACATCGACTGAGAACAAATTTTTCTCAGAATCCAAGGAGTGAATGGGAAGTGCAGATACAAGTGCAAAAGCCGCAGCCAATAGTGCAGGCAGTGCACTAAACACAACTACAACCAAGAACTCCCAGAGTCCACTTCAATGCCTGCCATCTCCACCAGAGGAGGTGCTGGTAACCATGGTTGATTACCATGGTCTCTCAGCCTGAAGACATATAACATCACAGGACTCTGCAGACATTCCCTAGCACCAGCCCAGAGGTGGGCTGCTGGGTAGTTAGACCCAGAAAGGCAATAATAATATTTTAAAATCTACAGATTCCTGAGGCTCTCAGGAAACCCCATCCCTTTGTGAAGGAAGAGAGCCCCCATTAAGGGATCACCCTGTGGGACAAAAGAGTCTGGACAGCAGCCTTTGAGTTCCTTATCTTTCCACTGAAACAATCTACACAAATGAGAAGGAACCAGAAAAGCAATTCTGGTAATATGACAAAACAAGGACCTGTAACACCCCAAAAGATCACACTAGCTTTCCAACAATAAACCCAAACCAAGAAGAAATCTCTGGATTGACAGAAAAAGAATTCAGAAAGTTGATTATTAAGCTACTCAAGGAGGTACCAGAGAAAGGTGCAGTACAACTTAATGAAATTTTAAAAATAATACAGGATATAGATGGAAAAGTTTCCAGGGAAATAGATATCATAAAGAAAAGACAATTACAACATCTTGAACTAAAAAACACACTTAGAGAAATAGAAAATACACTGGAAAGTTTCAACAATAGACTGGAACAAGTAGAAGAAAGAACTTCAGAGTTCAAAGATAAGGCTTTTGAATTAACCCAATCTGACAAAAACAAAAAATTTTAATGAACAAAGCCTACAAGAAATTTGGGATTATGTTAAATGACCAAGCATAAGACTAATCGGTGCTCTTGAGGAAGAAGAGAAATCTAAAAGTTTGGAAAACTTATTTTATGGAATAATCAAGGTAAATTTCCCTTGACTTGCTAGAGATGTAGACATCCAAATACAAGGAGCTCAAAGAACACCCTGGAAGTTCATTGCAAAAATATCATCACCTAGGCACATAGGCATCAGGTTATGTAAGGTCAAGATGAAGAATCTTAAGTGCTGTGAGACAGAAGCATCAGGTAATCTATACAGGAAAACCTATCAGATTAATAGCAGATTTCTCAGCAGAAGGGATTGGAGTCCTATTTTTAGCCTCCTAAAAAAAAAATTATTATCAGCCAAGAATTTTATATCCAATGAAACTAAGCTTCATAAATGAAGGAGAGATAAAGTCTTTTTCAGACAAGCAAATGCTGAGAGAATTCTCCATTACCAAGCTAGGACTACAAGAAATCTCAAAACAAAAACCTTGAAATACACCAAAATAGAACTTGCTTAAAGCATAAATCTCACAAAGCCTATAAAACAATAACACAATGAGAAAAAAAGGTATTCAGGCAACAACTAGCACAATGAATAGAACAGTACCTCACATCTCAATACTGACATTGAATGTAAATGTCCTAAATGATCCACTTAAAAGATACAGAATGACTGAATGAATAAAAATCCACCAACCAAGTATCTGACAATATCTTCAAGCGACCCACCCAACACATAAGGACTCATATAAACTTAAGGTAAAGGGGTGGAAAAAGATCTTCCAAGCTAATGGAAACCAAATAGCTATTGGAGTAGTTATTCTTATATCAGACCAATGAGGCTTTAAAGCAACAACAGTTTTAAAAAGCAAGGAGAGACATTATATAATGATAAAAGGATTAGTCCACCAGGAAAATATCACAATTCTAAATATGTATACGCCTAACACAGGAGCTCCCAAATTTATAAAACAATTACTAGTACAACTTACAAATGAGACAGACAGCAAAACAATAATAGTGGGGGACTTCAATACTCCACTGACAGCACTAGACAGGTTATCAACACAAAAAGTCAACAAAGAAACAATGGATTTAAACTATACTGTAGAACAACAAATGAACAGATATTTACAGAAAATTCTACCCAATAACTGCAAAATACACATTCTTTTCATCAGCAAATGGAACATTCTCCAAGATAGACCATATGACAGGTCACAAAGCAAGTCTCAATAAACTTAAGAAAATTGAAATTATATCAAATACTCTCTCAGACCACAGTGTAATAAAACTGAAAACTAACTCCGAAAGGAACTCTCAAAACTCAAATATGCAGAAATAATCTTCTCCTGAATGATCTTCAGGTCAATAATGAAATCAAGATGGAAATTTTAAAAATTCTTTGAACTGAACAGTAACAGTGAAACAACCTATCAAAATCTCTAAGATATGGCAAAGTGAGGCTAAGAGGAAAGTTCACAGCATTAAATGCCTACATCACAGCATATATGCCTACATTGCTCATCACCACTGGTCATTAGAGAAATGTAAGAATGGCAAAAATTTAAAAATTGAAATATAACATATGTTGACATGGATGTGATGAAAGGGGACACTTTTACACAGTTGGTGGGAATGTAAACGTGTAGAGTCACCACGGAAAACATTATGAAGACTCCTTAAAAAACTAAAAGTAGAGCTACCATTTGATCCAGCAATCCCACTAGTAAGTATCTACGCAGAGGAAAAGGAGTCATTACATGAAAAACACACTTGCACCTGCATGTTTATTATAGCACAATTCATAATTGAAAAAACATAAAACCAGCCTAGATTCATTGATTTTTTGAAAGGTTTTTTGTCTCTATCTCCTTCAGTTCTGCTCTGATCTTAGTTATTTCTTGTTTTCTGCTAGCTTTTGAATTTGTTTGTTCTTCACTTTTACACTGTTGGTGGGATTGTAAACTAGTTCAACCATTATGGAAAACAGTATGGCGATTCCTCAAGGATCTAGAACTAGATGTACCATATGACCCAGCCATCCCATTACTGGGTATATACCCAAAGGATTATAAATTATGCTGCTCTAAAGACACATGCACACGTATGTTTATTGCAGCACTATTCACAATAGCAAAGACTTGGAATCAACCCAAATGTCCATCAGTGACAGATTGGATTAAGAAAATGTGGCACATATACACCATGGAATACTATGCAGCCATAAAAAAGGATGAGTTTGTGTCCTTTGTAGGGACATGGATGCAGCTGGAATCCATCATTCTTAGCAAACTATCACAAGAACAGAAAACCAAACACCGCATGTTCTCACTCATAGGTGGGAACTGAACAATGAGATCACTTGGACTCGGGAAGGGGAACATCACACACCGGGGCCTATCATGGGGAGGGGGGAGGGGGGAGGGATTGCATTGGGAGTTATACCTGATGTAAATGACGAGTTGATGGGTGCAGCACACCAACAAGGCACAAGTATACATATGTAACAAACCTGCACGTTATGCACATGTACCCTACAACTTACAGTATAATAATAATAAATAAATT